>NW_026712409.1:8243412-8843412 GCF_030504385.1 Musca domestica
TGGGTGGAGGTGCGGGATCTGTGAAGGGGAAAAATAATAACAATTATCCTTCCAAAGTTTTTTTTCTTGCACTTCACTTACCACTTTAACTCTTGTATGGCCTGTTCCAAGGCCTTAACCTTACGTTGTCCAATGTTGGCGGGTAATTTCATTTTTTTTGATCGCAGCGATACCCCCGAACCCCGCAGATCGGCAAACTTAATGCCACTGGTGCCCACTTCTATGGCATTAACAACCGAATCCACCTTCGATGGTCTGGGTTGATGGTGTATCTTCTTTTTATGCAATTTCTTTTCATATTTTACGTGCATTTTGGGCATTTGTGGCAGCATCACCCTGCTGATCGGCCTGCGAATGAGTTTCTGCAAATCTTGTGTCTTACGCTCCCTCTCCTTTTTACGTGCCTCAATTTTGCGCAATTCATTTAGCAGATTTTGTTCCTCCTTCACCTGTTGGCTGGTGCGTTCAAAGAGTTTCTTTAACTGATCTTTGCGTCGTCGCTCATGTCTATATCAAAGACGAAGGGTTTCTTGTCGCCAGCACCAGCTCCGTTGTTGGCATTTTGTCCCTTGGCCTTTGAAAGGATGCCAATTACTTCGTAGTAGCGTTCCTTGAGGTCTTCAACGCTTTTCAGGCCAAACTGCACGCGATCCCAACGATCAGCCATGATTATGAAACGCAAATCGAACCTAGACAAAATAAAAATCTTGATTTAAAGCGATTGAATGTAAATGCATATCTTCTCCCCTCTTGGCCAAATCAACAAGTGATCGGTCTGCTCCTTTGACCATTCTGGGTATTGGTCTGTAAATGTTGATTATATTCCGCCATGGTGTACTGGGGTATTTCCAACTGTTTGTTGAACTTGGCAAAGGGATATGGCATATCCTTCTGTTCGTCATTTATCCTACGCCAGTGGTGAAACAGCGCCATCGGTACGTGCTGGATTCGAAAATGGTGCCCATTCCCATTTCCGTACCTTTTTCATACCCAAGCGAGCCTTGACTTGTTTGTACCCCGAACCAATGCCCAAGGCAGTGTCTGTGGGCAACAATGGCGGTGCATCTTGTTGTCGTTGTATAGCAGGCAAATACCACGATTCATGCCCTCCGGACGTTTGGAGGCACCTTTAGTTCTGTAAGAATGGAATGGTTACAAGTTTACACATTTCTCATCCAATCGTGCTTATTTTCAAAGTTCCTCTTTTTGGTGGCCAAAAATGAGTCCCTGGTTATTTCTGGTGTCGCCGGACGTTCAATGTCCAAATATCCCTTACATCCGTTGTCATTTTGTTAATTTTTTGTTGTTTTTTAATTAATTAATTAATTAATTAATAATTTGTCGGATTTTGCCTTAGAACAAGCCAATGTCAATTACCAAACCGACGCCACCGAATAACGAGTAACGAACAAAGGTCACTGCACTGTGGCAACACTGAAAAGAAAGACAGCACAGAGAGAAAATCGATAATAAAGATGGGAGTTAAAAGGGAAAGGCCGACAACACAAGTGGAAATCAACAAAACGGCCGACAACACAAGTGGTTTGAACACATTCACCAAAGGGGCGCGGAACCAGTTTCGGTTATGCGAATAACCGACTAGATAATCGCTTGTCAACACTGGACTATGGCAACACTGAAAAGAAAGACAACACAGAGAGAAAATCCGAATAAAGATGGGAATCAAAACAAAACGGCCGACAAAATATGTTGTTGAACTCATTCACCAAAAGAGCACGGAACTAGTTTCGAATAGAGATAGGTAAGTCGACTTCCGATTAATCGAATAATCAACTTTCTGAAGTTCTGAAACTCGTATTCGACTATGGACTATATGGACTATTCCAGGACTGCAAGGATGTAAAAGTTTTTACTGTGATAATCTATTTTCCCTTATGATATCTTGTAAGATGGTTCACAATTTTAAAAAAGACATGCATTTTTAAACATTGTTCCCTATTACGATGTTTTTCATTCCAAAATTTCAACTCCATAATTGGTTTGACAGCTCATTGTACCAGCAGCTGTGTTGATGTGCCTACCTGTATCATTTTATCATGGTACCATGGTAGAAGAATACAGGTAGTCTCATCAACGCTTGGGAACATTGATATGTCAAAAATTATAAATGCTTGGTTCAAAAATAAATTGATTTTTATAAGTTTTCTTATACGGCGCCAATCGGAAGTTGTTATGATACGTATTTTTCAAAAATTTGTACAACTTTTAATTTTTCATTCAACATTTTCAATTTCAAAATTGGTTTGACAGTTCATTGTCCCAGCAGCCGTGTCGATGCGTTTACCTGTATTCTTCTGCCATGGTACCATTGAAAACAAATGCTTGTTCTTGTTCTATGTCTTACACTCATTCACTGAAATTGATGGTCCCATAGCCATGAGCTTTTGCATACATCTCTTTAAGGGCATAATTAGTGGACTACGTAACGTATATTATTGCATCGACATTTAAACGATCATTTTCGGATTTTATTAAAGATTAGATAAGATAATAACAGTAAAAAATTTTGATAATTATCTGCATAGTTTATATTCATTTCAGTTCTCAGAGTTTCTCGTATTAAACATTAAAACATATGTTTTCCCTTTTAAACCTGGGCTACTACTTCACTTGCAATAACACTTTTTCTCTTTAGATAAGAGAAGCATTGTTTATTTCGTAGAGGGAGAGAGCCTGCACGTGTTATTTCGGGACTGAGGGTCGACGCAAACGTTATTTCGTTAAATTTTTAATAAAATATTAAATTGAATTGATAAAAGACTGAAAAAATACAATTTGTGATAAAAAAAATAACTAAAATTATAATTGAAAGTAATAGAAATATATGCAGATATCATGGAATTTAAAGAAAGCAAAATCAGACAAAACATACAGCACCTCGTGTCGCTGATAGAAAACCAATGTGAACAGAAGAAATACCTTGAGGCATTTCTTCAAAAGAAGGTATGTTTTTGTTTTTTTATAAATTGTACGAAAATATTAATAAACTATTTTTACAGCAATTGCAAGAAAACGATGTTGAGAATCTACTCAAGTTTTTAAGTTCCTCATTGTTGGAGGAGAATCTAACAGTTCCTATAGCATTGGCCTTTGAAGATTGTTTGTTGTTGTTGGTAACAAATGCGATTGCTGATAATGATGTTCAGGACGGCATCATTTGCGCTGCTACCGGTGAAAAATTTCTTGAATACCAATGCAAAGCCGTGGCCCTAGCCAAGCTCATGCATTTATCCTTAAGTGTAAAAAGGTAAGGTTGCAAGACACTGATCACGTTTTAGTTAAATCTTATTGAATTACTATAATTGATTTCACATCATTTTAGATACGCCCTCAAATACTTTTCCAACAAGCCGCAATATTTTCCCAAACACCTTTGGATAATGGCGTTACAAATAAAAAATCAAAAACCCATGTTGAACCTTGCCCAATGAAGAAACCATTATCAAAAGCTGTTATCATCTACTCAAAGCCAATGTTAATTATTTCAAAGAACTATGGAATTGGTCTGATTTTATTGAACGTTATTCAACATGGTCCATGATAAAACCTCGCTACTGAAGTTGTATATAAATCACATTTTGGCCTTACTTACAATATGAGTCCCCAGAAATTACGTGCTCTTAATGCTGACATACCGGAAGAGTTGCTTTTGGAATTTGATCGAGATTTGTCAACACTCAGACCCAATGCCAGCAAAAACTCAAAACCAATGATACACAACTAGACGACTCCAAACGTATTATAAACATAGATTTGAATTCCTCCCTGGTTACGAATATTGAAGGTGTACTTTTGCCAATTTTCAATAGGGCCAATTATGAATTCTATTCGAAAACTGATGGTCTCCATGATAAAATTGTACGCGTTGATTCAACTAAAGTAAATCTACGTAGCATTGCCTTGGGCACCACAGCTGGCAAGGCAATATGTTTGTCCGGACCAGTGGGTTGTGGTAAAACCACATTAGTGGAATATTTAGCCCGTAAAACTGGTAGAATATGCCAAAACAACAGGAAATTGAAATGAAAAAGATTCCAAGATTTTATTGTCAAAGGAAAATCAACAAATGGTCACTCGAACATACCCAAGGTTGGTGCTAACGTAAAACTGCCGAGCCTATGGATTTTATAAAGGATGTCAATGATACATGAAGGGAACCAAGGGTTCGAGGCAGAAAATGGTTTGTTCGTGTACAGTTTGGGAGATCAAACCGATTGCAATAACATTGCTGGGTTCAATATAACGGTACAGATGTACCGGAGAATTTATTTGGTTGCCGGCGTATTGACACAGGTATGCAATTTAACACTCGTTGTCAATTTCCTATTTCATTTCATCTTCTTCCCTTGTAGGCTGTGATGAATGGCTACTGGTTTTGCTCTTGGAAGATTTAGACAGTGCCACAACGGATACATTTACAGTCCTAGTGGTTTGTTGGAAAACCAATATCTCAGTGTTCCGGCTTCAGAGACTGTGTAAAGATCGCTCCCGGTTTCCAGCTTTTTGTGACAGTGAGGTAAAATCATTTGCGCCCATACCGAAGTTCCATATAATCTAACCCCTCTTTGCACCTTTACAGAAGCAGCAAATCCTCGTCAAATTCTTCCACAAAAGGGCCCTGTTTTCGTTGTTGGAAAAATACTTATACACCATCAATATTTTACCTCTATCTCGAATGAATTGTGCAAAGTGGGTAAGCACGAACTATACCAAATTGGCAACCGTGGCCAATCGCATTGTTGATGTCTTCCTCACATTCTCCAAAGGCAATCATGATGTTGCCGATAATCTACGCCAACAAGAGACCGAAGATCGTGCCAATACTACGGAACAATATCTACAATTACCTCACGAGAGAGATAAATTTAAATTCAGTTACCAATTCTGGACGTTTGGTGTCCACGCGGGATTTAATTAAACTCTGTCAAAGATCAAATCCTGTATTCTCTGTAACCAGTGCGGAATGTGCTTATTTTGTGTTTCAAAATGCCGTCGACATCTTCTGTTCCTATTGCCTCACAGCAAAGAGGAAAACCAAGCTAATACGAGTATCGGTGCCAAGTTGGGTATCATACAGTCGCGTTGTGAACACTTTGCCGAAGAATATAAGCCGGAGGTGCAATTGCAAGCCGATCGAATAAAGGTGGGTCGGGCTGAATTACAGGCCGCTCACCAGTGGAAGAGATCAACACCTCCGTCAACGGAAAGGGTAGAAGAACAGGCTATTAAACGTTTCAAACTTTCCAATGGCTCCGAGAAATCAATAAGCCACTCGGCAAAGAGCTGCCACTTTTTCATTTACACGTTTAGCATCGTGCTTGTTGGAACGTGTAGCGGTTTGTGTGGCAAATGCAGAACCCATACTTTTGGTTGGTGAAACAGGTGTGGGCAAAACTTCATCGGTGCACTATTTGGCGGAGAGGACCAAGCACAAATGGGTTGTCATCAATATGAATAATCAATCGGATGTTTCGGATTTGGTAGGCGGCTTCAAACCTGTGGACTTGGCCTGTGTCATTGCCCCGCTTCGTACTGAATTTGAAATACTGTTTCGCAAACCTTAATCAAACCAAAATGAGGCATTCCTAACGAATTTGCATTTGCTATAATCAGGCAATTTCTCGGTGGTGGTGAAGCTAATGTTGAAGATCGGCCAGACGGTCTTTGAAAAGTCCGAACGTAATGAATTGAGAGAGAAAGATTTGCTATTGCTGCCCCCGCTGGTTAGATTTGAAAATCAAATTGCACAAACTCAACAATCAGCTGAACAAATCGATAAACATTTCCTTTGCCTTTATTCCGGGATCCTTGGTGAAATGTATCAAAACGGTGATTGGGTGTTGCTTGATGAAATCAATTTGGCTTCAGCTGAGACATTGGAATGTCTGTCGACAATTCTTGAGCCTGAGGGTTCAGTGGTGTTGTTGGAGAAGGTGACTTTATACCCGTCAAGAGACATCCAGATTTTCGTATATTTGCCTGTATGAATCCCCAATACAGATATTGGCAAAAGGATTTGTCCGTGGGAATACGTAATCGTTTCACGGAATTCTTTGTGGATGAAGTATCTACCGAGGCGGACTTAAGTCTGCTGATATCTGACTATCTCAGTGCCACTGGCATACAAAAGAAGAGTGTCATGAACATTGTAAAGTTGTACAAGAGACTAAAACAATTGGCAAAATTGGAACTGAATGATGGTCTGGGCAATAGGCCAGTGTATTCCTTGCGTACCCTATGTCGTTCTTTGGCCATATGTGCCAAAAACCTTTGCGGTTCGATCGAGAGAAATCTTTACGAATCTTTCTGTTTGAGTTTCTTGACACAGCTCGATCCCGTGTCGCACAATGTGGTAGAACATCTGATAAAGGAGGCAATGTTGAGCAATGCCAAGGCAATACTGAGCCAAGGTATACCCAAGCCTGGAGAACAATACTTGAACTTTGAAGGCTATTGGATTCAACAAGGACCCAAGGAATTAGAAGAATGCAGCAGTTATATTTTGACAGACAGTGTCAAAAATAATCTGAGAGATTTGGCTCGTATTATCTCGATTGGAAAACTGCCCATTCTGCTGCAGGGTCCCACTTCGGCGGGTAAGACAAGTTTAATTGACTATGTGGCCCGTCGCAGTGGCAATCACTGTTTGCGTATCAACAATCATGAGCACACTGATCTGCAGGAATACATTGGTACCTATACAGCAGATACATCGGGAAACTATCCTTAAAGAGGGTGTTTTGGTACAGGCCATGCGTAATGGCTATTGGATTATCCTGGACGAATTGAATTTGGCTTCAACGGAAATTTTGGAAGCCCTTAATCGTGTGCTCGATGACAACAGGGAACTATTATACCCGAAACACAAACTGTGATCAAGGCTCATCCCAATTTCATGCTCTTCGCCACCCAAATCCTCCTGGCCTATACGGTGGTCGTAAGACACTATCTCGTGCCTTTAAGAATCGTTTTATTGAATTACATTTTTCCGACATTCCACGCAACGAATTGGAAATCATTTTGGAAAAGAAGTGCCTTATACCACCCTCGTATGCCCGCAAAATGGTATCCTGTATGGTGGATTTGCAAAAGAATCGAAAGACCACAACGAAGAATGTTTTCACCCTGCGTGATCTGTTTAGGTGGGGCATACGTTACACATTGGCGGATAAGAACTCTTGCAGGATAACAATTATGATTGGAATCAACATTTAATTGAGGAAGGTTATTTGGTGCTGTCAGCCAAAGTTCGCAGCCAAATAGAAATTGAAATAATTGAAGAAGCTTTGTTTAAAAACTTCAGGAGAAAGATTGATTTGTCCAGGCTGTTTGATGCCAAGACGGATGCAAATCCTTCTCCCGTAACCAAAGATATATTGAAGCCATTAGAAAGTTCACCCAACGTTCAGATATTGTTTGGACTCGGAATATGTCAAGAATGGCAGTGCTAACAGCCAAAGCTTTGCAGTTCGATGAGCCTGTGTTGCTGGTGGGTCCTACAGGTTGTGGCAAGACCACTGTGTGCCAGATATTGGCTGCAATTAGAGGTGTCAACTTGAGAATACTCAATTGCCACATGCACACTGAGGGAGCTGACTTTTTGGGTGGTCTTCGTCCGTGCCGCTCGCAAACTGAGGGAGAGAAAACTCCAATGCAAAACTGTTTGAGTGGACCGATGGCCCCTTGATTCAATGTATGCAGGAAGGTTGCTACTTCATGGCTGACGAAATCTCGCTGGCTGAAGATTCTGTTTTGGAACGTTTGAATTGTGTTTTGGAACCGGAACGCACGGTGCTCTTGGCTGAAAAGGGAGGTCTCACAAAATCCTCCAGTGATACGGAAATTGTTAGTGAATTTTTGGTCAAGGCCAAAGAAGGTTTCCAATTCTTGGCCACCATGAATCCCGGTGGAGATTTTGGCAAAAAAGAACTTTCTCCAGCCCTGCGTAATCGTTTTGCTGAGATTTGGTGCCAACCATCTGACTCACGGGAAGACCTCATACAAATCGCCAGCAATTGCATATTGAATGAACAGAAAGACCTGAACCTGGACAAGAACGAGGTGATAAAATAGCCTCGTTCATTGTGGAGGTGGTGCTGTATATGAAGGATGTTATAGAGAAGTTTAAATACTCTGTACGTGATATTCTAGCCATGGCCAACTATTTGGTGAGAAATAAGTCCCTCAGCTTCCCTGAAAAAGCAGTTTTTGGCTTGGAAACTATTTTCTTGGATGCTTTGGAAATGCTGACCAACGACAGCATGGATAAGGTAGAAAATCTACGTCTGCAAATCCTGGAATATGCCATCAGGCAGGCCAATGTAATACTCAAGGAGAAATTTACCCTAAATGAGTTGAAAGAGAAAAAAGGAATCAGTGTTGAATACACGGAGGACAATCGATTTGGTATTAAACCCTTTTTCATTGAAACTAATCTGCAACAGCAGGGAGAAGTTGTGACAAAGGGCCAGGATTTCCTGTTCGATGCACCCACCACCAAGCAAAATCTCTTCCGTTTGTTGTCGGCCTTGTCATTGCAAAAGCCCATTCTGTTGGAAGGTCCGCCCGGTGTGGGAAAGACCTCCATTGTAGAAAATGTTGCCCGGGCCATTGGCTATAATATGTGCGTATTAATTTGTGTGAACACACCGACTTGGCAGATCTGTTTGGTACCGATCTGCCGGCTGAAGACAATATTTTGAACTCACAACAAGAGCAACAAGGAGAAGGTGCCACAAAATCCCCTCAAATTGGCTCATTTGTATGGCGTGATGGTCCCCTTTTGTCGGCCCTCAAAGCTGACCACACATGGATTCTGCTGGACGAATTGAATTTGGCCCCACAATCAGTGTTGGAGGGTCTCAATGCCATATTGGATCATCGTGGTGAGGTGTATATACCAGAACTGAATAAAACATTTTCCCTCAACAAACAGACACGAATCTTTGCCAGTCAAAATCCCCTGAAACAGGGCGGAGGACGTAAGGGTTTGCCTCAATCCTTCCTGAATCGTTTCACCAAAGTCTATGTAAGGAAACTTACTACCGAAGATTTGCTGCATGTCATCGAGGGCAAATATCAGTCACATTTTGCTGAATTAATGCAACAATTTGTGGCAACTTTGCCGGCAGATAATGCCGGTGTCTTAAAGGGCAACTTATTTGATATCCACAAAGCTTTGAAGACCAATTGCCCAACGAATGGAGGAGATACAGATGAAATCACTTTCGATATAGCTTTGCGTTTGGTACGCTTCTCGGAAACCCTAGATCGTGGCATTACCACCATGGAATTCGGCTATCGGGGTGGTCCATATGAAATCAACTTACGTGATATCTTGCGCTGGTGCGACTTGCTAATTGGTCCCAAAACGGGTTATACTGTGCAAACGCAAATGACATTCCAACAAAATTTCGATAATTTCCTGTTGGTGCTCTACGAACGCATGAAATTGGTCTATTATCAGCGAATGCGTTGCGACCAGGATAAGCAGTTTATACGCAATGCCTTTGCCCAAATATTCCAATGTGATGTCGATCATTTGAATGAGATCTCTGAGGATGTGAGTCTCTATTGGACAGCGGATAGAATTTATATCAACGATATAGTCCTGGAAAGGGATACAAATCCTTTGCGTTCTTCGAAAGATGCCAGCGGTGAATCGTTGCCATTGTTGTTGGCCTCTCAACGGGAAACGTTGAAGAATGTCATTGAAAGTTTGCACATGGAAAAACCGGTACTGTTGTGTGGCACCACCGATTCAGGAAAGACGAAAATTATTGATGCCGTCTGTTGTCTATCGAATCAATTGTGTAATACGGATAATATTGATGATTCCGTAACGGGAAGTTTTCAACAGGTTAGTTGTGCATCAATTCTCGAATGTACTGTACACACAAAAGTATACATATATTTCATTTTTTCCGCTTTGCAGATTGATTTGAATCGTCATTTGGAGGAAATCTCAAAACAAGTAGAAACCATATATTTGCATTTCATACAAGAAGCGATTCTGGACTCAGGATCAAGCTCCTCCACTAAGCGTATTATTGAGGTCTATGATTCCTGGAGCAATTATAGTATTTTATCAAATTCCAAATGTGGTATGATATCCAATGCAATCAAACACATTTCATTACAAAATTAAAAACTCTTTTCATTTTTTATAGAATTCCGTTCAAAATCTGTTGTATCCGAAGAATTAACCATTTACCGCAAACGTATAGCCAATCTAAATAACTGCATCGAGAAATTATGCCAACATCTAAGCAGCACAAATGAGAAATCTTTGGGTGTTTTAAAAAATCTGCAAAACCTGCTGCTGCTTCTCAAGGCTCATGTGGAAAATGCCGATACCTTAAATACCGGAGGCTATTTCGAATGGGTTGATTCGCAAATAGTACGTTCTTTGAAATACGGCCAATACATCTCGCTGGAACATGTGAATTTGTGCTCCTCTGCCGTTTTGGATCGTTTAAATCCTGTATTCGAACCCAATGGCTGTTTGATGATCTCCGAAAAGGGCGTTTCCAAAGACAGTGATCTCACAGAGATTGTCAAAAAATCACCAAATTTCCGAGCCTTCCTGACAATAGATCCCAAAAATGGTGAACTCTCAAGGGCCATGCGTAATCGTTGTGTTGAGCTGGCATTGGCCGGTAAAGATTGCCTGGATGTTGATGACAAACGTTTGTTGGTTTATAATCAGGGCATCTACGATTTAAATGCCATCAATACCCTGATTGCCATACACGAGGGAATTTCCGAGCTGACCGAAATCAATAACTTCAGTGTATCTCATCTAATACAAATGGCATTCTTGGTGGCCTCCTATCAACGCATTGGCTATCAAATACAAAGGGCAATTTATGTTAGTGCCATGGAGGTATATGTCTATTCGGCCCATATTGATTTAATGGGTTATGGTTTGGCATATTATCAAAATAAACTAAGAGAAGTTGTGGCGGAGCAGTCACAAAAGTATGCCGCCGCAGAAACAGAAGAACAACAAGGAGAAGACTATCTCCAGGATGTTTTATTAAATTGCAATGACTTAAATGAAATGGCAATGATTAAATTGCAATTGGTTCCATTGCGTATCGCCCTGAAAACAGGTATTACATCTAGCCAACAACTGAAGGCAGTTTTGCAAAAAGTATTTACTGGATTCTCCCAAACAAAAATGGAAAATGTACAACTGGGAACTCTTTTCAAATATGTTGTTTACATTCTATACGAAACCAGCTCCCTAAAGGATTTAAAACTAAGACACCTGATGCTTAGTCAGTTATTGGGAGAAAATTATCCGGAATTGAAACAACTATCAGATGATTTATATGAAAGCATACAAACAGGTGCTCAAGAACTGGGTATCTCAGCAGCAGCTTCAAAGGACCTACCTTGGAACCCGAAATTATATCCACGTATACGCGACTATGATATGGAAACTTTGCGTCTATTGGATAGCAAATCCCTGGGTCTTAGTTCAACATTAATTGTTAAGACATTATTACATGACATTCCCCATGAAGCGATCAACAAACTAAGCAACATCAATGCCATTACATATTCCCAAGCAGTGGTCAGCAGAACCATAACCGATAAACTAAACAATGAATTTTTACAAAACTATTCGTTATTAATGGATAATTTGCAAAAGGTTTTGAAGAGTTCTTTGATGAAGCAGCAAAACCACCTCGATATGAAGTCATTTATTGCCCTACACACCGCGGTGTTGTGGTTTAATCGTCTTTTGGAGACTTCCAAAGGAAATGTTTTCCACAACAAAGAAGTCAATGTCGATTTGATGGATAAACTTCAATTACATTTCAAATGGTTGGATAAAAAATTGTGTAAAAATATTGAAAAACTATTGCCCGCGGACGAGGCATTGCAAGCATTAAAGCAGAGCTTGGAAAATGTGCGAAATTACATTGAAAGCGTTAAACATCCGTTGAATATTGTGCGTAAACTCTATGCCAAACAACTAATGCAGTTCCAGCCGTTTTATAGAGAAGAGCAGGTAAGTGGATCATTTGAACACGTTTGGAAGTCGTAAATCTTTTTATGCTCCATCCCACATAAGGGAGTTTACAAAATTTTAGAGAGATAAATAACCCAGTCAAGCTTTCTTGAATTGAGTGCCCCGAATCAGTATCATTTTAGGGAATAAAATGACTGTTAAACTAGGTTAGGTTAAAGGACCTACAATTGTCTTAACGACAAATGCTTCACTTGGAGTCCTGATAATCCATTATGTTCATCCTTAATAAGAGAAGAAACAAGTAAAATAGTATCGGTCGGTTTATGCCGACAGATGTATACTCCCAGCCTTGAGTTATGATTATTCAAACTGTTGACCCTTTATGGGGGAGGTTCTGAAGCAGACCAATGCGTATCTGACCTAAGACTGATAAAATATTACAACGTGCCAGATTTGGACTATATTGACTCCTTCTTATACTTTATACGAGATATGTGCAAATTTTTGGAAAATGTGGAGATAAGCGTGAGGTATCAGTTATAGCGGACCATTTTCTAATACAGATAATAATATGTGTATGTACAACATTTGAAGGAAAGAGAACATTAATGTCCACTTTTATGCGAAATCATAAATTCCGATCAATTATCTATTCATAACAGATTTCTGGTTAAGAGACATAATTAGATATAACAAATTGTATAGAATCGCCGATTTGTTTCGCAAGTTATGACAGATATGGGAAATTGTGACCCTTTTTGGGTGAGGTACCAGATATCTAGCATCTTCACGACAGATGTTGCGCTAGCAAAAATATTTGGATGTGTAAAATTTTAAGAGAGTTGGCGTTTTGCGTTTTGTTTTTCAAAAATTTGAACTTATTGTGGTGGAAGTACCAGGAAGGGTTCGTCGATATATCCCATCTTCCCAGCAGATCTTGTGTTAGTAAAAATAATGGCATGTGTGAAATTTGAAGAGAACCGGATGCTTATTTCGGATTTTATGATCGTTTTGGTTATTCAAAATTTTTACCCTTTGTGGAGGAGGTACCTGAAGAAATTGTTCGATCCCTACCATCTTTATAGCAGATCTTGTGCTGATAGAAATATTGAGATATGCCAAGTCTGAATGGAATCTGATTTTAATTTGGAAGCTTTCCCCGATTTCCGATGATTCTGCCTAACATCAGTCTACTCTATGAGTAGTAAGGGGATACGACCAAGTTTTGAAAGAAAAGTATGGATAGATTTGTCCTTCATTCATATAGGCCTACAAAGTAGTGTTGGCTGATGTCGGAGGTGATTATTCCGATGTTGACAATAATTAACCTTTCTAGAAAGGAGGAAACATTAATCGGTCTTTAGTCCTTTGGAAGTGGATACCTTGGTTTCCCAGATTAGGAAATATAAGTGATAAGTGACGTTCCCTTTTTCTTGCATTTCCCATATTACCGAATCCCCAGACTTGAGGTGTTTTGTCTTCGAGTCTTAGTTATTTTTCCCAATTTTTTCACGCGGTGCAGGGTGAAGAAATTATAATACTATCTCTTCTTCTTTTTTTCGCAGATACATTTGTTTAGCATTGCCCAACAAATGGATCAATTACTCCAATTGATTCCCCAATATGGAAGTTTCTCCGCCGATGATGTGGCTCGGAAGTTTTCAATTTTAAATGACGATAACAGACGCAAATTACATGCCCTGCTACAGAAACATTATCGAAAATATGATTTCTCAAAATTCAATGAAATCCACTTGGATGGAGGTGAGGGAAGCTTTGTAGCAGAAAATTTGAAGCAAGAATTGCAACGTTTTATTAGCAATTGTTCGCGGGATGGCAATAATGAGAATGACGATGATGCTGAAATCATCTCCCCCGAAGATATTGTTGCAATTGAGGAAGAATTGAAAAAATTGGTCTCATCTCTACACGTTGAACATCCCGATGAAATGCAGGTTGATCAAGTTCTGGAGAAGCCCCAAGAAATTGATTTATTAATTTTGTCATTGAGAGAATTCTATTTGGTCAAGTATTTCATGGGCATTTTATACAATACCCGCTTGGAGCAAATCCCCCAAGTCAGCTATGAATACTGTGAAGAAGTTGTTAGTCTTAACAACAATTCGTTGGCATTACTGAATACCCTTAATTCCAAGGAGTATCAGATGTATCGCCAAATGTTACAACAACTTGGAGACAATTTGATTTCAGCTGAAAACATGCAGCATATTGTGAAATATTTAAATGGTGGCTATCGCCAGTTTACCACACTACAAAGATTGCTGGAGAATGCTTTGATAACTCTGCAAATGTCCAGCATAAGTTCCAGGGGCAATTTTATGTTAGCTTTACGTAATAATGAGGATATTTCCAGTATAAATGCCTACCAAGGACCCTGTGTGATAAACACCTTGTGTGACTTGCTTTTGGCTCCAGATGGTGGCTTTAAAGCGGTGCCACTTTGTAACTTGGATCTGTGGCGCAACTCTTTGGAGAAACTTAATCAACTGATTTGGCATAATTCCTCAATGATGTCGTTGAGTTATTGCGGCCTAGAGAATGTTGCAAAAACAGCCATGGCCAAGGCTAAACGTTTAATTTTGGAAATCGACTATGTCCGGGAAATGGCAAAAGACAAGGAAGTTATGAATGCCAACAATTACATGATGGGTTTCCAGAAACTCTTTACAAAACTTAAGGAAGAAGTTTCGAGGAAACAGGAGACACAAATGCCAGCTATTCACAGATCCCTGGCAAATCAACAAAAACAATTTGCTGCCGGAATTTTGACTACCCTAAGTGGTGCCTTGGAATTGTGTTTGCTCACCTTTACGCCTCTAATAGATCCGGTGGAGAAGAGTCGTTTGAAAAACAATTATCTTTTGGAGGATATTCAATGCCTGCTGACCATGTCCGTGGCCTATGAATTCCTAAGAATTCCCATGAAATATAAACATCTTGGCCAAGAGATATACGACTCAATGCAATTAAACATTGAAGAGTTAAAACAAAAACAAAGTAAATTTGAGGAAAGAGTTGCCCTAAGGCCCAATAAGTGCCTGTACACCAATTTGGTTAAGGATCTCAATCATTTCCTCAGTACCAATTGTGATCCCAATGTTTTGTACAATTTCATTGAAAGCATAGAACTGATTTGGTCACAACTCACATTGGAAGCGGGGCCACATGTCAGCCTTAAATCTGTAGATGCCTGCAATGAAATAATAAACAAATTAGATTTATGGCTGGCCAATTCCCAGCGTTTCATCCATCACACCATGAAACCCTATTATGGTCATTATCAAGACTTTATGCAGCCCATACAATGTGCCATTAATCAATTGAGTTTGGGTTTCGCTAACCTTAAAACCAGTCTAACGCAAGTCAAAGAAGCCATGCTGCCCTCATCCACCAATAGGGAGCAACTCAACAATGTCAATGCCAATGGAAAACTGCATATGGTCTTGGATAACATTATGGAGTTCCCCAGCACCCAAACATTGGCCATTTACAATGTCAACTCCTTCAAGGACATATTACAAAATCGCTGTCCCATTTTTAGTATTTTGAATGAAATACCCGGAAGTGAAAGGGATTATTTCGCCTTGCTGAAAGCCAAGTTGTTGGAACTAAAGAATCGTGTAAATATTTCCAGTATTCTCAGTGAGGAGCTGTACCGGGAGTTTGATTTCGCCTTTAATATCATCAATCAAATATGGCAGCAGGAGGAAGAAAGGAGACGCCAAAAGAAAAAAGAAGACGAAAGCCTGTATGCCACAAAGACCAAATGTCAAGATGAGGATGAGGAATTGCAAGAGCTGCAGGAAATTGAGGAAATGTTCCCCACCGGATTGCAAGAAGATTTTGGCGAATTTGTGCAAGAAGACACCCTGGAGAAGGTCATGAAATTGGACAAAAAGAAAACGGAGAAACTGAAGGATTTAAAATCGCCCATTGTTAAGGATGAAGACTATGCTTTCATAGCCAATAGTTTTGCTGAAATTTTAATCAGTTACTCCCAGGCCTACTATCATCAGCGCAGCAAGGCTACAGAGAAATTAGATTTTGTGGAATATTTCCAAAAACGTTTGGCAGTATTTTCACGTATCTACAACAACTATCGGGCAGCTGTTAATGAATGCATGGATCAGCAATGCTACAACAGTTTTTGCTTCAGCATCAGCCTTCAACAGGACCTGCTGACCGATAATTGCAACTACAAATTGCCACAGAAGCAACACACCTACAATTTTTACAAAGATTCCAATATAACGGGGATTCTCAACTGCACAGATGTGTTGACGGCCATTGAAGAACGTGTCGACACCGAGTTGGAATTATATCCCGAACATGCCACACTTTTCGATATCAAGAGGATAATTGCCCGCATACGCCTCTTGCCATCGACGGCCTCGGTGGTACGTTTCAATACCGGCTTCCAGTTGTTGAGACAGAAGGTGGCCCAATGGAATGAGGTGGCCCATAAAAATAATCATCTCAAAGCAGAGGAACAAGAAATTGCCGAATATGTACAACGCTGGACCCGCCTCGAGTTGCAATTCTGGCGCAATTGCATGTCTCAAACAGAGGAGAAAGTGGAAACCTCAGCCTATAAATATTGGTTCTTTATTTACAATCTTTTCCAAGAGTATTTGGCTGGCTGTGAACTGGACAGCTCTCTGAGTAACATCCGGGATGCAGAAAAACGTTTTGCCGATTTGGAGACTCAAGAACCAGAGGACAACAACCCTTCACCAGTGGGGGCGCCGGCGGCGACAACGAAAGTGGATCTTAAAGATATTCTGCAAATCCTTAGACAATTTGTGGAATCATCCTGTTATGGAGATTTTGAGATTCGCTTACAATTATTGTTGGCCTTTGAATTGTATCTACACAACTCTCTGACCTATTCCCAGGAGAAGCAGGAGGATGAGTTCCATAAACTACAATTGATATATGGCCTACGCAACCTGCAATTGTATTTCTCACAATTTAGCAAAGAAATTGTGGAACACAACAAGGCTGTAAGGGGTCCCATCGAAAAGAAACTAAAGGAATTGGTTAAAATCGAAAGTTACAACAAAGATTTGTCCTATTTCAGTATGCGAAACAATGTGGCCAGGGTTCATCGCAATCTGAATAAATTCCTCAAGGAATATGAAAAATTGTTGAAAGAGAAAATAACAGCCGTATTCCAACCCCAGGATGCCACAGCCAAGGATTACAATATGGCCAATGATAAAGGTAAGGATTTGAGACAGGATTCAACGATACAATATTGTCGTGTGGATGGCAAAATGTTTATGCTGGCACAGAAATTGAAACCTTTTGGAAATTCGGGAGAAGAGGAAAATGCCACCAATACCTCCTCTACACTCTTGAATAAGGTGCAAAAGCTCTTCAACACATCGAGAAATGTGGTTAAGGAAACGGTTTCCAATGCCCTGTATCCCAGATTAACCATAGCCCTGGATACATTGCTAAGTGAGCAACTGGAAAGATGTGAACATTTACGCAATCTCACAGTGGACCGCAGCAAGGAGCGTCCCAAACAAGTTCTCGAGGCCAAATCCATATTACAACAAAAACGCAAAGGTCTCACCGATCTCTTTAAGATTCTCAGCAATCTGGGGTTGAATTACAAGACCGGCTTGCTGGAATTACAAATGCGTACCGAGTTTGAGGACTTTACCCTGCCAGCCTTTTGCATAAAGACCATGTGCCTGCACTTGGGCAAAGCCAAGCAACGTCTACAGCCACAAATGTTGCAATTGAATGAAAACATCGATCTCTATTTCCACAAGAGTGTATTCAAACTGAAACTTTTGCAGAACATAATGTTGACGCCTCTGTCGGAATTGGGTCCACCCAATATAGAACGCATTAAAGGCTTTGCGGTGGATTTCTTTTTGTTGGTACAAAACCAAAGGCAGTTACTGGCCCAGACAACCAAAAACATCTACGATTATCATCAGACCTTGCAGCAACTCAAGCAATTGGAAAGCATACATCAATCATCCAATGACCATCAATTAAGCCGTCTGGATTTCCAATCTCTTAGAGATCAATATAACACCCTAAAATCATCCTTTATCCGAATCCGTTATGTCTTCGAACAATTTAAGCTATTTTGGAATTGTGTTCCCAAAAAGCAGCAACCCGAAAATGCCTTATTCCAAGGAAACAACCTCTTGTTGCAAAACACTGAGCAATTCAATGCCATCCAAAGTCATGCCCAACAGATCTTGAAACTCGGCAAATCCACATTGAAGGAAATGCTGGAAAATAATCATGAATTCCTTTGCCAGGCAAGGTTACAACACTATCAGGAAGCCCACCAAACCATTCAAGACACAATGGCAAGTCTGGTGAAATGCTTTGAAATTGCACCCAAGGAATTCATGCCCATTGCCAAGCCGTTAATTGATTTAAGTAACTCTTTGCAAGAAACAAAGGAGCATCTACAAACTCCCACATCATCCTTGTCCTTGTCTCTTACCGAGGATATCAAGGAAAATCATTTGGAAAATATAACCCCCGAATTGGAAAACATTATTCACTCCATTTTAATGGCATTGCAAAAACTCTACAAGAAATATCCATCAAAATCCGCCGCCGAAGACACAAATAACTCGCCCAAGAGGAAGGAGGAAGACGCCGAAGATGATCTGCAAGAACCACACTTGAAATCGAAAATCTATAAGGAGCTCAAGGATGATTGGCTGACAATGCAGGTGGATGTCATCAACACCAAACTCTCTAATATTCTACTAAATCTCAAGCTGACCCAGCCCTCGGCGGAAAAAACTACAACTCATACAGCAGCTACTCTCAGTTCAGCCGTTACTGGAGCAGTTCAATTTAATGGCCGAATATTATTTGCTCCAACAATTGGGTGCCCATAAAATCTCCGTTAAAATACTCTCCATTGTCCTGACCGTTTTTGTGGAAATTTCCACCAAAGGTTTCTGTGTTCCCCAAGACCTGATGCAAGATGAACAGGGCGAACAGAAGAAAGACCAAAAGAACGGTGAAGGTTTTGGTTTGGAGGATGGAACGGGCGAAAAAGATGCCTCCGACAAAATTGAATCCGAAGATCAGCTGGAAGATGCCAAGCGACCGGAAGACCGCAAGGAAGAGCAGGACAAGAACGAAGATCAACAACAGACCAAGGAAGAAAAAGGCATTGAAATGAGTGAAGACTTTGAGGGTAAAGCCGAAAAACCTGATAAACCCGAAGAGGATGACAGTGGAGAATCCGAAGACGAGGAGGAGATGAACAAAGAAATGGGAGAAACTGAGGAAGGTGCGGAAAAATTGGATGATCAAATTTGGGGTGACGACGAAGAGGAACAAGAGGAGGAGGAAGAAAAGGATCTCGAAGAAGAGGATGACGGCAAGGGGTCCAAAGATGAAAAAGATTCCCACAATGATCTAAATTCCAAGGATGAACAGGCCAAGGACAGTGAGCAAAACAATGAAGAAGAAACCGGTTTGGATTCCACCAACGATCCCAAAGAAGATAAACGAAAACAACAGGAAAAAGATATTGAAGACATGAAGGATCAGGAGCAGGATGAAGAACAAATGAATCCCTATCACAATGAATTGGAGGAACCACCAGAGCCAGAAGAATTTGATATGGGTGATATGAATATGGATGACAAGGAGGAAAATGAACAGGACGACAAAGGCGGTGAAGACAACAATCCCTTCGATATTGACACCATGAAGGAAAATATGCCAGAACAGGAGGAAAAATCCCAAGAAAATGGCGATGAAAATCAGGAAGAGGAGAATCCAGAAAAAACCGAAGACGATAGTGATGACTCAGATGACGAAACAGGAGAGCAAAATCAAATGAAAGAAGATAAATCTCAAGAAACCCCAGAGGAAGAGGAAGAAAATGCCGAAGATGAGGCAGAGCAGCAAAAAAGAGGAGAAACTAAGGACGAGGAAGAAAAACCCAACGACGACGAAGACCAGACCGAAGAATCCAAAGAAGAAAAACCTGAAAATTATGAACAATCCAAGGATAAATCAAGCAAGGAAGAGAATGTCCAATCAACACCCGACACCGAAGTAGATGGCAGCAAAGATCAAATGCCGGCTGAGCAAACGGAAAAGGATGTACAGCAAGAGCAGACAATGGATGAACAGGATACCGGAGAGGAGAAAGACGGTGTGGGTCAGGCAGAAAATGATGTAAGTAGTTCAGTAGTTCTTGGGCACTGTAAATTTCACTCATCTCATTTCATTATAGACAACTGATGGTGGCCATCAAGGCATTGCCGAAACAAAGGAGACCGCCACCCAAGAGGAACGTAAAAACGAAAGAAAAACAGAGGAAAAACGCCGTCAGGGTCAAACAAATGAAGAGAGAACCTTAGGTGAGAGTCAAGAACTTACATTTTTTTCACCTGTTTCGAAGCTAATTCCGATTCTTATTTCATAGGCGAAGCTGAAAAGAATAAAATCAAACAATTGAAAACCATTGATAAGCTCAATGAAAAACAACAGGACGATAATGCCAAGGACAACGAAGAAGACGACCAAGAAATGGAAGCTGATGAATATCAGCATGTTAAAGATCCAAAAGCCAATGACAAAACCACACTGGACAATGCCACCGAGGAGCAGTCAAAGAAAATGCAACATCTCGAGGATGAAGAGAAGAAGGACGATGACGAATTGGAGGGTGAAACAAATGAAAATATGGATTTAGATGAGACACCAGCTCCCCAGGACGAACAGGAGGAAAATCTGGAAGAAATGTCTGCCGAAAAGTTGGAAAAGAATAATGATAAACCATCGAAATCATCGGAGAAGACTAATGAACGTGCCGAAACACAAGAAGAAATGGAAATTGAGGGCGAAGTTGTACAGACAATTACGGTGCCGAGGAGCAATGATACCACAGCCCACTGCAAGTAAGTTGTTTGAATTTTTTTGGTGTTGTTTAGAAAAATCAACCTTTCGACGCCAAGTAATAAGATTGAATTGCGACTCTTGAGACGGGATAGGAGCAAATTGAACACGTTCTCGATAACCTCAAAAAGTGGTTCAAAAGTTTCTGCAGAAACCGGACAAAAATATCCGTACTCCTTGCACCGGTCATAGAGACGGTTTCTGCGAGGAAGTCAACACTTGAGCCGAGGCAACTACTCCTGGACAGAAACGCATTTAGAAACTCTATTTTTATACCTTCAGCCGTACGGCTAGACAGGGTATATATTATTTGATACGGCCAAAACGTGTCTCATTAGACCCTAGGTCCCTTTGGACCAAATCCGTTTCAAAACAGTTCGAGTCAATCTAGCGATGTCCGTATATCTGGCTGTTGCGAACTATCGAAGGGAGTATCCGATTTGATCCAAACTTGGTACATCGTAACATTATTTTCAAACTTTGATCGAGATCGGAGATTGGCAATATCGGTCCACTCCTTCTGGTACCTCCCACACAAAAAGTAAAAATTTTCAAAGAAAAAAAATTATTGCACAGAAAGAAAACAGATAATCCGATTTTGCTCCAACTTTGCGAATCCTAATATTTGCCTCAGTAATAGGTCAGGTGCGAAAATGGACAATATCGGTCCACTCCATCAAGTGCCTCCCCCATAAAGGGTTAAAATTTTGAAAAATTATAACTCCTATAAAATGTGATGTAAGTGTCCGATTGCCTTAAAATTACACACATCACAATATTTTTATTGACCCAAGGTCTGGTGTGAAAATGGATTACATCAGGTCCACTCCTTCTGGTACATCCCTAAAAAAGGGTCAAATTTTTGAGAATCCATGAAACTCATAAAACGCGAAATTAACATCCGATTCCAATCAAACTTGGAACATCTTAATAATTCCGATCACACAATATCTGTTATAAACATGGTAGAGATAGGACTATTCCTTCTGGTACTTCACCCACAAAAGGTCAAAGTTTTGAATAACCAAAACGATCATAAAATCCGAAATAAGCATCCGGTTCTCTTCAAATTACACACACCACAATATTTTTATTGGCCCAAGATCTGGTGTAAAATTGGGATATATCGGTCAACCCCTACTGGTACCTCACAAAGGGTCAACATTTTGAGTATCCATGAAGTTCATAAAACATGAAGTTAACATCCGATTGCATTCAAACTTGGTACATCTCAATATTTCCATCAACACAAGATCTGTTACAAATCGGGCCATTTCTACCGGTACCTCTCCCAGATAGGGTTCAAGATTTTTGAAAAAAAAAACGCCCAAAGAAAGTGAGGTAGGCATCCAACTCTCTTCAAATGTGAAGATGTTATATATCTGCCAACCCGTTCAGGTAACTCACCTTCAAAGGCTGACAATTTCCAATACTTATATCTGTCATAACTTCCGAAATAAGTCGGCGGTTCTTTTCAACTTGCTATATCTAAATATTTCTCTTAACCAGAAATATATGAATATGTAATTTATCGGAATTTATGGTTTCGCATAAAATTGGTTATAAATTTTGCACATACCAATATTTTTATCTGTACTAAATGAAGTATGAAAATGGAATAGTTCGGCCCGCTATATCTGGTACCTCACGTATACTTCCACATTTTCCAAAATTTTGCACATATCTCATATAAAGTGTAGGAAGTAGTCGATATAGTCCTAATCTTTCACATTTTAATATTTATATCAGTCTGAGGTCAGATAGGAATTGGTCAATATTGTCCAACTGCTTCGGAACCTCCTCCATAAAAGGTCAACAGTTGGAATAATCATAACTCAAGGCTGGGGGCATACGCCTGTCGGAAAACCGACTGATATTATTTTACTTGTTATATATTCTTTTAATTCTAAATGTCTTCCCATTATTTACAGCACTGAATTACTCATAAACGACACTACAAATGTTGAAGATATGACAACAGCCGAATCGTTGGAATTGAGAAAGCTGTATCAACAACAAGTTACCTCCCAAAAACCCGTAAGTTTTCCATAAAAGGTATATTTCTAACTCATCTCTAAATTAATTATTCTCCCTTACTTCCACAGTCCGCTGCCACTAACGATGACCAAGAGTCATGGCAAGTGATATCGAATCGTATGACACAAAACGCCCGAGACTTGTGCGAACAGTTGCGCTTGATTTTGGAACCCACAAAATGTACTCGTCTAAAGGGTGACTATCGCACTGGTCGTCGTATAAATATGAAGAAAATCATACCCTATATTGCATCACAATTCCGCAAGGATAAAATTTGGTTGAGACGAACAAAGCCGGCACAACGTGATTATAAAATTACCATAGCCATTGATGACTCGAAATCAATGCATCATAACAATTCTAAAACACTGACATTGGAAGCAATATCTTTGGTTTCCCAGGCCCTAACACTGCTGGAAAGTGGTCGTTTAAGTGTGGTATCATTTGGTGAACAACCACAAATTTTACTAAATCACACCGAGCAATTCGATGGTCCTAAACTGGTGAATTCTTTGCAATTTTCACAAGATAAAACCAAAATTGCCGGATTGTTGGATTTCATAAGGACCGTGAATGCTGAGGAGGGTGCCATGGGCAGCTCAGACAATGGTCTTTTTGAAAATCTTTTATTGATTTTAAGTGATGGACGTAACATATTCAGTGAAGGCAAAATGAAGGTAAATAATTCGAAAAACAAACACCAAGAGAATTTTTTTTTCATTTGTTTGTTTATTTTCCAGGTCAAGAATGCCATTAAATTGGCGCGACTCCAGAGAATTTTCCTGGTCTATATTATTATTGACAATCCGGATAATAAAAATTCCATTCTGGATATCCAAACCATGGAAATGTTGCCAGATAAACGTATCAACATTAAATCGTATTTAGATGAATTCCCCTTCCCCTACTATGTTATTGTAAGAGATCTTAATCAATTACCTTTAGTTTTAAGCGAGGCCATGCGTCAATGGTTTGAAATGGTCAACAGTGAACAGTAAAGATTTTTACAAATTGATACACAAGTTAATCTTTTATGCAATAAGTCTGTAAATTTGTATATAAATAAAAAAATGTTTACATTTTGTTAACAAAAATTTAAAATGAACCAAACAGTTTCGAATGAGTTACTGCATCCAATTATCTCCAATTTTATGCGGAAACACATATTCCGATTAATTACATATTCATATCAGATTTCTGGTTAAGAGAAATATTTAGATATAGAAAGTTGTAAAGGATCGCCGACTTGTTTCGCAAGTTATGATAGATATAAGTATTGGAAATTGTGAGCCTGAGGTACCGGAAGGGGTTGGCGGATATACATATATCATCTTCACAACAGATCTTGCGTAAGCAATACAATTTGGATGCGTGAAATTTGAAGAGAGTTGGATGCTTATTCCACTTTCTTTCAGCGTTTTGTTTTTCAAAAATCTTGAACCCTATGTGGGGAGGTACCAGGAGAAATGGTACGATCTCTACCATCTTTATAACAGATCTTGTGTAGATGGATATGTTGAGATGTTCCAAGTCTGAACGGAATCGGATGTTAATTTCGTTTTTTTATGAGCTTCATGAATATTCAAAATTTGACCCATTGTGGGTGAGGTATCAGAAGGCGTTGGCAAATATATATCATCCTCACAACAGATCTTGCGTAAGCAAAAATATTTGGATGTGTTAAATTTGAAGAGAGTTGGATGCTAATCACATTTTCTTTGTGCGTTTAATTTTTCAAATATCTTGAACCCTATGTGGGGGAGGTACCAGAGGAAATTGTCCGATCTCTACCATCTTTACAACTGATCTTGTGTTGACGGAAATATTGAGATGTGCCAAGCATGAATAGAATCGGACATTAATTTGGCGTTTTATGAGCTTCACGAATATTCGAAATTTTGACCCTTTGTGGGGGAGGTACCAGAAGGAGTGGAACCATATATTCCATCTTCTCACCAGTCCTTGGATTAATAAAAATATTGCGATGTGTGTATTTTGAAGAGAACCAGGTGCTTATTTCAGATTTTATAACCGTTTTGGCTTTTTAAAATTTGATCCTTTGTGGGGTAGGTACCAGAAGTAAAAGTCCGATCTCTACCATCTTTATAACAGATATTGAGTTGATAGAAATATTGACATGTGCCAAGTCTGAATGGAATCGGATGTTAATTTCGTATTTTATAAGCTTCATGAATATTCAAAATTTTGAACCTTTGCGGGGGAGCAAAATCGCAAAGTTGGAGCAAAATCGGATTGTTCTTTCTTTCTCTGTGCAGTAAGTTATTTTCTTTGAAAATATTGATATTTCGTGGGGGAGGTACCAGAAGGAGTGGATCGATATTGCCCATCTCCGAACTCGATCTAAGTTCGGAAATAATATTACGATGTACCAAGTTTGAATGAAAATCGGACACTCCCTTCGAGAGTTATCGTGAGCACCAGCCAGACAGACGGACGCATACCCTCTCTAGCCATACGGTTGAGGGTATAAAGAAAGGTAAAATCAAACGGCATAAATTAAATAAATCAAAAGTTTAGATGACAAGCATGCTACTATTTTTACTCGGCCAAATTCGCCTAGTAAAAAGGGAAGGGCATATATTGCAGGTTCCGGAACTCAATTATGAATGTTATATTTGTTTTCACAAAAATTCTAGAAATAGCTACTTTCATATTGTCTGTAAAAATAAATATCTGCTTACCTTTTCGCCCTCATAATATTTGTAATTTCTTCACCATTCATTCATCCTTATTTCTTTCATAATGTCTGTCAACTTTCTTCATTGACATTGTAAACTGAATACTTTTATTGCACCACATTTTCTCTTGTGTTATTCAAATTCTAATTGTAACTCAAAAGGATATTCACTTGAATGTAACGATTGACGAAGCAGTTGGGCATGTTGCCAGGCAACATCACCCTTACCACCCGATAATTTGGCACAAATTTCAAACGATTTACAATTTACCAAAGTTTTGAGAATTTCTTTGGTTTGGCTATCTCTTAGGATCACCTCCACTTGGCCTTCACCAAATGTCTTCTTTTCCAGTGTCAGTTTGTAGGATTTCACTTTTAGTGGGGTATCATTGAAATTAAATTTCCACACCAATTCACCATATGGACTGTCTTCCTGGCGTGCCAAATAAACCATTTTCCAATCACGTTCCACTTTACGCAAAATATTTTTCGACGAATGCTGACAGCTTTGCCATGTTTTGTAGTTGGAAATTGTGCGACAAAGACCGGTGGAATCTGCAATTAGATTTGTTCCAATTAATGTTGAAATGTATTATATACTCAAATGTCTCACCTTTAATGTAACGTTCATAGTTATCAGTGGAACATGAGTAACGCAAATTAAACTGTTTTTGATTTATTTCCTCTTCCAGTAGAGTGAATTCAAAAATCTGTAATTATAAATAGATATGATTAAACAAGTGGAATTTTGAGTGAAAACAAAATATTTTCTTACATTATCAAAAGAATGTTCACCCCTGGACTGGCGCCATGCCAAACTACCTGAACTTCGGCCTTTCAATTCGTTTTCTGTTGGTTTCCTAGAATTTAAAAATAAATCATTAAATATGTCATCTAATGTGGGCTCTAAATTATCCCACCTTTCCAATGTCAGCTCTATCAACTCAACCATACATCGTTGACTTAGCATTTTCTTACGTTCATCACTCAAGTTTGCCTGTCGTTTCTTACGTATGGTAATTAAAGCTTCGATCAGCTCACTTTCCGTACAAAAACGACGCTTTTGTAGAGTTTCTTTGTGATTGTTACAATAACGCCAGGTTACATCTTGTATGTCATCACAGGAATAGGCAAATACATAATCGATATTTCTCTTCCAGCCATGTTGATACATTAGGGGTGAATCGACAACATTATCGGAGGGATCAACGTGTATCCAACGCTTTTCTGTATCGGAATAGACCTGGGGGAAGAATCAATTTTACTAAGAGTCAAATTGAATTTGTCAATATTTACCTCTGTCCACACATGATCGAACAGCGGATGAACAATACGTGCATCATAATCAAGGCAACGACACAAAAATGTAAAACAATTGGCAAACTCGCCGCAACGTCCTTTGCGCGACACCAACAGCTCGGCGATGTCATTGTAACGATGGAATTTCGTCTCTTGACCACAACATATACCAACTTCGACCCGAACATCACCTTCCTGTACGGTACGACTTAATTTACTCTCCTCACTGCCACAAACTTTGCATGGCAAACAATTGACCCATTCAAAAAAGTCGTTTTTAAACCATGCCACCAACTCAACTAAAATTAAATCACGTATACCGGGTTCCTTGGGAGCAGGTTTTCCCTCTTCCACAGCCTTGGACGATTCCTCTTGAATTCGTAAGTAGTTTTCACTAGCCCTTTGTGTCAATTCATCAATAGGTATTAGCTGACGACCAGCAGCCAATAATTGCTCATCTTCATATTGCATTACAGCATCCGAATATTGTTCCAAGGAAGCCAAGAATTGGTTGGAAGTGCGCTGAAAAGTGCTCAAAGTAAAAACAACGTAACCAAATTTACTATTTTTATATTTACCAAAAAGCGAGGAAAGCTTATTCGTTGTCTGTAGGGTTTGGAAGCTTGTATGGGTGCGGATAAAGATGTTGCTGGGTTAATATTACTCAAATTTGTCGGTATGGCTTGGAGAGCATCTAGAAAATAAAAGAATTTAATAAAGGGAAGACGTTATGACCATTTACAAACCCTACTTACCATCTTCTTTTCTATTCATCCAAAACTCTCTACGTTTGCTCAACGCATCACGATACGATCGGATGAGTTCGAGTGAACTATCATTGGGTAATGTATACTGATCATCGCTTCGCTGAAATCCAATGGACGTTAAGAGCTCAACACAACCCTCCAGTGTTAATAATTTTTCCTTAATTGTTTTATTTTCGATTCGTATGGTACGATATTTATTTTCATTCGGATGATTAATTATGTTATCTAAAAGTAACAAAATTATGCGTACAGCTTCTAAATATGCCTCTTTGGTATTTCTTTGCGAGCATTGTGTATTAGGATTGGGAGGCCGGGACGACGAGGAGGCAGCCGGTTCAATCGACCAAATAGATTTGTAATTGATTTCCTTTGTTGGTGGCATGTTGATGATGACGACTATCTCTCCTAAAGATGATATTGCGCTTAGAAAGTAAATATCTAATGAATGGAATGCTTTATCGTCAATTTACATGCCTTCTACTACAAACAACCACAGTTTTTTCTCGAGATATATTATATATTCGTTTTTATTGGAATGTATTTGTTATTATCTTAACAATTTACAAATCAAATCCACTCTGGCCCCAACAAAACAACGCAAAACCAGATGTGCACATAGGCGAAAAAAAACGAAGCGAATTCATGTAGACAACAACAACAAAATAACAACTGATGATCAGCTGTTTTTGGTGAATGGCCAGATGACATAAGGTCTGTACGATAAATTTTAAGAACGCCAAAATGTTATTAGCCTTTTCATGGTATAAAACAAAATGAAATATAAATATAAATAAAATATTTCATTTTCTCAGATAATTTTCTCAATAAACACTAGCAAATTATGTATGGGTTTTGTAAATTCTTGAGATTGGGTTCTTAATTACAAGAAATTCTTTGCTTAAATTGACTAGGTTTTTGCAATTAAGCTTTTCCACAAAATTTCGCAAAAACGCTGTTATCAGCGCCAAATTGTTCCTTATCTACTGCGAGGGAGCTTTGAGCTTCTAGTATGCTGAAACTGATAACATACCTATGTATCACTATTTTTCTGAAACCATGAGCCTACCAAATATATTAGAATATATATTACGTACACAATTACTACACCATTAATTTTATCACAAACCATGGAATAATTGCACAGGTTTTCATTAAATTTTTAACAAAATTGCAAACGACGCCGCACAGATCACACACAAAAGACCGTTGTTTCTGTTGCCCGTTGCTCAAATGTACAGTGCCCCATCGAAATGATTTAACGCCTTAAAGCTTTCACTCAAACCGACAGGCCACACATCAAATTCGTTAGATCTGTTGATACAAAGCCCGGAATAAACAGTATTCTGTAAAAAATCTGATCAATACCGAATTAAAATAAAAATAAAATAAAAATTATTAATTAAGCCGAAGCAGAGGCGGAAATGAATAATTTCATAATTGTCCGTTATCTTTTCTTTGTCTCTCTAATGTAACTATACATGCAGCTTTAATTTCACAAAATTGCAAAAATTTGTTTTTTTTTTTAACTCTTCAACTATAAATCTGTATTGAATTACAAGTTTTAACAGAATATAAACTTATAACAAATGCTCGAATGGTTTTCATTGACTGAAAAAAAACGGGGCTATCTGTTGTCCTATTAAATACAATCAGGGCTGTCACAGAAACCATGTCGGTTTTGCTTATTGTCGTTTATGTAACCCAATGTTGGTTTCATTTGGTGTCATGAAACCAAGTTGGTTTTGTCAATTTCGAATGTAAATAAAACCAATGTTCGAAACAGCTGTTGTTGCTTACATGTGTTTTTTTGTCATTGAAATATCAGTAAAAGTAAAGTAAATAAAAAAAGGAATAAGTCGCTATAAATAAAGTAAGATGGCATCAGCAGTGGTAGTTTTTGTGTTGTTGGACGAAGAACGCTCAAAAAAGGTGACGAGAAAAGCTCTTAGAGATTTCAGCAACCCACTGGAGTTGCCGGAGATAGCGTAAGTAAATTTTTTTATTGTGAACTTACTCATAAAGCTGCCTGGCAGATTTATGGTTTATGGTCCTTTAAAAATTCTTTAAAAAATCCTTAAAAAAATCCACGTTTATGGTCCTTTAAATATCCTTTAAAAATCTTTAAAAAATCCAAGTTTATAGTCCTTTAAAAATCTTTAAAAAAATCCACGTTTCTAGTCCTTTAAAAAATCTTAAATAAATCCACGTTTATAGTCCTTTAAAAAATCTTAAAAAAAAATCCACGTTTATAGACCTTTAAAAAATCTTAAAAAAAATCCACGTTTATAGACCTTTAAAAAATCCACGTTTATAGTCCTTGTTATGTACCGCCTGATGGAGCTGGGCGTTATGTTTTTATGGACCGCCTAACTTAGACGCCATATTGTTACGTGCCGCTCGAAGCGGTAAATGGTGGGATTTCGACAGGCTCAGGCGAGGCATATTTACGTCAGGGGGGGTTCTCAACCCTTCCACCATCAGCCCTAGGGGTCAAACAATCAAAAAGGGAGGTACTTGAAACAAAAAAAAAACAAATAAAACAACCAAAGAAAACGACAAACACTACGTACGACCATGACAAGGGAACTTGGTGTTTTAGTTCCCACACTTTGCCCGCCCGTCCTTGACCCTTTGATCCTGTATAAATAAGTAGTAATTTAAAGGGCCCCAAAATCCACTAACACCTACCACTCAGTTACATACAGACTAGGTCCCTCTCTCACAAAGAAACACTTAATAGTTCATATTACAAAACATCAATCACACATCAAAACAATTTATTCTCATATCTGTCTTAATTCTAACGATTAAATTTACACAAAACAAAAATTTTCACAAATTCCTAACACCTCCAATTATTGTGGGTCATTGCTCAGGCAACCACCAAATAATGTTAGGACTAACGGCCCAAATCTGGCCGATAAACTAAATCTTATAAATTCCCTAAAAGAGCTCTCTTAGTAATTTTTAATGGACATTACCATACAGTCCACACAAACATTTAATTAGTCCTACTTAACTGGGGTAACCCTACACTCACGTTTTCTTCCTAGGTGTTAAAAATCCTCACAAATCGATAAATAAAGCTTATGTACTAACTTATAAATTAGGGACGTTCACACTTATACTAAATTTAAAACATAGATACAATTTGATTCAATCTGTTCGTCGCTGTTGTTTAATTTTTGTTGTGTTTTATCCTTTTGTTATTTTCAAAATATATTAAAGTAATGCCTTTTTTTGTTAATTTTTAGATGTCTTCAACTAGCGCTTCATGAGGGCGTTTGGCGCTATTTTCGTGCCATTGGAGGCAAATGCTAATTTTAATGGAGAATCACGGCTCTTATGGTATGTATAGAAATGTTACCTTATATCGCCGGTACTTATCAACTTTCTTCTCCTTTTTAGACAACAGACATCACAAGGCAATCAGACACGCACGGGATCAATTTTCAACATACAAGTTTGGCTGCTGGTTTCGGGCCGATTTTTTTCCAAAAATATGGATTGACCACCAAAATTGCTGACCACCTCCAGGAAGATATCTGGAGGGGCCAATATTTCCAGAACAGGGTTAACGTTGGCGCGATCCCTGAACACAATACAGATTTTAACACAATACACATTATAACATAATTTGCACTTAACTTACTTATAGTTATTTCGCACGAACACATATATTAAAACACCACTGAACACAATAAAACAACCACAATTTGTATTACTTAAAACAATTATAATTTTAACTTTGCGGCTGAAACAATGGTACTCCTTCACAACAGACAACAAAACGACTTTAACGACATTTTCCCCGCTCTGCCTTTTTATAGGGACAAAAAGCAAGCTGATTTTCCCTCTTTTCTCAAATTTTCCCGGATTTTTCCTTTTTATCATATTATGCTTTAAACGCACCTACGTATCCCTACTATTCTCCACTCCAGAGTTGTATTTCCCTACTCAAGCATAATTACATGTGGCAACGCTGGGATTTTGCATATGAGCCGGCCACCTCGCGTATCCGGTTCTCTTTCTACTTGCCGGCAGCAATGGACGGGGACTTGCTGCTGGTAATTAATTTTTTATAAACCAAAACAGAAAATACTTTCATGGGCCACCCGCAACATCCTTTAAATATCCTTTAAAAATTCTTTTAAAAAAATCCACGTTTATGGTCCTTTAAATATGCTTTAAAAATTAGTAGTCCTTTAAATATCCTTTAAAAATTTTTAAAAAATCCACGTTTATAGTCCTTTAAAATTTAAAAAAAAACCAAGTTTCTAGTCCTTTAAAAATTGTTTAAAAAATCCACATTTTCAGTCCTTCGAATATCCTAAAAAAATTGTTTAAAAAATCCAAAGCAAATGAAAAGTGACAGCTCTAAGCAACTTGGTTTATTTCCAATAACAAAACCAATAACATTGGCTTCTATGACAACCAAAACCGATAAAATTCTAATTCGAAAATAAAAACGAAAACATTAATTTTCATGACACCAAATCATTTTTTCTTGTCGTTTTTAAAACCAATAGTGACAAAATTGGTTTCTATGACAGCCCTGAATAACTACAGTGCCTACCTCATCGCAATGTTTTAACGCCGTAATGCTTTTACTCATATTAACAGGGATCTGTTGATACAGTATACGGAATAAACAAGATGTCGTTAAAAATCGTAAGTAATAAAAAAATAAAAATGAGGCTAAATATCATTATTTGTGAGAAGGAAACAGTCCCAAGCCAAACTGAAATTTTGAAAAATTGCATTGTTTTTAAAACAGCATCAACTAGATAAAATGTAAATGTCTTCGGAGTTGAAACGAAATATATACTTATCCGCATTACAGCATAGCCTGCTTAGCAGGAACCTCAAAAATAAAAAAATGCACCGATTATATTTTTTACGTATAAATACATTTTTATTTAATAGTAGAAATAGACATACACATATTAATATAGTAAATAAGCATGAAAATGTAATATTCAAAGGCAATTGAATGGGCGCATTATAAACAAACAAAAATATGTGTAGGAAATACAGTATTCCAAAAAACAGGAAGCTAGAGTCTTGCTTCTTTAAATATTACAAAATTTTGTGGGCAAATATTTAATACATTTGTGTTGTTGTTAGTTTTCTTTCACAGTGACACAGTAACAAGACATCAGAGTATAACAGCGAATGATTGATGTACAGGAATAATCATTTATAAAACACTGTTGTGTGTGTATTATTTGTAATTAGGGAAATAGAGCTTTTTTAAGTGTTCCATATGGTATGTATGGTAATGTGAAACTTAATCAAGTAAGCAAAATTATTTAAAGGAATATTTTATTGAATAGTTTTAAAGCATTCTTTTTGTTGTTGTATCGTTTTTTGTTTATCATAAAAAGTCTACACAATATGCAAAATGTCTATAAAAGTTAAATATTATTAATAAATAAGGATGTTATTGTTCTTAACATTGATTGAATTTGATGTTATATTGCATTTGAGCGTGCATGATTGGTGGTGGTTTCCTTCCCGCTTGCACACACTCTCAAAGCCAAGCTTTCTTTCTGTTATTTTGTTGTTTTCTTTATTTTTGATTGTTGTTTTTCATTTTTGCAATATTGTGTATACTATTTTGAACTTATATAAGACATTTCACCGATCTCCAAATCTATAGGTCTTTGTTGTTTTTAAGGTGAGTTTAATCCACCGGTAGGTGAGTTGTTTTCATTCAAAGCATCTGGGAAACTGCTAACCGATCCAGAACGAGAAGTGGATACTTTTGTCTGAAAAAGAATGGAAATGGAATGTAAATTTTAGTTTTTTGAGAAATAAAGCAGTAATTGCAAATAAAAAAGCATGCTTGTGAAAGTTTATCTGAGTATTGAGTTGTGTTCTTTAAGAAAGTGTGATTTAACGCTCCAACTTCGCGAGGCGTAGCTCGTTGCTATCGGACGCGCCCACAGGTTTGCGAATTGTGGAAAGACCCGTATATATATTGGGTAGCTGCGAATTGAAACAGGAGTCGCGGAAAGTCAGCGGGTCTCCAAGCGCCCCTAAGATATCCAAACTTCTGTGCTGGTCCCCACACAAAAAAGAAGGGCCTCCCTAATGCTGGAGTGTTATGCGACCTCGTACACATAAGAAATTCTCATTTGCAGTCAGTACAGACAGTAATTCCACGAAACTTCGTTGATACCTGAATCACCAACTAAAAATAAAACTTTTCGACCGATGCTGGTATGGACGTTTTGGCACCCTCAGTCAAAGAAGAAGTGCCAAGTTAAACTCGACCTCAACAAGAGTGACTCTAAGATCAGACTCGGACAGTGATTCAGGATCGTCTGCTACCTGTAGTAGCTCTGTAGCTCTGACACTGGACCTAATAAACGATGATTTTAAAAATACTTTAGTCTAGAGGGAACAACAGGCCTATACTGGCTTAAGTATATGCCCACCAGGGTATGCGGCGATTTGTTTCGTCCCTCTTTTCAATATAACCTAACCTAATAAACGATAGATATTTGACAAATAATTGCGGCCAGCAAGACAGCATGGCTGTAGATTTCTGGCAAACCCGATATACGATTAAGAACTGGACATAGATACCACGGTAATCCATGTTTCGATCTCTAGTCAAGGGTTGACTACCAAGGAAGTCAACCTAAATAGGCCTTAGCGGTTTCAATACAAAGCCGTCAACAAGCCCACCTTCTCAAGGCAGGAGGCAATCAAAGTGGAAGAGGAAAGATCGGGACTCAACTCTCCCAACAATAATCTCCAAGGAGATTAGGGATAAAAAGGCTACAGTAAACTATGGTAGTCGGTATTTCGAAGGGGATCCATCAGAGCTCACTGATAAGGACGAACCTGAAGGTCGTTAGGAAGTTAGAGAGGATATATCCATACCCATCATGAGGTTTAGTTTACGGAAATTCAACAAGTCGGCCTTCTCAAGGTAGGAGGCAATCAAAGTGGAAGAGGACAGATTGGGACTCTACCGCAGATCTCTCCCGACATCAAGAGCGCTAAATCCAATGAGATAAGAGATAAGAAGGCATATCGGCAAGCTGTAAACTACTGTAGTCGGTATGTCGATGGGGATCAGAGCTCACTGACAAGAACGAACTTGAAGCTCGTTTGGAAGTTCGAGAGGACGTATCCAAACACAACATGAGGTTTAATTTAGGGAACCAGAGACCAGTAAAAAAGGCTGCGATGAAAAATAGAATAGAATCCCTCGAATAAAAACTCGTATACAAGTCCTTCCTTGAATATAGTTTGCATACAGGAGCTTTACCCTGGGATAAGTGTCTAAGACCATTATAATGCACAAATAATAGTCATATGTGCTATTATTAGATATGGATAGGTAAGGCTAGAGGATGCGCAGTTGCTTAGCAACCGCTCCTCTCGGAGACCTGCTGGTCCATTATTGACAGCTCAGTATTGGAGAGTGAAGACAGATTTTGCTTACCCGTGAGCCTCAGTCTAGCTCTAAAAGAGTTGGACAGTGGCAGAGTAAGTTGTTCCAGAGTTTATATCTCTTTCTCGTCTTGACAAAGCCTTCAGCAGTCAGTATCATTGGCGGAGATGTTACTATGACCAGGAACCCAGCAAAACTTAATAAAGAACTTTATTTTTTCCAGAGCAATCCTGCACTCCAGGACTAGCATAGATTTGATGGTGGTTGTTTTTAGTGCTTTTAAGGCCGCTTGACTATCGACATTTATATTGACACCGGCCCATTCAGTTCAACTGCAAAGATTTCTGCCTGGAATACGCTACAGTATTTATTGAGTTTGAATGAATTCCGAATATTCAGGCTTTCGCAGAAAAAACCTGCACCCGTTCCACTTTCCATCTTAAAGCCATTGGTATATATAGCTATACCGCTGAAAAGTGGATTTTTCCGGGTCCAAGTGTCTCTGCTAGGTATGTGGATGTCCAGTGTTTCGAAGTCTAGCCCAGTTGATATATAGTCACTGTTCAAAACCCGACCCCCTAAGTTTTCCACATACTTCATAATGACCGAATGATTGACTACGCCATAGACCATGTTCCTTGAGTCTCTGAGCACATCTCGCAGCTTGTCCCTCTACAAATAGACTTAAGTGTTTCAAGTTAAGTAGGTTGCCCAAGGCAGACTGAGGTGTGCTTCTGAGTGCACCTGAAATCAATAGTGATGCTACTCTTTGACTTTGTCAATGTTTTTACCGAGAGAAGCCTTCCCCAGACAGTGCCACCAAACTAAACCAGCATAAGTCAAAATCGAACGGACGATTGACTCATATAACCATTTAATGATATACGGTTTCATTTCCCAGCTCTTTCGTATGGAGTTGGAGAGCAGGCTATCAAGCCTTGTTTAGCACATTCCTCGACGTTTCTCTTCCAGTTCAAGGGCTGGTTGAGGATGGTGCCGAGATACTTGGCTTTTTCAAGTTATAGAACAATGTTTTTTTTTTTTTCACAACTCATATTATGTTTTGCTATATTGTCCTTAGGTTCATGTGTTGCATAAAAGTGTGTCCTGAACAAATTTTGCGTGTATTATATATAATTTTGTTTGCAAAGATTTAAATAAAAGTAAATATTGAATAGTAGTTACCGCATGAGATTGGCACAAAAAATTGTTGTGTTCATAGCTTACTTTAACATTCTCGTAGGCTGAGCCAACTTTTTCTTCGATCGATCTCATCGATTCGGAATTTTTCATTTGTGAAAATTTCGAAGTAATGCCGCTGGTGATGCTGCCAAACACCGATGCTGTTTTCTCCGAAGTGGTCTTCAAAACAGACTCAGTACGTTGGAAACTGAAAATGAAACACAAAAAATTAATTAAATGCATTAAATAGTTTAAAACGACATCGAAATAGAGAGAAAAGCATTGAGAATTATTTAAAAACACTTAGTTGGGGTTATGTTTACTGAACTTAATTGTGTTAGTTATATCAAATGGTTAATTAGACAAATATGCCATCTCTGGCACATCTTACTTACATGGGTGCATCATGTACTGCTTTTGTGAAATTACCAACACTTTGTTCAACTGATTGAAAACTTAAAACGGTTTAAATATGTAAATAAAAAAAACAAAACAAAATATAAAATAAAAAATTATAAACAAACAAAGGAAATAGACAAAAGTAATACATAAAACAAGGAACTAAATATTACAAACTAAATAAACTTAAGATGTATGTTTGAATGCGTACATTGGTGTATTAGATATAATCTACAAGGATAGATATAATCTACAAAGCGTGTATAATTGGTATATTTTCTTGCTATATATTGATTGAATTTATGAAACAAAACAAGTTAAATAGTATCAGTCGGTTTAGCCGACAGATGTATACCCTCAGCCTTGAGTTATGATTGTTTTAACTGTTGACCTAAGTCTAATATAAATATTCCAACACGCCATGTTTGGACTATATCGACTACTCCTATACTTTATATGAGATATGAGCAAATTTTTGGAAAATGTGGAAATATGTGTGAGGTAACAGATATTGACGAAAATCCAACATTTATATCCAATTTTATGCGAAATCATAAATTCCGATAAATTTCATATCTATATCAGGTTTCTGGTTGAGAGAAATATTTAGACATAGCAAGTTGTAAAGAATCGCCGAATTGTTTAAGACAGATAAAAGGTTTGAAATCTGTGGCAATTTGTTGGTGAGGTATCAAAAGGGGTTCGCAGACGTGTATCATCCCCACAACAGATTTTTTAAATGAGTTGGATGCTCATTTCGCTTTCTTTGAGCGTTTTGTTTTTCCAAATCTAGAACCCTATGTTAGGGAGTTACCAGAAGAAATGGTCTGATCTCTACCATCTTTATAACAGATCTTGTGTTGATGGAAATATTGTATGTACCAAGTCTGAATGGAATCGGATGTTAATTTTGGTTTTTATGAGCTTTAGTGATATTCAAAATGTTGAGCCTTTGTGGGGGAGGTACCAAAAGGAGTGGACCGATATATCCCATCTTTACACCAGGCCTTGGGCAAAAATAAATATTGTGACGAGTGTAATTTGAAAAGAACTGGATGCTTATTTCTGATTTTATAAACGTTTTAGTTATTCAAAACGTTGACCCTTTGTGGGGGAGGTACTAGAAGAAATCGTCCGATCTCTACCATATTTATAACAGATCTTGTGTTGATGGAAAAATTGAGATGTACCAAGTCTGAATGGAATCGGATGTTAATTTCCCGTTTCATGAGCTTCATGGATATTCAAAAATTTTGACCTTTGTGGGGGAGGTACCAGAAGAACCATAAGATATATCTTCACAACAGATCTTGGGTTTATAAAAATATTGTGATGTATGCAACTTGAGGACAATCGGACTCTTACATCACATTTTATACGAGTTGTAATTATTCAACATTTTGACCCTTTGTAATTGAGGTACTGGATGGAGTGGACCGATATTATCCATTTTTGCATCTAACCTATAACTTTTCGCAAACATTAGGATTTGCAAAGCTGGAGCAAAATCGGATTGTCGCTTATCTTTCTGTGCAAAAAATTGTTTTTTTTTTTTTGTAAATTTCGCCCTTTGTGGGGGAGGCACCAGACCTTGGATTAATAAAAATATTGTTATGTGTGAAATTTTAAGACAGTCGGACTATTACACTAAATTTTATAAGAGTTATAATTTTTCAAAATTTGACCCTTTGTGGGGGAGGTAATTGATGAAGTAGACCGATATTGTCCATTTTCGCACCTGAAATAGCACTGATGCAAACATTAGGATTTGCAAAGTTGGAGCAAAATCGGAGTATCCTTTCTCTTTCTGTGCAGTAAATTATTTCCTTTGAAAATGTTGACATTTTGTGGGGGAGGTACCAACCAGAAGGAGTGAACCGATATTGCCCTTTTCCAAACTCGATCTAAGTCTGACAAATATATTGCGATGTACCAAGTTTGGAACAAATCGGATACTCCCTTCGAGAATTATGGTGCGCGCCAGCCAGGCAGACGGACGGACGGACATCGCTATATCAACTCCAAATGTCCTGAAACGGAATTGGTCCAAAGATACATAGGGTCTAAAACCGTTATTTCGTTTAGGCGCGTTTTGGCCGTGTCAAATGATATATACCATATGGCTGAGGATATAAAAAAAATGATTTACGACGATTAGACGAATTGTCAGTCATAAAACTAAACACTATGTGTCAAATGTGACAAAGTTAATTCAAACTAACCCTTGTCACATTCGAAGATATATTCTAGTTTTATGATAAAACTCATCAATTACTTTTACATCACACCCACACACCTGAATATTTTCACATAAAGTTTTTTATAAATTAATTTTAATAATAATTCGCTTTCTTGTTTTAAATACTTACACTGAGCTCTCTTTGACCGATTTGATGCCCTGATTCATATCATCGGTAATTTCCTTCCAAACGGTAATTCCCAGCTTACGTTTAAGGTCAGAAGCATGGCGCATCTTTGAAGACAATACAGTGCGTAAGGTATTGATTTCTTCTTCAACACGAGCCAATTCCTAAACGAAGGCATACAAGTATTAAATAAAACATGAAATTGTGAATCAAAAATCGCCATACCTGACTCCATTCAGCTCTTTGTCTCTCTTGTTCTTCGACTGTTAGTGCGGCAAATTCAGCAGCAATATCAGCTGAGGCAACGGATGCTGCAGGTGAAGTATTTCCAGTATTATCTATAAACAAATTAAATTGAATTAAAATAATATTTCGATTTAACCAGGAAATTAAGTATGTTAAGAAAGTCCGAAGGAATAGAACTGATTGGATGTTCTAGTACTTACACACTGACAGATTGTTTGGAGCATGCAATGCATAGAAAAGAAATAGGACCAAAATATTAGAATTAATACAAAAAAACAGACAACGATTTTAAATTGTCTCATATCTCTATCATGAAATGTATGAAATTTAAAATGGGCAATGAATTTATTTAGATCACAAATGTTTTGTAAAAGAAAAACCAATAAGGAAAAGTCTAAAGTCGGACGGGCCGACTATATGATACCCTACACCGCCATACATATTTATTAGATTGTATTTTAAGTTCCACAAAATGGAAACGTACGTCCCGAAATTCACTTCATTTGGACTGATATTAGCCATTATTTGCACAATAAACCTGAAATCGGATTAAGGATATATTTGGGAGCCATATCCAAATCTTAACCGTTCTCGATAAAATTTGGCAAAGGTATTTTTGAGCTCTATAAGATATCTGATACCATATATCATTGTTGCCGAATGCATATAACGACTATGAGGGACTTAAACACCAAATCGGAGGAAACATATATATGGGAGCTACAGCTGTATCTGAACCGATATTCTCCATATTCGATGTACTTGTTTCTAGACCGAATTCGGTGGGATGTACCAAAATTCAGGTCATTTGGACTTATATTGGTCATTTGATGCACAGTTAACCCGAAATTGGTTGAAGATTTATATGGGAGCTATATCCAAAGCTATATCCGATTATCACCAATTTTAATTGGGTTCGTCCTTGGGCCAAACAAAATGTCATTTCAATCGGATAATAAATGTGGCCTGTATTTTGTTCACAAGAATACATGGACAGACGGGCGAACGGACGAACATGCCAAAATCGACTCAGAAAGTGATTCTATGAAGATCCTCAAAGGTAACTATGGGTGTATCTCGCTTCCTTCTTTTTTTAAAAACAAATGCGCAAAGACAAATTCCCTTACCACTATGTAGTGTAGGGTATAGCAAGATAAAATAGAGCCTAAAACCCTCCACCATTTGGTATTATTCAATTATATACCAGGGTTTAAATTGTAACGCATATGGGCATTTTTCCGGAGATAATGGCCGTACATAAACATTATATCGCGTATATTAATGCTGTATCGGAACATTATTCCCATGAAATTGGGGTTTCGGAAGATATGACTTTGTGGTAGCCCTATCTCATTTCATTATTTCGAAGATAATGACATCATCACAACTTTATTTTAAATATAATCGTCTATAGGCACCTCAGATCGAATGTAATGGTCGCAAAGGAACCTAACTCATAGATAATGAGCATACTGGTATATTTTTCGGATATAATGGCCGTATAGAAAAATTCCATCATTATATTTTTTATACCCTCCACCTTGATGACAGTCAGTTTGTCTGTCCGTCTGCCTGTTGAAATCACGATACAGCCCACATTATTTGACAAGAGCTCAAAATTTGGCAGAACAATTTGTATTGTGTTTAGGATGGTTGGTATTGAAAATGATGGTTGGTATTGAAACGGTCTAGGTTTTCATATTGCCGCCATATAACGATACCTCCCTATATTCGGAATTTTGATGATTTTTGCCAATTTTTTTACGGAATTGTCTAAAAATTGGTATTTGTAGTTTGCAATGGCTTCTAGCTCCGGTGGCGGAACATATTATATATATTGGTATAGCCCCCATATAACGGTACCTCCAGATATTGGGTATTTTGATGTTTTTTGCTACATTTTTCAACGGATTTGTCTAAAAATTGGTATATGTAGGTCATAGTGGGCTCTAGCTTCGATGGCGGAACATAGTATATATAGGTGATATAGTCGCCATATAACGATACCTCCCAATATTCGGTAGTTTGATGATTTTTGCCACATTTTTCTACGGATTTGTCCAAAAACTAGTATTTGTAGTTCGCTGTGGGTTCTAGCTCCAGTGGCGGAACATAGTATATATATGTCCACGTTTTAGTATAGCTCCCATACAACGATACCTCCGGATATTCAAGTATTTTGACAGATTTGTCTAAAAATTGGTATTTGGTTTCTCGCTCCGATGGCAGAACATTGAATAGTTAGTTTTCCTATAGCGCACACATAACGATATTTTAACGGTATTTTAATCCTCACACATTTCCACGAAATTATTTGAAATTTGGTAGATGACAATCCTTGAAGTATAAAATTGTCTATAGATGTTCCCGTATTGGTATGGCCCCTATATGACGGCCTCACCCACTTCATGTTTTTTTCAAAAGTTTAACAGTATGTATTACCCAAACGATCTTATAGGTATTTGTAGTTTAATGTGGAACACGTTTGAATTCAGATATTTTATATAAAAATGTTTTCTTTACCCAAAGGTGGAGGGTATTAAAAGTTCGGCCCGGTGGAACTTAATGTTTTTTTACTTGTTTAAATCTCTACTTTTTTTGTAACAACATATTTTGTTTCCGCCACACTTAAAAAAATAAACTTGTTTCCCAGTCATTGACTCTAGCACCAAAAAAACACCACACTACACATTTGATTACCTTTGGCATTTATTGCTGAGGCTGCTGCTGATGGAGATCCAATGTTAAGGAACTTTTTATAATTTTCACTACTTGAAATTTTTGCTATATAGGGTTTGGAAAAATCCACAAAGGTCACTTTAACATCACGCATTGTTCGTTTGGTTGTGAAAAATTTCAAACGAAAACGTTTGGCTATCGACATCGAGGGACTTTGATTGGCTATTTTGGAAATGATGAATTCCGTTTCCACCGTTTGCAATTCCAATTGATTGCTATAGTCGGAATCGACATCGTAGAATATTTGATCTAATGTTAGATTGCGTAAATACAAATCGGTTTCATCGTCAGCAAACGTGGACGATGACGACGACGGCTGATGATTCCAATCACAGTTGGCACCATAATCCAAAGACGGTGTTGCATCTTCGAGGCGAGGTATATACGGATCTTCTATGAATTCCAAACTGACAGGTTCCGAATCGGACATTTTTTTCTATCCCCCAAATCAAACGATCATCTAATTATGTCTAGAGCCACTATGACAATGGGAGTGCTGAAAATGCGTAGTGTTGTTGCAGTTTGGAATTTCCTTCTACAAAATATTTCTGAATAAGAGCAATTGTTTTTCTTTTTTCCTTCGATTTGATAACGAACGTTTTTTTGTTGATCTTCTGTTGCTGTTGTATATTTTGTTAAGCTTCTGCGAAGCGTAAAATTCACTAACAACGAAACTTTCTAATTTGATCATGCTATGTCTATTTTCCAAGCACTTTTGATACACAGCTGCTGCTCTTAGCCAAAAAAATAAAAAACGAGATTCGTAAATTTTCAATAGTTATTTTAAAAAAAAACTATTCTTTGTTAATAATTCTTTGATAGTAAAAACCTCCATATATTTTTGGTTATGGAGACTTGGTCAACTCATTTTCAATTTTAGGTGTCGTCTATGTTTCTTTTCTTTAAAGTCTTTGGATAACTGAAGTCAGCATAAAACTAAAATGTGTTGGGTAGAATGAACAGCCAGCAAATATGGATCGTGACAGACAGACAGACACTAACAACATCATCATCAGCCATACCATCTAGTATGTACATGTGGTGTATGAATGGGGTACCCACAGCCAACAAGCCAAGTTTGTTGGCCAAAGAATTCATCTCTGTGGTAGTGTGGTTGTTGGAAGTGGCAAAGTGAAGCAAGCACACACACACACACAAACCGAAAATGCTTTCACAATTCTGGCCACAACAAACCAAGTTCCCGAATAACAACAAGAGTAAGAGTACAAAAAACAATAAACCTAATAAACGAATATAAGTAGTGTACGATCAGATACATACATACATACATACATATATATGTGCATACAGACTGGAAAAAAATTAAGCCAACGATGCTGATTATAACAAATACAACAACAAAAAAGTAGATTATTAACCCATTAAGAGCTATTTATGACAAGGAATATCAAATTTTGTAAAAATGTTTCCAGCTTTTTACATTATTTTGAGATAAGGGTTCCACTCTTAAACTTCTAAATCAAGTGAAAAATGAGACTATCTCTACAAAATCCAAAATCTCGTGAAATATTGAACAGCTATCTCTAAGATAATGCCCTTGAACAGCTATCTCTAAGATAATGCCCTTCATTACCCACCTTTGGATGAACAAAACATTTTGATATAAAATATCTGAATTCAAACGAGTTCCGCTTTAAACTACAAATACCAGTAAAACAGTGTGGATAATGCTGTTAAACTTTTCAAAAAAAAAATGGGTTAGGCCGTTAAATGGGGCCATAACAAAACGGGAACCTCCATAGACAATTTTATAATTCAAATCTTCTTACCATCTACCAAATCTTCTTAAATACCAAATTTGAAACAATTTCGTGGGTAAATGTGACTAGGATTATTAAAATACCGAATATCGCTGGGTATCGTTATGTGTGCGCTATAGGAAAACGTAGACCTAAATTTTCAATGCGCTGCCACTGGAGCTAGAACCCATTATGAACTACGAATACCAATTTTTAGACAACGGATTTGAAAATGTTGCAAAAACCATCAAAATACCGAATATCCAGAGGGACCGCTATATGAGGCCAATACTTAAATGTGGACTTATATATACTATGTTCCGCTAGCGGAGATAGAACCCATTATGAACTACAAAAATACCAATTTTTAGACAAATCCGTGGAAAAATGTGTAGAAAATCATCAAAATTCTGAATATTCGGAGGTACCGTTATATGGCGGCTATATCAAAACTTGAACCTATATATATGTTCCGCCACCCATTGCGATCTACAAATACCAATTTTTAGACAAATTCGTGAAAAAATGTGGCAGAAATCATCTAAATACCGAATATCGGAAGGTTCCGTTGTATGGCGGCTATATCAAAAAGTGAACCAATATATCTCATTTTCAATACCAACCATCCTAGACACAATACAAATTGTTCTGATAAATTTTGAAGCTCTAATGTGGGCTGTATCGTGATTCCAACAAACGGACAGACAGACAGTCGACCAGACAGACAGACGAACTTCGTTAAATCGACTTAGAATTTTATGCTGATTATGAATATAAATACTTTATGGGGTCTATGACGAAAATTTAGGGATGTTACAAACGGAATGACAAAGTTAATATACCCTCCTTTTCAAAGTGGAGGGTATAAAAACCAATTTCTGCTGGGGAAACTATACAGTGACTATGTATGTCAAGCATCCCTAAAAGTACAAAATTCATGTTCCATTAAATCTCTGATTGCACTGGAATAAGTGAAGTCTTCCACTAAGCTTTGTTGAATTTCAGGCCATTGCAATATATCCGGTAATGAATCAGCAGTTGAATTGGCAAGAGTTGGATACGAGGCAATCGATGTGGGGATAGAGAAATCGTCTCTAAGAAAAAAATTGGCCCGTGCTCCCTAAAAAGAGATTAAGATTGCTCATATCCATGGGGAATTCAGGTCTAACACTTGTGGGAGTAATCACAGGTCCCTGTAGCATAAGGGCCACAACTTCTAAGTAGGGTGACGACGACAACGGTTACTGCAGCTTCTGTCAAGATGCACTCACTATGCCACCGTTCAACTCTTTTCGGTTTAGACATTGGCATATGGGGAAGCAACTTCTGCATGATTTATTTTCATTCCCCGAAACTGAGCCGGCAATAATTTTTCAGTTAGCCAAAAAACTAAAGGGGCTAAAGGCGACGCGTTCAATTCTTCATGGATCACACATCATACTTTTTCCCGTCTCTCTCTCCCCTTCTTTCTCTTTTTCCTTACACTTTGGGATGGACACAATTGCCTAGCAAGTCTCTAAGTGGAGTTATTGTTCAAAGCAATTGCGCATACTTAACTTAATCGTTCCTATCATGGAAAGCAAATGATATATTTGTAATTAGTCTTTATAATATTGCATATCTTCGTCTCGAACCATGCCATGTCTCAAATTATAACACAAAAACCAAATATAAAAGTAATTTAATGATACATTAAATCACTACTGATAACGTCTACTGTATTATCAGTTCGATTTCAACGCCTTTTAAAATGCTGTGACGTAAACTGAATTAGTTTCTTTTTCGGAAAAGGTTCTAATTAGAACTCAAAACATTTCTTTGTTGGACAAAATGTATTAACAGATTTAAAATTATGGCCATTTCGAGCAGCATCTTAGATAAATAATAATATAAGTATATACATCAAAATTTACTTTTCAAATATCAACAGATTTAAGACTTGTAACTTTACAAAAAATGAATGGGGTCAAGAAAGTTCATACATAAAACAGACATTATTTTGGAATATAGTCATTTGGACGTTGCACATATCTTGCAAACAAATATACAGGACATTGACCACGACATTTTTGTATTTCTGATAAAATGCATATAAGAGGCAGTCATTGATAATACGTTGGAACAATGCCATCAGAAATGTGTATCCAAACAGGGCTACATCTATATATTTATTTTATTACAATTGATGGCCAATTCAATTGAGTTCTTTTAAATCAAAAAATGACAACAACAACGCAAATTTATAAATTAATTTTTAGTTTTTTCCACTTGATTCCCATCAACCCAATGCAGAGGAAACGGAAAAAACATGAATGCATTCGCAAACCTATATATGTCTGTAGTTACATATGTACCAACACAAAGAACGTATTCCCTCTAATCAGTATCGTATTTCTTGGCACTTCACATAGACCGCATGGACTATTAACATGGATGCTAAAGAATGCCACGTCAAAAATTAGATGTTAACGAAAAAAACTCCCCCAAAAATGTAAATGTTGTTTTAACCAAATCTGAAATTCTTTTCCAAAACTGCTGATGAGGCAATTCAAAAATCAAAACTCTTCTCCTACTCCACCACCACCTACCAACATTAATGAAGAAGCCAGGCGACACATTGTCCAGCCATGCAAAAGAAGAAAAAACCTGTGAGTCACGTTTTTTCCTCCAGTTTCCCAACAGTATTTCACATTTGTTTATACTACTACATATCAATTTATTTGTTCTTCGTTTATCACCAAGCAAATTCAACATTTTGGTCGGCATATTTAATTGAATTCATCCATCAATCACTCATTGTTTAAAAAAGCTATGTAGCTGCGGATATGTAATTTTTTCCTGTAGTATTTCTATTGGTGTACTTACGTTCTTCCATGTTTATTCTTAGTTGTTCTTGCTCAAGTTTCGTTAAGCTTTATGAAAATGTAGGCGGATAGTAAAAAATGACCTTTTAAACTATAAAAATGTCTTAAATTTCTTTTGTATTCTTTACAAGTAACTAAGTAATTCTTTTATTTGAGTCTTCTTTTTTCTACGATAGGTTTACAAAGCGAATGGTTAACATGATATAATAGAACTATTGTTGTCTTGTTCTAACTTAACGGCGACGTTCGGGAATTGAGTGTTCGATGCGAGCGTGGAAATCACAAATGAAAAACGTCCCAAACGAAACGAAATTGAAGGCCACAAAGGAATACCCGGTAAAAAATAAACAGAAAGCAAAGACTCGGGGTAATCTGTTGTTTACGAATGAGACTTGAGGAAAATTAAGCCACGGCAGGGATGTGTAGGTCGACTTTTGACCAATTGATAAAAATTCGATCGAAAAGCCAAAGTCGACTTTTTGTAATCAATTTAACTAATCGAGTTGATAGTTTATAATTTAGGGACAAATGAATGAATTCATTTCCATTATTTTAAAAAGGTGTGTCTGGTAGAACATTAAATTGTCATTAAGAGCTAAAATTAAAAAAACATATTCTACTTAATATCTGAACAAGTTTCTCTCTGTTCTAGAACCTTCAAGAATCTTCTCATTTTGCATTTTTTTTTCGATATCATAAAGGAAAAATCATAAAGGAAAATAATAAGAATGGTGGAACAAAGCTTATGTTACACACACAAGCCATGGTAGAAGAATATAGGTAGATGCATCAACGTTTGGGAACAGTGATATGTCAAAAAATTTTAAATATTCTATCAAATTTAAGTAGATTTTTATATGATTTCTTATACGTCATATGGAGTTTATTATAATACGCGTTTTTCAACAATTTTTTTGCAAATTTAAATACTTTTTCATTCAAAATTAGTTTGACAGTTCATTGTCCCAGCAGCTGTGTCGATAAATTTAAATTTAATGAAAAATAAGGGAAGAAAATTATTAGTTTGCAATGCTGCTCGAAGAAAAGAAAAGAAAGGGAACACTATGCTCTTTTTCATGTTTATTCACATCGAAAATCTTCTTATGTTTAAGAAATATTTCCATAACCTTTTAAATGTTCCAGAACCGCTCGATTTTCTCTTTATGATATCGAAAATAAGTAGATTCTTGCAGTTATTGGAATTGGAGCAAATGACATATAAGGAGCATGACATCTGTGCACCTTGAAAACAATTTCGTCACATTTGAAATTTGCTTTAAGGAAAGCAATCGTAAAAACCTAATTAATTATTCGTAACAACAGATTCCCTTTTTTCTTCGCGAAAACGCCAACTTCTTTCTACAGAAATATTCTCCCGAGAAATGCAACTTCTGTAAAACAAAAAATTATTAAATAATAACAAAATCGTTGGTACATTTTTTTGTTTTTTTTATTTCGTTTTTGAAAAAATAGTAAAAATTTTTCATTGTTTTTTAAAAAATTATGCAATTACGTTTTTCAATACACAATTGTAGTAGTAGGTAAGATTAAACAAAAAAAGTATAATGTAAAATTAAAAAATATATAATTATTTATAAATTGCTTGTTTTTGTTTTGTATGTTTTAGAAGTTACAAGAAAAAGTACAATTTTTTTTTTCGTTATATGATGGGGGGTGATAATGTTACAAAAAATACATAATCGGTTTCGAAACATTGGAAACACAAAAAAGGGGGAAAAATTGCACAAATATTAAACTAATAAAAGCATGGATTTTGTTAACGTTCTTGTTGTTTTGTTTTTGTTTAATAATAATTTGTCTATTTTATAAATGTTGTTGTAGTAGGAAAAAAGTTTTGAATTTTCAAAAGAAATTCGTACGTTTTGTTTTTTGTTTGTTTTGTAATGGGGTGTTGTTGTTGTTGGTGGTGATGACTTTTCTTAATTTTTTTTTTTTGTTTTAAAAGGCATTGTTTTTTGTTTTAGTCAAATCATATTGTTTAAGTATTTCGTTTTTGTTTTATTTTAATTGTTTTTTCTTTTGTTTCTTTACCATCAGAAGAAGTATGACAAAACAAATGACAAAAATATAATTATTATATTTATAAGAAAAAAAAAATATAATATTCTGTATACTTGTATGACATTCTTTCACTATATGTTTTTTGTTTTACTTTTTTTTGTTTATTTCATATAAAAATCATGATTTCTTTTTTTTTTTTTTTTTTTGTTTTGTTTTGTTTTAATAAACTCTTATGTTTCATTTCTATTTTATATAAATTTTATATGATATATGTTTGTTGTATGTGTATGTGTAGTATTTTCTTTTTTAAGTGTAAACTTGGCATCATTGTTGTTACAATTATATATATATATATAATTAATTAAATTTAAACTCAGCTTCGCTCCAACAAAAAGCAAAAATATTTAGCAACAACGACGCTTTTATGGAAAGAGGGAAAACAACAACTTCCAAAATAAAACTCCTGCTTAAATCACAAAGCATTTATGTAGCCCCCCACTGTTTTGGTGGTTGGGATGGTGACAAGAAATTTGTCATGTGATTGTGGTGGGTTTTTGTGGCAGTTGTTAAATACATTTGCATGTTATTGGATTGAGTTGGGCTCCTCTTCTTTTTGTATTATTTTATTTCGCTTATAAAAACTATTGAATTTTATTATTCTTATTTTTGTTTTGTTATTTGTTTTAAGGAAGCGCACGAAACAAGTGTCAATGTGTTTTGTGTATTCAGTAGATTTATTTGAATTTAATTCAAATATTTCACCATACTTAGTTTTGTTTCTGTTTTTGTTTTTCGTAATTTTCTTTCAATATTCTTCAGTGGGTTTTCGATGTCATTTTAGAATGTAATCAACTCAACAAATAGTCGACGAAGAAGGAATACAAAGAAATACAATAATTGGAGAATAATAATAATGAATTGATGGTAATTTGCTTGCAAAGTGGAAAGGGTAGGTGGAAGAGAGAAATAAAACATTGTCTTTTTGTTATGTTGCTGTTGTTGGTTTAGTTGTTATTTAACATCATAGATTCGTTTGCCGTTTTTTTTTGTCGTTTTATCCATTCTTCTTCCTCCTTTCGCAATAAATAGTAGATATTATTACACAGTATGTATTGTTAAGTATGCTTGTATGTATGTAAATATTTTGACAACCTTTCAGATTTTGACACCTTTTTCGCAAACAGCTTCATCTGTGAACTATTACTGCTGCTGCTGCTCTTGTTGTTGTTGTTGTTTAGTTTTTGGGTCCCCAAACCGATGTCATGGGAGCTGCTGATACTGGTGCACCACCTACGGCTGGAAAATCTTCTTGGGATTGAGTATTTGGTGCTGAGGCCTTGCCCTTCTTATCTTGGTTCGTCTTCTCCCATGGAGCATCCTTGATGATGAATCCATTTTCAGCACTATTGTTGCCGGGTAGGAAAGCACCAACTGTCTGTGGCTGAGGCGAGGGTGGCAAGTTTTCTAGATAGTCACGGGAATAATCTTCAGCCATATTGAGTATGGCTTCCTTGGCGTTTTCAACGTCCTCTTCCTTGCCAATAATGGTGACAGCATCCGGATTTGCCTTGGCCTCTTCAGGCGATGGGAATTTAATATCGACCTTTAAATAGCAACGAAAGAAATATTAAAAATTAATGTCAGGGCTTCCCAAAAAGTATCTCTCATGCCACACTTACCTTGTAATCTTCAATAAGCTTACGAATAGTCCGGCCACGTTGACCAATAATGTGAGAGTGGATACGGGTATCGATTTCAATCACCTCACGGTGTAGATTTTGCATTTCACCAACAATTTCCATGATGGCATCACGAGCCGCCTCAGCCTTTGCCTGATAGCCGGAGATGGTAATGGTGCTCTGATTGGGATCACCACGCTTGGGCAATGATATGTTGACGTCGTGATCTTTACGCAGTTTGTTGATGACGGCACCACGTTTACCAATCAACTTGGAATGGTATTCGGGATCAACATCGATCTGTAGTTGATAGGAGCGGAGCTCACGATCAGCACGATCGGCTTCGTACTCTTCGATCATTTTATCCAAAGCTTTCTTGGCCTCGGCCACATGAGCTGGGGTACCGGATACCTTGACGATATCCGATTTAGCTTCGCTGGGTGGCAATTCAATGTGAACATCGTAGGTGGACATAAATTCGCGTACATTGGCACCCTTGGGACCGATAATGGTGCGATGCAAGTCATAAGGAACGGTAAGCTCTTCGACGACAGGCACCAGATCGATGAGGGCCTGTTTGGCGGCATTACACTTGTCAATGTGACCGGTAATACGAATAATATCACATTGGCGCACTGGCTCGTCGGTAGCCACACCATCTAGGCTGCCATTGGTGCCGTTCTCCAAGCCCTCGACGGGTTCGGTGGCATCACGATCGGGGAATTTGATTTGTACATCGTGTTCCGTGGTCACCTGTTGGACCTTGAAACCACGTGGACCCATGATGGTGCGGTGCAAACGTTGTGGTATAACCACCTCAATTGTGACTTGTGCCTCCAGATCGGCCACGATTTCAGAGATGCGTTGTTTGGCAGCCTCAATGCAGTCCTTGGCACCCTTCAGTGTCACCTTATCCGAGTCTACGCCGGGTCTGGGGAATGATATCATAACACCACCGCACTCTTCGGTAATGCGATGCAAGATCTCACCACGCTTGGCCACGAAATGTTTGTGGTATTTGGGATCGACGGCGATTTCTCCCTCGGTAACCAAATCAATGTCCTTGATGATGGCCTCCAATTGCTCCTTGGCCTGTTTGACATTTTCTTCCTTGCCGATAATGGTGATGACCTCTTTGTCGGCATCGTCGGGTCCGGGGAAGATGATACGGGCATTGGTGGCATCGCGTATCTTACGAATGGAAGCGCCATTTTTGCCAATCAGGAACTTGTGGTGTTGTTGCTTGGCACGTACTTCGGCAGTGAAGGAAGCCAATTGGCGTTCATTGGCCAATTCCAGGAGTTGGGATTTAGCCTTGAGCACATCATCCTTGGGGCCGCGGATGGTAACCTTATCGCTCTTCGATTCGCTGGTGGGGAACTTGATGGACACACCTCCGCACTCTTCCATAATGGACGAAATCAGTTTGCCTCCCGTGCCAATAATGGAGTTGTAGTATTTGGGAGAAATTTGTACTTCCTCGGTGACGATGTCGGCCAACTCGTTTTGGATCTTCTGAATGCGTTCCTTGGCCTCAAGAACGTTCTCTTTCTTGCCGGTGATGACAATCACCTCGTTGGTATCACCCTCGGCAGGAAGATCGATCTTGGTCTGGGTCTCGTCACGGATTTTCTTGATGTTAGCACCACCCTTGCCAATGATAAACTTGTGGAATTGCTTGAAGATGGGCACCTCCTCGAAGTGCGACGACTCCTGGATCTCCTTGACCAACTTCATGAGATCCTTGTGGCACTTGTCCACCTCTTCCTTGGGACCACGCAGCTTAACAATGTCGGTGTTCTCCTGGGGTGTGGGAATCAAAATCATTACGTTCTTGTAACGGTCCTTGACTTCGCGGATCTTTTCACCCTTGGCACCAATGATCTGGCGATGCAGACGACGATCGATGATAACATCCTTCGATTTTTCATTTTCCAGTTTGTCGATTTTTTCTTGTAATTCAAGTTGAGCCTTCTTAACGCCATCCTTGGGACCTTCGATGCGTATATTGTTCTCGCCATCGCGCTCCTCAATGTTGATGTTAACGTTGAGTTCGTCCTTGAGGCGATTCACATTGGCTCCGGCCTTGCCAATGATATGCTTGTAGTAGGCCGGGTTCACACGCATCACAACAAAGGTGTAGTTCTGTTGGTAGTTGCTGACAATGTCGTTGAGATATGAAGCTGCCTTGTCGACATTTTCGGGATCACCCTCCAGCTTGATCTTGTCCTCCAGGCAATTGACGTTAACATTGGGGCAGTCTTCCTCCAGCTGCTTCATGTTGACACCCTTGCGGCCTATCACGTACTTGTGAATCCAGTGGGGAGCATCAATTTCGACCGACTTCACCGAATTAGCTTTCTCGTAGACCACGGTCAGGGCATGGCCCAAAGCTACTTGGGGACCACGCAATGTAATGGTCTCCAATGGCGAGTCCAGTGGAGGCATTTCTACCGAGACTCCAGTCAATTGAAGAATCTCAGCAATTGTTGAACCCTTGGGACCGATAACATAACGATGTTGGGCCTTGGCTACTTCCACGCTGACGGTAGAGCACTTCTTCTCCATTTCCTTGTAGATGGCTTCTACCTTTGCCTTGGCGGCGGCCACAGCATCCTTCTCGCCCATAATAACAATCTCATCCTTTTGCACCGACTGTGGCGGAACATTGACCTTGGCCCCGGTCTCCTCAATGATCTTGTTCAAATTCTCATTGTAGGGACCCACAATGAATGGATGATAGATCTTGGGCACCGAAATGCGATCCGACGACTTTTTATATTGCTCAGCCGACAACTGGCGAATTTCCTGTTCGGCCTTCTCAATGTCCTCCTTGGTACCGGCAATTGTTATAATATCGCTATCATCATTCTGATTGGGAATGGTGATCTTAGTTGCGGTGGCCTGTTCGATTTCGCGCAAACGTTTGCCAGCCTTACCCAAAATGACACGATGGTGTTCCTTGGGAATGGTGATGGAGCGGCTCGATTGGGTCGAGAAATGCATAAGAATTTTACGACGAGCATCGAGCAATTCGTTTTGTTTGCCCTTAATGAGGAAAGTGAGCGACTGGTTCTTGCCGCTGGAAATTTCAATTTGAGCACCAGTTTCCTTTGAAATTTGGAGGCAAATACGTTTCGATTCGCCTTCACCGAATTTTTCGGAATCAGTTGATTTGCGTTCCTCGCCTGCCAAATGTAGAACCTATTATGGAAAAGTGGAAAGGAAACGAGAGAGGACGGAATGAGGATTTTGAATTGAAAGGCACTGTTTTTTTTATTGGAGTGAGCCGTGTGGTGAAGTACGTAATATGGATGGGCTATGTTGATGCATAGGAAGACTATATTGATGCATTTGTTTTTAAGGTACCGGCCGAAACGTTGGAAGGGGAATATCAAAATTGAACTGAGCAGATGAGCCATTTGAAGCACACTTGCGGTCAACATTTGAAACAATATTCCGCAACGTACTACCAACTCAAATAAAGAGATCATGTGTTTTGGAGAAACATTCCTATAGCTCTTAAACATTCACCCTTTACAACCACAGTGTACCCTGACACCGTCATTTATTCTAAATTTGAACTTACATGAGTTTTTCTGGAGCTGGTTACACGCACACATGGTGGACCAGTGGTATTGCCAACTGGAGCAGAGGTGTTTGCTGGTAAAGCCGGGAACAAATCATCATAGCTAAATGCGGCATTGCTAGCGGTGCCATCGCTAGTGGTGCTAGTTGGTGTAGCTACCGATGTTGGGGATGATGGTGGCTGTTGTTCCGCTTGCTCTTGATAGTTGTTGGTGGTGGTGGTGTTGGTAGTAGTAGATTGTTGTTCTTGTTGTTGTTCAACGTTGATTGCTGCCGAAAAAAGAGGAAAAGTACAATTTTTGTTTTAGTTTAAGAGTTAGAAAATAAAACATAATATAAATGCTGTATGAACACTAGTTAATCCAAATGACATATACTATAACTTGTGATTTTTTCCATTTTTTTAAATATTTATTTCGGTTTTCTAAAAAATATTCATATTCATTCATGTTAGGTGGTGTATACCGCACTTAGGAACTGAGATTCCCTTTTTATCGATGTATATCGATAGTGTCAAATGTTATCTCTTTACCCAATGTATTAAAATTTTTTACCAAGCAATTGATATTAAATATGAAGGTATTTGTTTGTATCTTTATCTTTTTTACTATCCATTTTTTGAATATTCATTACTGTTTTCTAAAAAATACTAATATTCATTCATGTTAGCTAGTGTATATCGCACTTAGGAATTATTCTCTCTCCATCTGTAGTGAGATACTATTTTTATCGATGTATATCGATTATGTCAAATTTTATCTCTTTACTCAATGTATTAACCAAGCAATTGAAGTTAAATATAAAATTATTTGTTCTAAGTTATCCAAAGTTGTTATTTCCTATAAAATATTCATAATCGCTAGTGTATGCCGCACTTAGGCATTCTTTTCCTTCTTTAGTGAGAGATTCTCTTTTCATCGATGTTTATTGATAGTGTCAAAGTTTAGTCTATTTCATGATCTATTTAATCAATGTTTTACCATGTAATTGACGTTAAAAGTAAATCTTAAAGAAATTAATTATGGCAAAGGAGCTTTCATATGAACTTAACTGGGACAATAATGAATATGGTGATCAAGTTTATTCAATTAAAAAGTTTCAGTCAAAGAAACACACTACAGGTATTGATGTCATATAGTTTTAATATAAACCGATTAAAGTTCTTACCGTTAGATTCTTCCATTGCTGCTGCTTGCATTACTTAAAAAAAGAAAGAGAAAAGTCCTTTTTCGTTCCAAGTCGTTACAGTACCACTAAAATATAGAAATTAAATTCGATTAATAAAAATAAATAGTTTTTTTTTATTTTTTTTAGAAAATATAAATAATGCACAGGGAGAAAGTGTTTTCAAATACATTAACAATAAGTAACCATCGTCATCCATAACCACTTGATATCTGAGAAAAAATGTTTAAACAAGAAAGAAAAAAACATCAACATGTGCAGGCGACGGTGCTGCTTACGTCGTTACTGCAGCGACGCAACAATCTTGCCGGCAGCAGAATTTGCTGCTAGTAGGTATTTCAGACGAGCATCTCAATGGAGACCAACAGTTTCTATTGATATGTCAGGCCAGCCTTTAAAACTGATAAGGCACAGAGCCCAAATGATATGAAAAGTTATCAAAATGGGAAATGGATGCTTTGGAGACAAGGCAAATAGGGAGAGAGAGAAAATGGTTGTTCTTATCATTGTTCAAATTTTACTGAACATTTTCCCCCAACAAGTTCGGCCTGGGATGGCGGCGTGGTGGATGTTTGTGTATCAAAAACACATGTACCTATACAAATGGAATGATATGGACGGACTTGTGTGATGATGAATGATAAGAAAACATGAATTGGAAACGCAAGATCAATTCATTGACGACTATCATCACACATGCTCACTATCATTGAGAGCAGTTTGTTTGTCTGTCTTTCGGGAGGAAAAAATCTCAAGCACTAGATCTGTTTTTTAAGTATTATTGTTATTATTAAATAGACAATACCCAGGGGAATAGAAACGGTGACAACGAGACATTCATGTACAACACACTGGTGATTTTTCTTTTTTTTTTTTTTTCAAAAAGAAACGATTATGTTATGGTGTTGTAGAATAACAATAACAACAAATAAATTGACTTAATCTACACACTCTCAACTAGTAGTTCGCTAGCTAGCCAGTTAGCTGTACATGTGCGGCGTATGTTTTTTAGGCTTGTGTGGCAGCAGTGCTCTGCCTGCGCATTCGGCTATATTCTGTCGGATAGATGGATGGCTGGCTGGTGGTCGGTTGGTCTTTCGATTGCTGGCTTGGTCGTTGTATGCGTAAGTCTTGTGTTGACACACATTTTTCTGCTTTGAAAAATCGTGTGTTTCAATAGCAATGCGAGAAGGAAATGCGGGAGGAAAGCGGGCATGGATCAAGCATACCAACAAACCATCAAATAGGTGGGCAAAGTAAAAGCAAGTTCTTTAACAAGGAGGAACTGGTCGGACAAAAAAAAAAAAAACAAAGAATCTAAAAAGCAAACAATTTTGTACCTATTGAGAAAAGAAATGATGATGGTAGGTACAAGTGTTGTGAGTTATGATTTAAAGTTATCAAAATTCAAACTTTATGAAGTGATCACGTCCCATATTCTTATCAAATTTCCAGAAAAAAATACCTATACACAGCACTGAATTGACTGAATACCATAAATAATTCTGGTATAAAAAAGCTAGACCCCTCCCTTAAAACGAGTGCCAACGGATACCAAAGCATATTCTATTCATAGATCTAGCTTCATACTGAAATACTATTCTGAAATAGAGATACGTTTTTTTTTTCAATTTTAAACTGAAATAAGGTAATTAAAGAAATGAATAAAAAGGCTCTAATCTCTAAAGCATAGAACTTTAAATCAGTTCTCGAATATCGAAGTTGCATCGAGGAGAACATCAACTTGTAGTTGAAGAAGTTACTTTATTGAATAAATATGTACAGCTTTTCCGTGGCGGTTTAAGGACCTGATATTAGCTATAAAAGGGGATTTTTAAACTGTTATATTTTTGGTAACATTGTAAGGCGATTTTACAAACCAACAACACTTGCAGATCATTGAATTATATGATCAAAATTGGTGATCTGTTAAGAAAGTTCACCGCATGCTTTTTCCGTTTTATCGTCAGTTTAGTCGATCCTCATTTTTGGCTCAATGGCTAGGTATATAAGCCGAATTGTCGATTTTGGAGTGAAGATCAGCCAGAAGCATTGCAAAAGCTACTAACGCATTCAAGAAAAGTCACAGTTTGGTGTGATTTATGGACGGGTAGCATCAATTGCACAATGCCTCTAAACTTTTTTGTGGGTCTATGTTAAAGCTCATGTCTTTACAGACGAGCCCGCCTCAATCGATGCATTGAAATACGACATTGAAGCATCAAGTCGTGAGTTACCGGTCGAAATATTGAAAACAGTATAGCAAAATTGGACTAGGCGGATGAACTAGTTGAGGTGCAGTCGCGGTCAACATTTTCATCTGCATACATTAGTTTATAAAGTAAAGGTTTCAAGTATTTTCCTAAATTTTTTCATACCCTCCACCATAGTATGGAGGCTATATTAAGTTTGACATTCCGTTTGTAACACCTCGAAATATACATTTTATACCCCACAAAGTATATATATTCTTCATCAGCATAAAATTCTATTTGAATTTAGCGATGCCTGTCCATCTGTGGAAATCACTCTAGATTCCGAACAAAATGAAGTAGGTTGATAAAATTTTACTCAAATGTAAATTGTGTCTGCAGGACTTTTGGTATTGAAAATGGGCCATGCAGGTCCACGCCCGATATTCGCTATTTCGATGATTTGAGCGTCATTATTCTCCGGAATTGTTTCAAATTTGGTATTTGAAGTTCGTAATTGATACTACACCCTAAGACAGAAAATTGTCTGTGCAGGTCCACGTTTTTGTGTTGCCCCCATATACGCACCTCCCGATATTCGGCATTTTGATGATTTTAGCGACATTATTCACCGGAATTGTTTTAAATTTGGTATTTGAAGTTCGTAATGGATACTACAGCTTAAGACAGAAAATTGTCTGTGCAGGTCCACGTTTAGGTATAGCCCCCATATAACAGTACCTCCCAATTTTCGGTATTTTGGTGATTTTAGCGACAATATTCACCGATTTTTTTTTTCAAGCTTCGCATTTGAATATTGTAATGGCTTATGACAAAAGTTTCCTATGCTACATTCGGTATTTTTAAAAATTTATCAGAACTTAATGGATTTTTTTTTGAAAATAGCCAAATCCTATACATATGGTGGAGTGTATTCAAAGTTCGACCCGGCTTTACAGCTTTGTTACTTGTTATTTTTTAAATTCGAAAAGTTTTTCCTAACATCCTTATTGTGGCGGCGAAATTTCTCCCACCGTTGAAATACATTTGGATGCACCAACATGAGAAAGTGCTAATTCATGAGATATGAGATGAGAGATATATTTATAATATTTACGTGGAAATGTAATTCGTTCCAGTTTCTTTGCTAAGATGTATGTTACTAATCATTACCTCCCTCCGTGGGTGTTGTTAAAATATAATGTTAGTATAAAATTAATTCATATTTCAAATAAATACTTACTGTACTGTAAAATCCAATAAATCCGGCCTATTTGTTTTCTACCGTGGAAAAATCCAGTTTGATAACTTGGCGTATATTCTAAAATAAAGAAATTGAAGATATTTCCCCAATTAGTATTGAAACTTAAAAAAAAAACTTAGGATACATTTACGGATCTTCTTCGGCACTTGTTATTGCAAGATCAATGGCGGAAAAGAATTTCATCACTGTATTTTATTTTCTAGTATAAACATCATTTGTGTGTGGCTTGACAGCAAAGAGTGGCTTGTGGTCGTCAGCCTCTCCAATAAAAGGAGATAAGCTATTCAAAAATCAAATAATTCAACTTTGTAGATACAATTTGTGTACTGTTATTTGTTGATGGAGCAGCTGCTGCTGCTGCGTTGGCAGTTACTGCAAATAATGCTTGATGTGACGTGCCAATGAAGTATGAAATGGGAAATGAAATGGCCTTCCCACCAATCAAATCACACAGCAGTAGGAACATGCATGTCGTAGGCAAGATCCATTTCTATTTTAAAGAAGAAGAAAAAAACATGATAAAAATTCCCTCATCTCTAACTGCACACAACAGATGAAAGGAAATTCATGGCATCGCAAGAAGTAACTGGTGACTGAGCAACAGTCGTGGCAGAGCCACCATTCATTACAAATTGTTAGTAGTACGTGAACAAATACACACACCCACAGTCACAACTCTCTCGTCTCGTACACGCATTCATGCACATGTACACAACACACCGACCGACCACTCGATCATGTGTAACTCGAAGTAAGCGATTTCATGCAGCAGAGGCAGCGCCAGCGGCATACTGCAGCAAACATCACAATTAAGTTGGAAATGCCACAAAATAAAAAAACAGGGAGAATGCAAGAATTTTCAATTCCATTAAAATATTACTTCTTCTTTTTGTTGTGTTTGGAATTCATTTTGCATATATTTAATTAATTAAATGCACACGTTCGTTTGTCCCTCAGATTGTTGATTTGTGGTTACATTTGTAAATTTACAAATCTCACACATCTATCTAACGTGGAATATAATAATTAAGAATTAAAACAAAATGGAAAAAATATGAGTTTCCTCTGCAATAGCCAAGAAGAAAAACTCGAACAACACAAATACCAAAAATGTGAACTAGAAAATAAAGAAAAAAAAAAAACGTGTTTTTCGTCGTATTGTGGACTTTCGTCGTAGTAGCCGCCACCGTCGTTGTTGTTGATGTGTGGTGCAAAGACAGATTATGACTGACTGCACGTTGGCAGACGAGCAGCAGCAGCACAAAAATCTGCAGCGCAAGAAGAAAAATGTTCGCTGGCATATTTTTCGAATTGGTTCCTATCACAACAACGATGAACAACTTTCAATGAGAATTATATAAACTTATGCTTGGAGTAAACTTTAGTATTGCATTTTTTCACGCTTTTTTTCAACACATTTGGAATTATTATCAATCAATTTGGACTTGGTCTTCTGGCTTTTTCTGTCGCGCTCTGCTTAAGAAAGACGACCTGAATTGTGCCTGACTGCCTGCCATCATTGCCTTTCTTCTTCGTAATCTTTGTTTTCTGTGTGGTGTGCTTCACTTAATTCTCTTTTCGTGCTCTGGGCTCTTCTTTATTTGTAAAACGCCAATACCGACCACAAATTATGTTTATATTTTCAAATTGGGGTTTTGTTCACAACGTTTATGTGTCAAGAATTTTTATTAAATACAGGAAATTAATTAAAATATTAACCAAGAGAAATGTAAAATGCAACAACAAATGCCGACCCGCACAACCGAATTTACCGACGTCAAGCAAAGTATTGGAGAAATATGCTCTAAATGTCAACGTCAACAAAGTTTGACATTTCGTACAACTGAAAACGTGGCCTCCTGAATTGACAACTTTATATGGTTGCCAGATTGTTGAAAAACAACCGAGATAATAAAACAGTTAGTTGCTATCGTAACGTAACGCAGAGTGACGAAAATCTTCAGGATTAGCAGTATCTATCATGGTACAATGATATCAAGGTAGGGCTATGAAACCATATGATTTTTATTTTTTTATTTTTTTGGCTTAATATGTCATCTTTATTTGTTTATGTATGTGTTTTATTTTCAACAACAAAAAATTTGTTCAGAAAACATTCAAATTTGGGTGTTTTCAAAATGTTCATTTCAACGCATGCATCGACAAAATCTAGAGTTCTGTAGCGAAATAATCCTTTAGAGATATATAGTACATGATTTTGAAAAGAAGTGTTGACCTTTCATTCAGTTATCGCGTTTTTCAATTATTTATTCAAAAGAAATGCAACAAGTTGTTTGATTTTTTATTGTTTTGATACTAATTCTGACATTACAAGCCAAACAGGTAGACCTCTATACTTGCAATTTTTTCAAAGTTGACCTACCTTCTCTTCATTGTACCATGCATGGTATCTATTATATATATATAAAATAAGCAATCATATACAGAGTGAGATGAAAAAACTGCAAAAAAATCAAACGCTATAATTTTTAATTTTTTTTTAATTGAATGATTTTTAGTTGAATGAAAGTGAATGATTTTTAATTGAATAAAACAAATAATGTCGGAAATAGCATCAACATTTAGAATAGGTTTAGATTTGTGGATTTAAAATAAATACGTCCGTGAGAAAATATATTTTTTTTTTTGGTAAATCTAGTTGAATAGATCAACTACAGGAGGCTAAAATTGAATCAAAAAAATTATTTTCTGCTTTAGTTGAAACTTTAAAAATAATTTAATTTTATTTTACTATATTTATATCAATTAGGCTGTTAATTGATAATTAACTTTAACATTAATACCGACAAAAAAATGTCTTATGAAACTTGTCTCATTTCCTCCACCTCCTCTTTGCCTTTGTTCTTTTTTGCTAAAAAATGGATAAAAAGAAATAACTTATTTATATTGATTTTTGCAGTAGTTAAAGTCATATTTACTTCCTGTTTTGAATATCAAATTTGTAATAGTTCCTAGAGGATATTCCACAAATATTGCTACAATGAGAGCCACAATTGCAGTTAACACAAAACCCAACAGGGTTTGACTCAACTGAAATATACAAAATTGATATATTGATTTTACATTTTCAAAACATCTCCTCTTTCTTTTTGTTAATACATACCACATAGAAAACGCTTAAATAGATTGGTTGACGATAAAATCCAAGTAATATTCTCAAAACATTGGCATGCCACAGATACATTTGAAAGGTTAACCTTCCCAAAAAACGAAAAGCTCGCATGTTGACTAAATCATAAGCAATCCCTGAAAATATAAAAGTCACAATAAAACAGCTGACATACTGCAATCTCATGAAAATGTGTAAAACAACGCTTGGCAACATTGATATGACAAAATTCTTTGTTTCTTCAAAATTGAAAGAAAATTGTTTTGTTCAAAATTTTAAAATGTTTTGTCAAAAATAAATAGATTTTTATATGTTTTCTTATTCGACACAAATCGGAGGTTGTTAGGATATGAATTTTTTCAATTCCGAAATTGGTTTGACAGTTCATTGTCAAAGCAGCTTTGTCGATGCGACTACCTGTATTCTTCTATCATGTAAGCATGACAAAATTATACTGATGTTGATGTGACACACAGCTGCTGGTACCATGAGCTATCAAAACATTTTTGAAATTCTAAATTTTGAATGAAAACTTTTTTTAAAAAAAAGAGTGAAATTTGTTAAAAATCACATACCAACATCTGAACGTCATCGTATAGAAAATCTTTTAAAATTCATTTATATTTAGAAATATGTTTGACATACTAATGTTCGCGAGTGTTGACGCAAATACCTGACAACATGTCAAAATTTTTAGAATGTTTTTTCAAAAGTAAGGATATTTTTATAATATTTCTTATACGACGAAAATCGGAGGATTTTATGATATGCATTTATTAACAAGTTTTAAAAAAATTGAATAATTTTTCATTCAAAAATTTAAATTTCAAAATAGATTTGACAATTCATTGTCCCAGCAGCTGTGTCGATGTGAATACTTGTATTCTTCTACCATGGTGTAAACACTGCCTTATGAAATTATGACTTACACTACGTTTACATCCTTTAATGTTATAATATTTTATGGCAAATTAATCATGTTACATTAATTATCTGCTCAAAAGGACGTATAAACTGCCAATTTATGGGAATTAATACTTTTTACTTACATCCAAATTTTAGTACCATACTCATAATGGCAACTCCACCAAATACTGTCCACATATTTCGAAATAATGCTGAATACAGCGATTTCCACAAGGAAGACTCCTCCATCTTTTCGGAATAGAATAAAAGTCCACTGAACATAATACCATAACCTACTATGTGCAGAATCAGCAAAAATGGTATTTGAACTTTCAGAACGTTCATATACTGTTCACATTTTTTCTTTAACTCTTGAAAACGGGAAGAATTTGAATATATTTCAGCACAAATAATGCCCACCAAATAACCACCTAAATTACAATAAAAAGGGAAGTAGGTTTTCAAATATGATTCGGAATTTTGAAAATATAAATATCGATAATATCTGTAACGAAAAATAAAATTTATGAAAAAGGAAGAAGTAAGAAATGTAAAATGGCGGACATACTCTGGATGGGCACGAGGAAATGCTTGAAGGTCATAGATATATGTAATGAGTCCTGGCACCAATAGTGCACATAAACCAAGTAGAATATATACATATATCTTGGTCCCCTTGAATCTGAAAGGAATAGTTTTTTTTTTTAAATAAAATTTGACATTAAAATGCAGGGAGTGTGAAAGGAAATTTTATTTGACAGGTAGATGCATCAACGCTTGAGAAAATTGAAATGTCAAAAATGTTTTTTTTTTTTTCACCCATAGGTAGATTTTTATATATTTTCGTATACGATGCCAATTGAAGATTATTATAATATACGCTTTTCAACAATTTTTTTGAATAATTTTTCATTAACAATTTTTAATCACAAAATTGGTTTGACAGTTAATTGTCCCGTCAGCTGTGTCGAAGCGCCTACATGTATTCTTCGACATAAGTGTTGAAGTAAGTTTGTACTTACTGAATCGAGTGGATTTAAACTTGAATTCCATTGTGTGTACCTCAAATGAAATCGACATTCAAATCCAGTGGATTACAATTGATAAAAAATAGAATTGACATTTGAAATCCACCGAGTTTATTAATGGTATGTTCCAGAACTGCAAGAATGTAAAAGTTTTCACTAGGATAACCGATTTTCCTTTTATGACATCGAAAACAAATTGCGAAATTAGTATATTCTTGCAGGTTCTGGGACAGAGCGTATGTGTGTACCGCGTTTTGGTTTGCTTTTTGACATGGCAGAAGAATAAAGGTAGGGCATCAATGCTTGGTAATATTGATATGTCAAAAATTTAAAACTTTTTGACAAAAATTAGTAGATTTTTATAGGGTTTCTTATTTTAAAATTCATATTAATATTTCAATAATTTAATATTTAAATTTCAATAATTTTTCAATTCCAATATTGGTTTGACAGTTCATTGGCCCAACAGCTGTGTCCATGCGACATCTACCTTAATTCTTATAGCATGCTTTGTGACTTACTTTGATGTTAAAATTAAAACAATTAGATAAAGTTCGAACAATTGGCAATCTGCAGCTAAATACCATGTTTGATGAGCACACTAGAAGAACAAGCAAAGTTTAAACACACAATCATTTTTTATGACTGCTACATATATAGTTGTTAAATGGCTATTAAGGCGTGAGTACATAAACAGCTTAAAGTCTTTGCATTGCAAATTTTGTGACATTTCATAAAGTGATTACAGAGCCGCACTAAAATCCTGCCGTCGTTTTCCATTATAATTTGGCATTAATATGCCTATCCATGACTTCAAGCTTTTTATGTATTTGCATCTTTAAGGTGTGAGTACACAAACAGCTTGAAGTCTTTGCATGTCATATTTTGTGACATATCATAAAGGGATTCCAGAGCCACACTCGATTATAATTTGATATTAATATGCAAAGCTGCTTATGTACCCTCACCTTTACTTACACTGTCTTCCATCATAAAATTATTTATCATAAAGATATTTTTCCACCAATTTCTAGAACAAAAAGCACTTTCAGCTTCAACGATATGATTCCACATTGGTCCATCGCCCAAGTGCTTCAATATGGCGGCATTGAAAAGTATTAGGAAAGCCAGTGAGGGTAGAAATCTAAATGAAATATGTTTGATTATAACAAATATATCTAAAACAAAGAAGGTTTAATGAATGTGTTTACATTGTAATGATTCATAATTTAGTTATCAAATGTAATTTCGGTTAGAAGGCAAACTTAAGGTGAGAATACATAAAAGGTAGGATAAATTCAATCCCTAATGGTGAAAATGCATAAAACGATTTTTTTTTGACAGGATCAAAAAAGCGTAGGGCCAAAATCGAACTAAGTCAACCTAAAACTACTTTGTTCATCTACCATGGTAGAAGAATGTAGGTAGATGCAACAACGCTTGGGTACATTGATATGTCAAAATTTTTTAAGTGCTTTGTCAAAAATAACTCGATTTTTATATGTTTTCTTATACGACGCAAATTGGAGGTTGTAATGAAATGTATTTTTTTTAACAATTTTTACAAATTTCAATAATTTTTCATTCACGATTTTCAATATCAAAATCGGTTTGACAGTTCATTGTTCCAGCAGCTGTGTCGATGCGACTACCTGTATTCTTCTACCATGTCATCTACGAACAAGCCAGCCGTTGACTTACGCCAGCCAAATATGAGCTTTATATATTTCCACCATTAGCAAGTCAAAATGTATATGACATCTTGTCGTTAAATATGGAATAATGATAATAGAAGAATACATGTAGATGCAGCAACGCTTGGGAAAATTCAAATGCCAAAAATTTTAAAATGATTTTTCAAAAATAAGTTTTTTGATATATAAGGTTATTATGATGTGCATTTTCAACAATTTTAACGAATTTGAATATTTTTTCATTCATTATTTTCAATTTTAAAATTCATTTGACAGTTCATTGTCCCAGCAGCTGTGTCGATGCGTCTACCTATATTCTTCTACCATGAATAATAATCGTTAAAATACATGCTCACTAAAATTTCGATAACAAACCTTAAGTAACGATGAAAAAATGCATGCAAGTAAACCAATATACATTTACTGCACTTTGTGTTCGGTGAAATGGGTTTTTCTTGGTCGAATTTGAGTTTCAAGAAAAATCCCGTTAATACGAAAAATATCTGTATAAGCATACCGCCATTTTGAAATAGTATCGTTGCAGGATGTTTCATACTGTTTTCAATAAATAACGGATTTTCTATGGCCGATCCCATGAGAAGCATCACTACATGAGCAACTATCACGCAAAACATTGCAAAGACCCTAAAGAAAAACGTAAATTGGAATTCTTCACTCCCAGCACTGGACGAAGTAAGTTTTTTGTAATTTCTCGGAATAGAGAACGAAGTCAACAATGTGGTACCTAAGATAAAATGAAACTAGTTAGGATTATTCATCAGATGTGTATACAAGACCATGGTAGAATTAAGATGGTAAAGTTATGCAAAGATATGTTTACAATATTTTCAAAATTATTCATTTGACAACATCTCATTGTAAAAATATATATTTATAAATCCACCACTAAAATCAGAGATGGATGGAAAACTTGTTTTAATACAGTGAAATTAGACAAATTACAGAAGATGCAGAGATGGGAATAATCATTTGAAAAGACTTTACCTTCTTAATTTTACCATGACAAGGCCATTGAATGCGAAATATGACGTGTTTTCATACAATTTTTCATGGTAGAGGAATATAGGTAGACGCGTCGACACAGCTGTTGGGACAATGAACTGTCAAACCAATTTTGAAATTAAAAATGTTGAATGAAAAATTATTTAAATTTATAAAATTTGTTGAAAACGCGAATTACAATAACCTCGGAATGACGTCGTATAAAAAAACATATAAAAATCTACAATCAATGTTCCCAAGCGTTGATGCATCTACCTGTATTCTTCTGCCATGCCATTTTTTAACGAATTAATCCATGAAGAAGTTTTTTTACTTTATTTGGATTTACTAACGGTACAATCAAAAAGGTAAAGTCATGCAAACCTATGTTTACATTTTTTCAAAATTATTCGTTTGACAACATCTCATTATCAGAATTTGTATTTATAAATTCATTGAACATACACAAATAAAGCAAAAAGTATTTTTTTCATGACAGTATTAGTTGAAAAGTTCTACCGATCATGGTAGAAGAATAAAGGTAGATGCATCAACTTTTTAAAATGTTTTGTCAAAAATAAGTAGATTTATTTTTGTTTTCTTATACGTCGCAAATCGGAGGTTTTTATAATATGCATTTTCCATAATTTTTTACAAATTTCAATAAATTTTCTTTTAACATATTTAATTCCAAAATCGGTTTGACAGTTCATTGTCCCAATAGCTGTTTCGATGCGACTACCTGTATTTTTCTGCCATGAATCCAATACTTCGCATTTCTTATCCTTGATTTGAAAACTTACTTACCTATGGTGTCTAATTTTTTCTTGTAGTAATCCTCGCCTATTTTTAAATGTTCCGAACTTTTCTGGCGCTTTATATGATAATCATAAATCGTTGAGACAACATTGAGTATTACAAAAAGTGCCAACACTGAATAAGCGAACACTTCCAAATATCCTTTAATAAAAGAAAAGATTATATAAATAGTATGTATATAATATATAATAGTATGTACATATATATAAAGAGTATGTGTAAATTTAATATACTTTGTATGTGTTGATATTTTTGGATTGATGACAATCAAAATAGCTTTGTTTTTGAAAATGAAACCATTTTAATCTGATCAATAGAGTTAAGGTAAGAATACATAAAACCCCTTTTTGACTGGCTTCTTCGGAGAAGAACAAAGGAGAGTAGGGCGAAAATCGAACTAAGTCAACCTAAAATTTCTTTGTTGACTTCTTCGTAGAGGAACAAAGCAAAGACATAGAAGTATGAAGATAGGACAAGACAGAGCAAATATATGGCAACCCTGTGAAAATACCTCTATTGTTATGATATCATAACAACATAGTTTCCAATGTTAATTGATTTAAACCGCTAAGGCAATATACACATTTTGGAAAAGGTCTATGGAATAGAATGTTGAAGCCAAAATTTGGGATTTTTCTAATTTCTATTTGTCATTCGTTTCCGTAACGCAATGTATGTAGACACAAATCATTTCCTCCAAATGCATTTTGACTAGTCTTTACCATTTTAGGTCTTTGAACAAAGGAGTTTTAGGTTGACTTAGTTCGATTTTGGCCCTAGGCTCCTTTGTCCCTCTACGAAGAAGCCAGCCGATGACTTAAGCCAGCCAGAAAAGCGTTTTATGTATTCTCACTTTAAGTCACCGGTTGGCTTCTTCGTAGAGGAACAAAGGAGTTTTAGGTTGACTTAGTTCGATTTTAGCTCTACGTTCGTTTGTTCTTTCACATAGAAGCCAGCCGATGACTAAAGCCAGTCAAAAAGCGTTTTATGTATTCGCACCTTAAGGCTACTTTGAAATTAATATACCAAATCTAAAAATGACAAAAATATAAGTTATGTTACCTGTCTTTGTTGTCGTCTCAGGCGAATTACAATATTCAACAAAAGTTCTCAATGTCAAATTGTATTTTCTTTGAAATATAACATTGGCGCATCTATTCAAGAGGTCACCATCATTTATGACATTTTGATCCTTTGATTTCGATTCATAAATTCTCTGATAGTATTGTATAACCTAGAAAAAAATACCCTTAAGGAGGAATGTAAATACAACTACACAGATAAATTACACTTACCTCATCATATCTCGTCAAACCACGACTGTTGTTGACGATCTCATGTTCACGGACATGTGAAGAGTTCTTCAGCAATTCCTTGCACCGATCAACACAGATGCCCATGAATATATAATCGTGTCGGTATCTGTTATAGGTGTCTTTGGAAATTTCTTCAATTTGAAACCACAATTCCGAGTCATCCGCTTCGATTTCGGCAAATAATAAACAATACGAAGAAGGTGCCACTGATCGGTCGAAACATTCGTCATATTTGTCTAATGTATGCAAAGGAGGTAACCGACGATAGGTGGTAACTGTAATGTCAAAATTTGGTAGTTGAACACAAATTTTAATTACGAATAGCTGAGTGCTTCTGTTAAGGTGTAAGTACATAAAAATCTTGAAGTCATGGCTAGGCATATTAATGTAAAATAATAATGGAAAACGACGTCAAGATTTAGGCTCTGTAATCCCTTTATGAAATAAAAAAAATATGCCCAGCCATGACTTCTAGCTTCTTATGTACTTACACCTTTAGGGTGGAAATACATAAAGCGCATATTTGGCTGGCTCCTTCGTAGATGAACAAAGGAGTTTTAGGTTGACATAGTTTGTTTTTGGCCCTAGGCTCCTTTGTTCATTTCAGAAGAAGCCAGCGGATAACTAAAGCCAATGAGGTAAGCGCTTTATGTATTCACACCTTTAGGGTGGAAATACGTAAAGCGCATATTTGGCTGGTTTAAGTCATCGGCAGGCTTCTTCGTAGATGAACAAAGGATTTTTAGGCTGACTTAGTTCGATTTTGGCCCTAGACTCCTTTGTTCATTTCCGAAGAAGCCAGCCAGATAAGCGCTTTAGGTATTCCCACCTTCACACTTTTAGTTCAACACAAATTTTAATTAAGAATCATTTGACTGCTTCTGTTATTTTTTAAAAATTATTTTTTTATATATTTTTTTAAATTATTTTTTTATATTTTTTTAAATTATTTTTTATATTTTTTTTAAATTATTTTTAAAAAAATTTTTTGACAGATTTTTTTTTTATTTGCCGTTGATGTCGTTTATTACACCGCACTCACTGTTTGTTTCGGCTTGAATATTTGTTACTGCAATGATGGCAATTATGAGCAGTGCGAAATTTAACCGCCGTAACATATTGAATATCGTCCTACTTCAAACCGACTCAATACTGAATTAAATTACTTTACTGAGCATCATTTGAGTTTTCAAATGAAAAAGCTATTGATCGCCGATTTTTTTTGCACGCACTCATCTTGAATGACTTCTAAGTTTTTTTTATAATTATTGATTTGCTAAACAGTCGTGTTATTAGACATGCAAAGGAAACTTTACAATCTTGTCAAACAGGGAACCCATAAATGTATACAAAGTGTTCGACGGCATTGCTGTAAAACAAGGCGATCAAAGTATCCATCGATCCACTCAATAAATTCTAGTTCCATAAAAATATTTTATTGGAAGAGGCAAAGTTTATATATTTAATGTGACCAGCAGAATTGCGCCCTAGTACATTCATACATACAAACATACGCATTTTAGATTGTTGTCTATACGACAAAGATGAAAGGGTATAGCTGTAGTGATTTAAGTAAACGAGTTTATTATAATAAATAATAAGTTTAAAATATTCATGTATTTACTGACGCATAATGTTGATGTATGTGCTGATAGTATCCGTGTCATATGGTCTGAAATGTAAGCAGAAAAATGTGTACGGAAAAGTCATGGCAGAATTTAAAGTCACATTTGCCAAATCGGTAATAGCAACACTTGTCCATATATTTGGAACTCATCCATGCTATAATAATTACAAGGTTAAAACAAAACTACTACAAATCGTGGACAATACTTTACAGTGTAAGCCTGAATACATTTTTTCCTTATGGCCCAATTTTAATGCCAAAACATATAAGTGTACTGTTAAATCCATGGTAGAACTAAGAAGGTAAAGTCGTGTAATCATATGTTTTCCATTTTTTTAACTTATACATTTGACAACATCTCATTGTCAAAATTGATATTAATAAATTAATTGTATACACACAAAAAAGCATTGAAATTTGACAAGGTAAATTACAGAAAATGCACAGCTGGGAATGCTAATTTGAAATGAGGTTTCCTGTATTTCATTATACCAAGGTTAAGTCATAAATTTCGAATTTTAAGAAGACTCATCATTTTTTTACGTATAATCAAAGGAATTTATAATAATAATATAATAGAGGAATAAATGAGCTTTAGGTTTACTTAGTTCGATTTTGCCACCACGCTCCTTTCTTCTTTTCCGAAGAAGCCAGCCGATGACTTAAACCAGTCAAAAAAGCTTTTTATGTTTCTCACTTTAACGCGAAAATGAACACCATGGTAGAATCAAGAAGAATAACATCAAATTTTAAGGTGCAAGTACATAAAAGGCTTGAAGTCAAGGCTAGGCATATTAATGTCAAATTATAATGGATATCGACGGCAGGATTTTAGTGCGACTCTGTACTCCCTTTATGAAATGTTACAAAATATGCCTAGCCATGACTTCAAGCTTGTTATGTACTTACAGCTTTAGACTAAGTTAAGTTTTGTTCGAATTGGTCACCTTTGGCACGAATTATGGCCTTCAAATCGCCAATGAAACCGTCGCAAGCTCTCCGAATGTTGCTCTTCGGTATTTTGGCCCATTCCTACCGAAGCGCTTGCTTGAGGTGATCGACACTTTGGGATTTTTTAGTGCCAAACTTGTTTTCCAAAATACTCCGACACAATAGCCATTGTGCGCTGGAAACGAAGTAGAAACCTCATTTTGTAACCATTCTTGGGTGGCGCGTGCTGAGTGCGGTGTTGCTGAGTCCTGTTGGAATGTCCAAAGTCTGCGGCCAAAATGTTTGCGTGCCCAAGGCTTTAATACACCCTCCAGAATATTTTCGCGATAATATTCGGCATTTATTCTGATGCCACAGTCGATTAATCACCATGTCTGGCGCTTGTGTTCTGGTGGCCAACCGAAGGTGCACATTTTCAGCTCACCTCTTTGGCAAGTAAACACGATCATTTTGTTTGTTTACAAACTGCTGGACAACGAATGTTGTCTCATTGGAGAAAACCAAATTCGGCAGTTCACCACTTTCGGCAAAGCGAAGCAACTCTTTAGCTCTTTTGAGTCTATTTTCTTTTCGTTGCAGTGTAAGTTCAAGCACTTTTTGGAATTTCAATGGTTTTACCCCGAGCTTATTTTTTAATATTTGCGAGATGGAATATTGCGATATGTTCAGCTCACGAGCCATTTCTGCTGATGTTGCTGTTTTCTTCCGTCTACTTCCTTGGCGTCGGGCTACGCTACCAGTATCACGGTAACAAGCGTTTTTTGAAATTGCGATATGTTCAGCTCACGAGCCATTTCTGCTGATGTTGCTGTTTTCTTCCGTCTACTTCCTTGACGTCGGGCTACGCTACCAGTATCACAAAAAACGATAGTCACTTATGGTTTTCCAGCCAAATTTCTGTAATTTAACTTGCTAAATTTCACAATAAAATCTGCAAACACAATTTTTTTAACTTTTTTATTTTTATCAGTTGTTTGGTAGCGTCAACATTGTCAACATGATTTCGATGTTTTGATCAATGTTGTTTTTCGGTCCTTTTACTTTTTCAAATACTTTTTTCTGTGAGAGCACTGCGTACACCACTTCGTACAGCCACGAAAGCATGGTAGAAGAATATAGGTAGACGCGTCGACACAGCTGCTTGGACAATGAACTGTCAAACCAATTTTGGAATTGAAAATGTTGAATGAAAAATTATTTAAATTTGTAAAAATTGTTGAAAAACGCGAATTATAATAGCCTCCGAATGACGTAGTATATGAAAGTATATAAAAATCTACTTATATTTGAAAAAACATTTAATTTTTTTTGACATATCAATGCTCCCAAGCGTTGATGCATCTACCTGTATTCTTCTGCCATGCACGAAAGTTTTGATTCCACCCAAAAAATCATGTGAAATTATTATAGCATATGTAAATGTGCTATTAGTTCAGCTCATTATCTACTAAAACAACGGGACGCATTTGTGTGACCTAGTTCACGTGTTCTTTTCAGTGAATACATTAACACAGTCAACATTTAACACACGAAGGTAGCAGCTGTTTCAAACTTTAACTTCAATTCGATTCGTTTCGTTTGGACTAATTTTTAATTTGTCAAATTACAGTTTAGTATTCTAGTGACTGGAAATAAAAAAATTCGAAATGGCAGCCCAAGTACAACAATTCTTCGATCAATATAAGGACATATTGGATAAATCATTGAATGACCAATCAAAACCATGGTCCAAAGTTTTCGAGAAAGTAGAGGAAAAAACAAATATTCCTAAACTTTATCTATTTTTAGGTAAGTTATATATTTATATTTGTGGAAATATGCAAGGGAAATGTTTAGGGTAAATGTCGCATGAAAAGTAGAATAATTCTCAGTTTACGTCATTATGTGTTGTCTTTGGGACAATTATTGCCATCATCATCCTTCTTATTTTAGGTCTGAGCCACAGTGGCGTCGTTTTTACTAGCTCAATTTTTTTTTCTGTAGGGCCGCCGGTAAGAAACATGTCGTTTATCACCACATTCCCTTGCCATGCATTCGAACGAAAGTAAAATTGCCACGCATCATCCCAACATTCTCATATAATACTTCGGCTTCTACGTGGCGCGGTGTTGCTGAGGGGGTTTTTGTTTTGTTGCTTTGCCTTTATATTTGTTGTCGACCAGCTAGAGCACCGCATTCTATATGTGTACCTATATATCGTGAGATTAAAATTAAAATGCTGCTTTGTGAAACGTTTGACCTCTGCTGCATCTGCCCGCCGCCGATTCAAAATAGTCAAACGAAATACGACAAAATCAATTGTACACAAGTTTTAGTGTTGTTGATATTTTGCATTTTATTTGTTTTATGACTTTTTGTTATTTTGCCGGTTGCTTATCAGTTGCATTGTTTGTTTATCGGAAAGAATGTTTATATGAGCAAATTTTCAAATCTCACAGTATCTTATTTCGATATTGATATTTCTTTTGATTAGAATATATATTTTGTAGTTTTTTTGTTCTAAGCTAAATCTTACCATTCCAAGGAGGTGTGTGGTTAGTCGATTGAAATATTATTACGAAATGACGTGGCAAACTGTAAAGATACAATCAATCCAATAGTTACAACTTATTTCTGTATTTGCTTTTCCTTTTGGAACTTCAACATATCTTAAAATTCATACTAATACCTATGTATCACATGTTTTTTTTTTCTATTGTATCAATTAGTACATTAGAACATATAATTTCGTTACCAAGAGCCAGTTATTATAAGAGTCGATATTGATAAAATATTTCTGATATGACTAATAGTACAAATAGCTTTAACTTATACGTTTTTGTGGAAACCATTTAAATATGTTTTGGCATAAATCGATTGTCACCTTAAATTTAACTGGACTTTTTTAAAATTGTTAATATAATAAACTTTTTGATACTATGAAATGATTAGTACTATTTAAGAGGTTATTAATTAATTTTCCAATACTGATTAAATTCATATCATATGTATTACCAGAATGCAGGGACCAATGGAATTTCTGCCGGGCATACCGTCCAAAGTTAATGTATGACAGCTGTTGTCGATTCCAGTTTTATGCACCGCTTATATCTGGATTTAAAAAACATTTTCAACATATTTTAAAACACTTGTTTCCTTCCAACCTGTTGTCCGACCAAGTTATCCTCAGATATGAAAACATTAATTAACCATGTTTTAATTTAAATTGTACATTCCATTTTTATATGTATTTGTTTCATATTTAACAATTCTGAGTAATGATTCTATTTTTAACACAAAAAAAAGTTATTAATTGAATAGTTAGCCATAACAAACAAGAATTGAGATTCAAGTGCAAAAATTCTTAAAACAATTTAATTTGGAGTTAAGGGAGCTTGAATATAATGTGGTGGATCAGTATTGAGCAAGTTGAGTTGAGGGGCTATGCTCGTTTCATTGTAAAATTTTATCGTAGGTACGTATTTTACCCTTAACCAAAAATTCGGATGCAAAATACGATTTAGTGAACCGATTTTTTATACCCTCAGCCATATGGCTAGATAGGGTATATATTATTTGAATATAAATAAGCATCTGGTTCCATTCAAATTACACACATAACAATATTTTTATTAACCCAAGGTCTGGTGTAAAATTGGAATATATCGGTCCACTTCTTCTGTTACGTCCCCCACAAAGGTTCAAAATTTTGAATACCCATAAAGCTTATAAAACAGGAAATAAATATCCGATTCTGTTCAGACTTGGTACATCTCAATATTTCCATCAACACAAGATCTCTTATAAAGATGGTAGAGATCGGACCATTTTTTCTGGTACCTCCCAAACATAGGGATCAAGATTTTTTAAAACAAAACGCTCAAAGAAAGCGAAATAATCATCCAACTCTCTTTAAATATCACACATCCACATATTTCTGATAACGGGTATCTGTTGTGAAGATGATATATATCTGCGAACGACTTCTGGTACCTAACCCACAAAGAGTCACAATTTTTAATTCGTTTATCTGTCATAACAAGTCGGCGATTCTTTACAACTTGCCATATCTAAATATTTCCTTAGCCAGAAATCTGACATGAATATTCATCACAATTAAAGATTTCGCATACAATTTGATATAAATGTTCCATTTTCTTCAAATTTTGCACATACCAATATTTTATCTGTATTATATGAAATATGAAAATGGAATACTTCGGTCCGCTATATCTGTTACCTCACGTATATTTCCACATTTTCTAAAAATATGCACACGTCTCATATAAAGTATAGGAATTAGTTGATATAGTCCAAATCAACACGTTGTAATATTTATATCAGTCTTAGGCCAGATACGAATTGGTCAATATTGGCAAACTGCTTCGGAACCTCCCTCCATAAAGGGTCAACAGTTAAAATAATCATAATTCAAGGCTGAGGGTATATATCTGCCGGCAAAAACGACTGATACTATGTTGCTACCGGAACTTTTTAATGGGTCGAAACGAAGCAACCTAAGCAAAGTTCTTAAATGCAAAATTGACTTTCTCAAACACCGGCTACGTGATCTGTAGTTTTTCTGAATTTTATATTTTTTTGTAAATAGCCGGGTGTGGGATTTATAATGTGGTGTGTCCAACAGGAATATCGAAACAAAGCAATTATGAAAAATTCTTAAATTTAATACAAAATACAAAACAAACAAGGCAAGAGTGTAGACAATAATGTATATATTTCTTATCACCCCATATTTTGTACATTATTGACTCTTTGTAAGCTTTTCAAAAAGTTCCGGCACAAAAACTACTCCCGAACCGCTTCACTAGTTGGATAGGTATTTTCATAAGCTTTTAAATGATACCTAATGGTCAAATAACCACACAATAAAATACTTTGCATTTAGCAGGTTAAAAATATCTACTTACGATAAAAAATTCTGCCCAGTCCCAGGGTAGCCCCACATTTCAACCTAGTTTTTTGCGTGGACGTGTGTTACCCTCCTCAAAACTTCCAAACTGCCTCAAATCGGGAGGCATAACGTGTATAAGATCATATCACGAACAATTTTCTATAAATGTGCAGAATTTAAAATATCCTCCTGATTCTGGGAGTTTTTGATTTGAAAATCCTTCACACACCTGTTTAATTAAAATAGGTCGGATTGACCAATTGTAAGGTGTTGTATTTTCTTTCTCCCTTTGTGTTTATTGTAGTGTAGAAAATGAAAGAAAAATCTTTTTGTTCATTTCTTTGTGGTATATGCTCGCACACTCTCTCTTAGTTTGGCTCTCCAGTTGCCCATCGTACAAAGAAATTATCTTTGTTTACATTTTTCCAACGTTGTGGGAATTGGGGGAAGAGAGAGATAGAGAGAATAAGAGTTTGCTGTTCAATATAAACAATTGTGTATTACGGACTCGATTGACAGAAACTCAACAGCTCTATTGGGTCTTGGATCGCCAATTAAAATATTTATGGAACCTCCATTGGCGCAAAGATAAAATAAAGCAACGTAAAACATAAGTTTTCACTAAAAGAAATTTAAAAAAACGCACAAAAACAAAAACGTTGTCGTGGCCTTTTTTCTACCCAGCCGTAGCAGCAGTCAGTCATTGCGAACACATTATCGATTACTCACACAAACCGTGGAAGACTCCACATCATACACACATATTTCAACGAGTGCTTGTTCTTTTTTTTTGTTTTATCTCAATTCATCACCATTATTAGTCTTGTAGTTGTTGATGTTTCGTTTAACGAACATTGTCTTCCCCTGGTGTCTGACTTGGTCACAATTTTCATAAAAATAAAACTAGTGACGTATAAAATTGCCGAGCAATCTAACACAAGTTCATAACCCTTTGCAACCGACTCAGGCTGAGAATAAATTCCAAATGTGGCTATGGGATTATATATGGAAAAGTATAAAAGAGAAACAAGAAAAAGAACACCGTCATAGCGTGGCAATTGTTAAAATTGGTTTGGGTAAGTTTGCTCTCCTCCCGTCAATGGTGACAGTAACAATGTGTGTTGTGTTTATGTCGTTAGTTATTTTGATTTTATTGGGCATATTTTTTATTGAAAATTTACTGCCTGCATTGTTGTTTTGCCAAATCACTCAAATATTTATACTGCTACTCAACTGGAAGCAGAAAAAAAGTAACATTCCGTAACAGGTGTATCCATGCATGTCAATGATTTCATTAACTCATTCATTTTGTCTTACGTTAGCCATATAGGTATATGCTATTAAAAGGCAATTATCGAGAATAGTTTACAACGCAAAAAAACCCATAAAAAATTTTATCGAATAGCAGCAGAGAGGAAAAGGTTACAAGATGAACTTTAATCTTTTGTCATGAGATTCCTCGTTAAAATGACAACGAATTTCGTAGATTTTTCTTTGTGTAGTAATATAAAAAAAGGCATAGCTATCATTATACGAAATGCAAACAATGGAAGCATGGTACTTTAAAGTACAATTCAAGAACAAACAAAAAATAAACGAGTTTATATCTGATGACAGTACATTTTTCCGTAAGAAGCATCTTAAATATTTATGAAAGTTCGATAACATCTGTGGACGGGGTGAACATATATTTACCATTTAAAACTATTTGTTATCAAATCAAAACAATTCGAAGAATCAAACTGTACCACAACGATAGGCGCAATACTATTTGTCGATATTACCTACCCACGTAGAGACGAAGTGAAATAAAAAACAAATAAAATAGTATCAGTCGGTTTTTCCGATCTGCCCAGCCTTGACTTATAATTATTCAAACTGTTGACCCTTTATGGGGTATGCTCCGAATCAGTTGCCCAATATTGATGAATTCGTATCTGACCTTAGACTGATATAAATATTACAACGTGCCACAATTGGACTATATCGACTACTTCTTGTACTTTACTTGAGATATGTGCACATTTTTTGGAATATGCGGAAATATATAGATATAGCGGACCAAAGTATTCCGTTTTCATACTTCATCTAATACAGATAAAATAATTGCAAAATTTGAAGGAAATCGAAGATTTATATTCAATTATATGCGAAATCATAAATTCCGATAAATGACATATTCATATCAGATTTCAGGTTAAGAGAAATATTTAGATATAGCAAGTTGCAAAGAATCGCTGATTTGTTGCGCAAGTTATGGCAGATATAAGTATTTGAAATTGTGACCCTTTGTGTGTGAGGTACCAGAAGGGTTTTGGCAGATGTATATCATCTTCCCAACAGATCTTGTGTCAGCAAAAATTTCTATGTGGGGGAGGTACCAAAAGAAAGAGTGCGATTCCTACCATTGTTATAACATTTCTTGTATTGATGAAAATATTGGGACATGCCTTTCTGAGCTTCGTGAATACTCAACATTTTGACCCTTTGTAGGGGAGGTACCAGAAGGAGTGGACTGATATCCAATCCCATCTTCATACCAGACTTAGGGCTAATAAAAATATTGTCATACGTGTAATTTGAAGAGAACCAAATGCTTATTTCGGAATCTATGATCGTTTTGGTTATTCAAAATTTTAAAACCCTTTGTGGGGAAGATACCAGAAGGAATGATCCGATCTCTTTTATCGTCATAACATATCTTGTATTGATGATAATATTGAAACGTGTCAAGTCTGAATGGAATCGGATATTAATTTCGTGTTTTATGAGCTTCATGATTTTTTAAAATGTTGACCCTTTGTGGGGGATGTACCAGAAGGAGTGGACCGATATATTGCATCTTTACACCAGACCTTGGGTTAATAAAAATATTGTGATGTGTGTAATTTGAAGACTATCGGACACATACATCGCATTCCATAAGAGTTATAATTATTCAAAATTTTGCAAATTTGGAGCAAAAACGGGTTTTCCTCTCTCTTTCTGTGCAGTAGGTAGTCACGACGAGCGAACATAAAAACACATTGTTTGCTGAAGCACCAAGCTCATTAAAGAGATCAACTCCAAAAGTGACTAAATCCCCCTAACAACCGCTCGAGGTGAAGTGAGAGTATCGTAAACTGGGGCACCTACCAGAGGCAAAGAAAAGGCAAAAAACCGTCCTCCGTTACGGCGAAAAAGGGCAGTGAAAAACACGCCGATGGGGAAAAAAGTTACAGCAACCGGTACCGCTTCCCAATTTTTTTCTAAAACCAGACATGAATTCAAAGCGTTCATAAGTCCCAGTACACACCTTTAATAAATTTGTGAGAGAGTGGCGAAAAAAACCTTACGTTTTCCTCATTTATTCATCCCCATACTTTTCTTTTACATCGATTGCAGACTAGCTTTAACCCTCACTATTCTCTTCCCACCACAACAAATTGAAGAATAAAAATTATAAATTTGTTTTGTGTCATAGAAACGTTTATTTTGTACCTATATTTTAAATCTGCTGTTGTTAAAGATAGACCTGTAACAAAATTAAATGACAAAGAAAAGAAATACATTAGTCTCATTTAATTTCAAATTTGGAAATTCTTGATATTCTAGGAGGTTTTGCTGATTTGAGTTTTTCTGCTTGAATTCTATCGGCAATCTCGTAAATTGAATCTTTAGGTTTGTGCTAAGCGTGCCATGCACATAAATACAATCAGGACAAAGATATAAAATAATAATAATTATGATTACCATCAATTGATTTAGATAGAATTCATAGGGTATATTGCCAGTTAGGGGATCGACAGCAACAGCCATCATTTCATCTAATTCCTCCTGGGTAAATTGTTCACCCTCTTCCATCATTAGTTTACTTAGATAATCTTTGGTAAGCCATCCACGATTTTCGGGATCCAAAACATGAAATGCTTCTAGCAATTTTTCCGGTTCAGCTGGTTCCATTCTGCAATGGGGCACACTTTCGTTACTTAATTTGAGTGAATTGAATTGAATTTTGTTTCACTACTTGTGCTCCATTAACAGCTGGGTAACATGCGGTAGGAATCTTGTCAAGTGCACCTCACCGCTGGAGTCCTCGGTTTCTGTGGCCGTAATTATTTCATTTATTTCCTGTTCAGTCGGCACACAACCCAAGAAACGCAACACAGTGCCAACTTCGCGTACATCAATGGTCTTATCACCATGATGGTCAAAAATACAAAATGCATCGGAAATTCGTTTTTCCAAATCGTTGGCAATTGGTACTGGATTTTAAAAGAAATTGGATTGAATAGGGTACTTTATTGACTTCTAAAATATATGCATGTGCACTTACTTGGCATTTCCATTTTCAGATTTTTTTTTTATTTTTTTCTTACAATTTTTATTACACTGTTTATAATTTGGAATTTAATTTCATACTGAATTTTATAATGTTTGTCAAATAATTGTGTATGAAACCAAGACAGGTAATTCGTTGCTATGGTAAACAATGTTTCCAGGCAGAAGTTTGTTATACAAATTGATTTTAAATGATTCCACTATTGTTCGTTTTAAATAAAAACCGCCTGGGGTTATTCCTGCCTTTTTTCAATAACCCATGATATCACCACCCAACCCTTTTATACCCTCAGCCATATGGCTACAGAGGGTATATATCCTTTGATACGGACAAAACGTGTCCTATCGAAATAACGGCTTCCGACCCTAGGTCTATTTGGACTAAATCCGTTTCAGTTCATTTAGAGTCTATCTAGCGATGTCCGTCCGTCTGTCTATCTGGCTGGTGCGCGCGATAACCCTTTGAAGAGACTATCCGATTTGGTTTAAACTTGGTATATCGTAATATTATTATCAAACTTAGATCGAATTCGGAGGTGGGCAATATTGGTCCACTCCTTCTGGTACCTCTCCCACAAAAGTTCTAAATTTCAAACAAAATAATTTATTGCATAGAAAGAGAAAGTTTAATCCGATTTTGCTCCATCTTTGCAAATCCTAATATTTGCATCAGTGCTAGGTCATGTGCGAAAATAAACAATATCGGTTCACTCCATCAAGTACCTCCCCCACAAAGAGATCGGACCATTCCTTCTTGTATCTCCCCCACAAAGGATCAAAATTTAAGTAACAAAAAATATCATAAAATCCTAAATAAGCATTCAGTTCTATTCAAATTACACACAACGCAAAATTGTTATTAACTCTTTCTGGTACCTCCCCCACAAGATGTCAAAATTGTGAATATTCTTCAGCTCATAAAACACGAAATTAAAATCTGATTCCATTCAGACTTGGCAAATCTCAATATTTCTATAAACTCAAAATCTGTTATAAAGATGGTAGAGATTAGAACATTCTTTCCGGTATCTCCCCCACATAGGGTCAACGTTTTGAATAACCAAAACGTTTATAAATTCCGAAATAAGCTTACGGTTATCTTCGTATTTCACACATCCCATTAATTATACTAACACAACATCTTCTGTGAAGATGGGATATATCGATCCACTCTTTCTGGTACCTGTCCCACAAGGGGTCAAAATTTTGAATATCCATGTAGTTCATAAAACACGAAATTAACTCCCGTTTCCATTCAGACTTGACACATCTCAATATTTCTGTAAACTCAAGATCTGTTATAAAGTATTACAAAAACAATATGCATCATAATTAATTATATTGTGTATTTAATTAATACGAACAATTTCTATAACATAATCGCGTTAATATTTAATGATGCATAAATTATACTCCTTAGAAATGATTGATTTTGTTTTGTTGTCACAAGACCGACCTATGTCTCATTTTTTATGCTGCTGCGGCGCAAGTACTCGCCGCAGTACCCACAAAAGACTACAGGCGAATATAAAAATTACCAAGAGCTAAATTTTAATTTTAGAATTGTGTATTTGTACTTTCGTTTTTTCTTTTTCTTATTTTTTTTTTTTTTTTTTGTTATTTCAAACCGCACAATTGTTTCGAATTTATGACAACATTTACACAGTTGACCGCATAAAAGAAACAGTCATTGGGTGGAGAAGTTTTGAAAAAAATCACACATTTTCATTGCAAATCATTACCAGTATTATTGAAACTGCAAGCAGACAAGTTGTTAGTTAAGGATAAATATATATTTCTTCAAATAAAATATGTTTGAACAATTGCAAAATAAATTAATTAATATATTTGTTGAAAATCCTCTGGCACAATATGGTGAATTTGTTTGTTTAATATTGATTTTATTAATTATTTAACCTTTTTTATTTTCCCATTAAAGGTGCCGCTGGCTTCTGTGCATTATATTTGATCTTTGGCTATGGAGCTCAATTGCTGTGCAATATTATTGGTGTGGTCTATCCTGCCTATGTTTCGATACATGCCATTGAATCTAGCACAAAATTGGATGACACCAAATGGCTAACATACTGGGTGACTTATGGCATCATGTCAATTATTGAATATTTCTCGGTTATATTGACATCCATCATTCCATTCTACTGGTTGATTAAGGTAAGTTGTTGTTTTTGTCTTTTTTACAATTGCGGAATATATATATCGTTTGCTACATACACAAAAGTAGAAAGTTGTTTGTCTTACATCGTCTGTCGCCTTTATGTGTTTAACAGGAATAACCGAAAATGTAATATCTCATTGTCTATACTCAAAATTCTGGCAATTTGTGTGTTCAGTTATAAAGGGGCTGTACCTATATTGAATGTTTTTAGATACATCAATATCTTGTGGACAGAAGACCTTTGCCACCAGATCTACTTTGTTACAGAAGACCTTTTCATACATGGTCATTTTTGAAACAGAAGACCTTTACAAGATTTTTTTTTGGAAACCAGATTTCTTTAGAAGATTCTCAAACAAAAGTTTTCAAACATCGTCTTAGAGTCAAAATACCTTTACAAGTCTATATTGTCTATTTTCTATCGGACAAAAGTAAATATGATATAAAAATTGTGACGTGCCACGTTTGGACTATCGAGATATATGAAAATTTTAAGAATATATTGAAATGTTCGTGAGGTACCAGATATAGTGGAGCGAAGTATTGCATTTTCAAACTTCATTTAATACAGGCAAAAATATTGGAATAGGCAAAATTACAAGAGAATCGAACATTCATATCCAAATCATAAATTCCGATAAATTCCCTATTCATATCAGACTTTTGGTTTAGAGAAATAAATAATTGCTGACTTGTTTCGCATGTTATGGCAGATAAAAGAATTGAAAATTGAGACCCTTTGTGGGTGAGGTGTCAGAAGGGGTTTGCAGATATGTATCATTTTCACAACAGCTTTTGCCTTAGCAAAAATATTTGGATGTGTGAATTTTGAAGAGAATTGAATGCTTATGTCGTATTTTATGATAGTTTTTTTTTTTCAAAAATTTTGAACCCTTTGTGGGGGAAGTACCAGAAGGAGTGCGCCGACATATCCTGTGTTAGTAAAAATAAGTGGATGTGTGAAGTCTGAAGAGAACCGGATGCTTATTTCGGATTTTATAATCGTTTTGGCTATTCAAAACTTTGATCCTTTGTGGGGGATGTATTTTGTGGTTGTTTTAAATAACTCTTGAGTTAATAAAAATATTGTGATGCGTATAATTTGAAGACAATCGGACAATTACATCAAATTTTATATATATCCTGTTGGGAGGTATTTGATGGAGTTGACCGTTATTGTCCATTTTCACACCTAACCTAGCACTGGTTCAAATATTAGGACTTGCAAAGTTGGAGACAAATCGGATTATTCTTTCTCTTTCTATGCAGTAAAATATTTTCTTTGAAAATGTTGACATTTTGGGTGGGAGGTACCAGAAGGAGTGGACCGATATTGCCCATCTCCGAACTCGATCTAAGTTTGACAATAATATTACGATGTACCAAGTTTGGATCAAATCGGATACTATCTTCGAGAGTTATTGTGCGCACAAGGCAGCCAGGCGGGCATCGCTATATCGACTACAAATGTCTTGAAACGGATTTGGTGCAAAGAGATCTAGAGTCTAATACTGTTATTTCAATGAGGCATGTTTTGGCCGTACCATATGGCTGGGAGTATAAAAATTGACTGTAGATATTTATCTGCCGGCTAGCAAGGGAAAACTGATATGAGAGCTTATTTGTATAGAAAATACGGAAATCGGGCGCTTCATTTATTTGGGACAAATAAATAATATGAGTTTTCCAGAACCAAGAACTGGAGCTTTACCGATTATTTTCCAATGTTGTGTTTTAACTTTTCTTAACTTTTGGCCGATATACACCTAATTTAAAAACAGCAAAAATATCTGGTATACCATGAAAATTCTTTTCTTTTTATCGAAAACAAACCACATTCTTCATGTCAAGCAAATTGTTTTTTTTTTTTTTTTTTTTTTTTTAGCGGCACGAGACATTCTCTCGCTATTCTTCTAATTGCCAGAAAGACAACCTTTTGTTGTTGATAACATCAAACCAAACGGTCATCACATGTTTCGCGACAAACGTGTGACATTTGTTCTTCTTTTGAGAATTGTTTGTCAACTGAAGATATCAATTAATCACACACATGTTAATTAATTTACATTTGTTTTATATTTTATTATTGCAGTGTGGATTCCTAATCTGGTGCATGTTGCCCTCTGAACAGAATGGATCTTATGTCATCTACAATCGCATTGTGCGCCCATATTTCCTCAAACATCATCAAGGTAATTGAAAACTTAAAATTCCCAAAATAACTTGCGAGTGAGTGACCGACCTGTTTAATTAATGTTGTGTTTTGTATTTTTTGTTTACAGCTGTTGACAGTGCGATAGACAAAGCCATTGGCCAGGCTAAGAAAAATATTGGATCCGTTTTGAAGAATGAATAAAATTCAACGAAAAATTTAAAACAAAAACATACCTCCTCCTTCACACTCATTAGACCTACCACACACACACAAGCGCCAGAGTAAAAACTGAGAAAAGTAGTTTGCGAGCAATTGCTGCATTACTACTCCATTTTACCTTGGCGCGGTTTTTTATTTAATTTTTGGTAATGGAATTTTACGGTAGTTGGAAATCATGTGTCATCACATATGTGTCTTCGTGTTAACCTCAGATTTAATCTTAAATGTTTCTTTAAATTAAAATTATAATTAAAAAAAAACAACTTTATTTTGATAATATAAAACTACCATTAAGACGTCGCATGCAAATGGAGAGAATGAATATGAAACACAAGAACAAAAATAAATGTTGAAGACAAATGTATATGGTTTCTTTTTTATTATTTCAAAACAGTCAGGTGTAACAGCATGGCTGATACAACAAGGGCTATCCGGAAGGGAATCGAAAACTTGGAAGGTGGTACCAGAAGGAGTGGGCCGATATTTCCCATTCCTGAACTCTATTTAAGTTTGATAATAATATTACGATGTGCCAAGATTGGATGAAATAAGAAACTTCCTACGTGAGTTTCCGTGCTCACCACCCAGACCGATCGACTATATAGGATTTCGTTTAAAGAGATCTAGGGTCTGAACCCATTATTTCTGAGGCACTTTTTGATCGTATCAAACGATATATACCCTCTATAGCTATATTCGATTTTACAAGGCAATAGTGGTTGCCATCAATGAGTTCGCCTATTGAAAATCTGAACTTCTTGGGAAAACTACTGAAGAGAGTTCATGCTAAATATTTAAGATCTAGTTTTAGGCAAACCAACAAAAACAACGCGGTGTTTTGTAATATTTACTCTTATTAATAAAAACTAGTAATAACAAGAACACATGTTAAACAATAATTAATTTGTTTTTACTTCATCACTGCCCCCAGTCGTTGGATTATCTTGTTCAGCAGCTGCTGCCGCCGCTGCCTTTTCTCGATTACGCCACGCCGTCATATATGTACGAGGATGGATGGGTAATAAACCGGCAATTCCCAATAACTCAGCAGCCGGTGTAGACATATGGGCACCCTTCCCCAACCAAAAACGTATACGTTCAAAATTAAATGAGACCAAACGTTCGTTGTATTGATTTGGTAAGGGATCATAGGTGCCAACTTGTTCAATAACAGGTTGATGTTGATTTTTGCGGCGCTATGTGGAGGATAATCATAGTTAAATTAGGTTTTCTTTTTGCAAGTGAACTCATTTCTTCAAACTTACCTCCATGACAACAATATGATAGAAAGGCCGATTAGTACATCCTTGTCTTACGAAACGTATTATTTTGGCAGATTTCTTATAAAAGCGACCAATGCCACTCGCAGGGGATAATGGTGCAATATTCATTGTGATTGTGTTATTTTAGCTGAAAATAATAAACAAAATTAATTATTTATACAATATAATTAATATATAAAAGCCGTGTTATAAAATTTGATAGGGAAACAAGTTTTCTCCACGTCTTCTCAAAAAAAAAAACCAACGTATCTTCTCAAATTGTTTTTTTTATAGGAAACCCATAGCATCATAGGTCCTGTAGAAGAGCCATATTTCCCATGGAAGACCTCCATAGACTTTTCATTGAAGAACAGACTAATGGGTTGTTATTACTTAGTAATTTGGGATGCAAATGAGACATGTTAAATCACAACACAACTCCAGACATAACCTCAATTCAATTTCAAGCATCTAAAATATTTCATACGTCTTTAATTGTCTCTTCTATTAAATTACTTATACAATTATTAATTATATTCAGTAGCTTAATTTTAATAATAAAAAGTTAATACATTTTTACGATTTTTCACGTACCGCAATCAATTTCTACCAGACTACAGAGGACCTATGACAAAATTTACGCCGCTTAAAAATAAACAACGAACAAAAAGGGAATGCCCAATAAATACAGAAGTCACAACAAAACAATAGTCGATAGGGTTATAAAAGCTCAACTTTCGCCAATATTTAGTTTACTGTTCACTGATTGAACCATGATAGAAGAATATAGGTAGATGCGTCAACGCTTGAGAACATTGATATGTTAAAAATTTTAAAATGTTTTTTTTTTTTAAATATGAGTAGATTTATGATTTGCGTTTTTCATAAATTTTTACAAATAATAATAATTTTTCATTTAACATTTTCAATTCCAAAATTGGTTTAATAGTTCATTGTCCCATAACCTGTGTCACTCTTCTACTATGGATTGAACGAAAAAACTACTTTGCCATATTTCTTAAGTCGAAACAAAATCCACAATTAATTTATGTTTTTTGTTTACAAACTTCCGGTTTGTCGTCTGCTACATATGAACACGGCATGAACTTTCAACTAACGTTTGGCCGTTTTTAAATAGTTTCGCATTAAAGCTGAAAAAACATATTAATTGTGAGTGAATGATGTAACACACATAGGGTTGTTCATGATAACAAAAATCAAAAATAATAAATGTAATGTTCCCGAGCCTGCAATTTTTTCTAAATTACAAAAATTAAACGAACATATAGAAATGCGACGATCTCTTTTACTAGTTTTTACTCTAAGCATTTGGCATCATTAGGAAATTGTCGAAATCGACACAAACTATATAAAAATGATTAAATTGTTGATTTTTTACATATATATGGCAAGCTTTTTGTAAAAGTAACTGATAGTCGCTGATTTTTTTAACAATGGCATAGTCATTTTAGTTTAAAAATAATAAACAAAACGAATTTGTAATTAACTTCGTGAAATAAATCCATAATTCAGTTCTTCAATATAATATAAACGATTTTTTATTTAAATAAACTTTGCCATGTTGTCACTATAAAATATGGCAACATGAGTTCAGTAAACTTTACGTTAAAAGATAAAGGGAAAATGGTCTGACATTTTACTTATCGGACAGTCCATACTTAAATGAATCCTGTAATAATGAGAAAAGATTTATGTGTCCGACAACATAATTTTTTATCTATCGGAAAAATGTAATAACCGGCCTATGTCCTACATTGTGATTCTCAGCGTTGTAATAAAACGTTGCTGTGTTTAGTTAGCATAACAAAGAAAAACCACACATATTGACAACACTATAAAGTAATCATTAACCATATGCGTTCCATCAGCGCATTTTTGCAGGTTGGTCTCGTAGGGCTCTGTAAAAAATTAATTTTACAGTAAATTAAATGATTTAATTGAATTAAATAGTTTGCTATTCTGTGAACAAGTGATCATTTAATACAAATAAAGTGAAATCTCTTGTGGTTGATTGAAAATGATTTGGTAAAATTTAAAAAAATTACTAGAACGCTATGGCGCATACCTGTGACGACTGTATGGTGGTGGTGGTTGACTACAGAACGATGAGAAAAAGGCTTGTATATAGAAGCGTGCCCCATGAGAATTGATAAAAAAAATACATATAGCCATAGCTAGTGAAACGAATATTAATCTGAAATAGTGATAAAAGCAAAAACATTTCAATGATTTAAATGAGTGGTGTGGAACTGCAATATTTCATATTTAAGGAACGCAATATGTATATGAACAATATTGGATACTCAGAGAATTCGAGAGAAATATGACTCGCAGGTCTCTGACTACCCGGTGTTTTTTTTTTGTTCTTCTGGCTTGCCTATTGTTGCCAGATGAGTAATTGTTGTAAAAACCGGTTATCAGAATACAATAGACGTCGCCGTTAATCGATAATCACTTCCGTCAAATGACAAGGGTGAATATAGCAACTAGAAAGAGATGTATATACTGCTCTCCCCCAAACGATTCTGCGAAAGCCGAACACAAAAGAAAAATTTTAATAACCGAAGCAAGCGAGTGTCTGACATTTTTTAATTGTGTATGCAATTAGTCCTGTTTAACGCTAAAATAAGGTATTTTTAAGAAGAAAATCTGATTGCAATTAATTCGGTACAACCTCCACAGCTTCTGTGCCATATGTGTTGTGTGGATATAGAAATTTATGTGAAAAATATTGAAATATTTGTATGTCGTCGCAAATTTGGAAAATGTGTTTTTCTTCTCTTCGCCATTGTCTTCATTTCTTTTGCTATTTTTTCCGAACGATGATTTAAAGATGGTCTATATGTGTGTATATAGTTTCTTCCAAAGAGGATTTAGTTTATTGCTAAAATGGCAACGGTTTTTCTTGTTTGGTTAAATGTGTGTTTTTTTTTGGAACAATTATGGCAGAGTGGTTGGATGCATTTCTTTTTCGCCTTTCCGGTGTATGTGAAGTAGAGTGGAGCAAAAAAATATGGATTCCTGTTATATCCCCCAGTTGTACTTCGCCGCTGCCGCTTCTCTATATCTGATTACGGTCATGGGAAAGCTCAATGAACTGCTGTGTAATGTATGTATGTTTGTGTGTCTGATTTTTTTTTCTTCTTTTGAAAGCGGCGATCTGCCATTTCGAAAAAAAAAACTTTACAAGCCACTTTTGTTGTTTGTCATCATCACCATCCATAAGAGTGCGTGCGTGTGTGGGACCGACAGCCAGCAAAAATCATAAGTCGTCGCCGCATTGTTGGTTTCTGCCGCTGCTGCTGCTGTTTAGAGTTTAGAGCTTGCAGGGGGGTGAGTTGTGTACGCTAAAAAAATTGTTTACATAGAACGCGCGGTGGCGGTGGCGTTCTTCGTGCACTAACGGCGAGCGCTCTAAGAAATAGGAATTAATGTATAGAAATAGAAATTATTGTGTATCTGTTTTGGGATTTGAATTGTGTTTTTTTTTATTTATATATGAACTGGGAATACTTTCAATGTTTGACCTGATTTTCTTTATTTTACATTGAATTTTCTACCACATGTCGTGCTGTGTAAGGTGAAGGGAAAAAGTGGGAAGAATTATTAAAAAAAGAATGATGCATTGGATTGACTGCAATCAATGGACGTCTTTAAGTGGATGCGTAGAATCAACATTGCTGTTATTTCTGCCCACAATAAAATTATGTTACTATTCTTCCAAGATAAATTGCACAATAGAGGTGGTTCTATAGGGAAACAAGACAGTTCCATAATGTACATTATTGGTCGTGCTACCAACCGATTGTGATCTCCTAATGTCCATCTCTGTCTCTCATGGACAAAGTAGAATCAAAATGGGATGGGGTATTAAGCACAAAATTTCTCTTGAATACCTCTTCTTTATTAATCCCTATTAGATATAGCTTCTATCAATTTTTATACACTCCACCATAGTATGGAGGGCATATTAAGTTTGTCATTCCATTTGTAACACCACGAAATATACATTTTATACCCCACAAAGTATATCTATTCTTGACCAGCATAAAATTCTATGTCGATTTAGCGATGTCCATCCCTCTAACCATCTGTGGAAATCACTAGCTTTCGAACAAAAGGAAGTAGGTTGATAAAATTTTACTCAAATGTGTACTATGTCTGCAGGACTTTTGGTATTGAAAATAGGTGATGCCGGTCTACTGTACCTCCATAAATTCGGAATTTTAATTACATTACTACATTATTTACCGAATTTTTCGCATTTGAATATTGTAATGGTTTATGACAAAAGTTGTCTATGCAGGTCCGCGTCGTCGTATAGACCCTAATATAACGGCTACATTCAGCATTTTTAAGATTTTAAAATAAGTTTTAAGTGATTTTTTTTTTTAACAGAAAATTGTGCCGGTCCACGTCTTCGTATAGCCCTCATATAACGGCACCTCCCTAAATTCGGAATTTTGTTGATTTTAGCTACATTGTTCACCGAATTTTTTATTCAAGTTTCGCATTTGAATATTGTAATGGTTTATGACAAGAGTTGCCTATACAGGTCCACCTAATATAACGTCTACATTCGGTATTTTTAAGATTTTAAAATAATTTTTAACGGTTATTTTTTTTTCTTTAAAATTGCCAAAATCCTTCCAAATGGTGGTGGGTAATATTTGCCTCACACTTTCCAACATAGTTGATGTTAGGTGTCATAGTTGAGTAAAATGTCTTAAGAGAATGGCTGAAAAATTAAAAAAATCAATTTTTGCTCTTTAGAATAAAGATAATCAAGCGTATTTGCTGATTCGGATGGTGCACATCATTTCAAATTCTTGACATTTAGTTGCGCATTTGCCACTGCTATTGACAAATATATGATTGTTTGTATTCTGTGTTTAACCGCAAATTCGACCGCCGATCTAAAGTCATTCGAGTCATCTTATTCCCTACACCACAATGTGGTCAGGGTATTATGTCTTTGTGAAACAGGCAAAAAGGAAACGAGATAGACCCATAGTTCCTTTTGTTGATCTGCATAGAATTCCATTCTGAGCCGATTTATGCATGTCCATCCGCCAGTCTGCCCATGTATTTTTGTAAACAAATCACAGGTCGCATTTATTGTCCGATCTAGATGAAATCCTGCACAAATCATTTGTTTGACCTAAGGATGAACCCTATTGAATTTAGAGATAATCGGTCAAAATTTAGATATAGCTTCAATATATATCTTCGTCCGATTAGCTTTTTATTGTGCACCAAACGTGTATGGAATTTTACACATACGACCAAATTAGGCCTGAAAATAAGTACGCCAAATTTTATCGAAATCGGTTCAGATGTACATAGCTATGGCTACCATATATATTGTTCATCCGATTTGTTATTGTTGTCCTCAGCAGCCGTAATATGCACCTTGAAATGTCTTCGCTAAATGTTATTTTAGATTTTATTGAACGAAAGCAAAAAGTATCGGAAACAGCATCAAATTTTAGAATAAGTTTTTATTTGTTCGAATTGGTTACCTTTGGCACGAATTATGTCCTTCAAGCGGCCAATGAAACCGTCATACGCTGCCCGAATGTTGTTCTGCGGTATTTTGGCCCATTCCGTGTGAAGCGCTTGCTTGAGGTAATCGACACTTTGGTATTTCCAAAATACTCTAGACACAATAGTCCGACGGATTGGTATCCGGAAATTTTGGTGCCATTGTGCGCTGGAAAAGATACGAGGAACCTCAACGAAAGTTTTTCGTTTTCGGCAGTTCACCGCTTTCGGGCAAGCGAAGCAACTATTTAGCTCTTTTGACTCTATTTTTTGTTCTGCTGCGGTGTAAGTTCTAAGTCCCTAGGTCATTTTTTAATAATTCCCAAATGGAGTATTGCGATATGTTCAGCTCACGAGCCATTTTCGGCCACTGCGATGCGGGTTGTCGCTTCTTTACTTTTCGAACCATTTCTGCTGATGTTGCTGTTTTCTTCCGCCCACTTCCTTGACGTCGGGCTACGCTACCAATATCACAGTAACGAGCGATGATGGTATGAGACTCAAAAGATTTATTCACATTTAAATGCTGGAGTGCTCTAACGATAGCCATTTGTGGTTTTTCAGCCAAATATAAAGAAATCACGCTTGAATTTATGTTAATTGTGCATCAAATGGGTAATACAAGCCCGAATTATGGGTAATACAAGCCCGAATCAAATTTTAGTAGAAATCAATTCAAAGGAGGATATTCCTCTCTCCTTTCCTTTGGAAATTAAATATAATCATAGTTGGTATAATTTAATTCTCACAAATTCCCCATAAAAGTTTTTATTTGTTATGTGAAGCTCTCCTAAATATGCAAAGTGGTGTAGGGTATTATAAAGTCTGTACTGGTTGTTAAGAATTTGTATTTTTGTCGAAGTCATGAATGGCTCGATTAAGACAAGATCACTTTTTCTATTTTTACAATGACTTATTCATACATCGTTTTTAAAAGATAACATAAATTCAAAATATATTTGGAACTTTCTCCTCTGACCACTTTTGCGATTTACTGAAGTAGAATCTTATGAAATATTCATCCACTCCTTCGCCACTTTTATTATCATTCATTTGATAGGACTACCTCTGCGAGTAATTCCTACAAACCACGATATGTCCTCTAGTCTGATCAAGTTTCTGAGAAATGTCCTTTTAACCGTTACCCTATTTTATAAACGTATTTTAGTATTTCTAAAATAAAATAAAAACAAGCAGTCTTCAAAAACGTAAAAAACGGTTTTTATGTGACCCATTGCTTTGTCTCTGTCAGATAAGATTTCAAAGTACAAACATGGTATATAGGTCTTATAATTTTGGACTCGGCTCTTATCGCCATTCTTCATTAAGTCATAGTGAGCGTGTTTTAATTGTTTAATACTAATAATATTGAGAAACATTTTTAAAGGACATTCGTTCAAAATAAAACAAAAACTAAGAAAAGATTATTTTAATAATGCTTTAGTAGCTTTAATTTTGGATTACAATCCTCCCTTCCTATATATAGCCAACTTGCTATATTTTTGTTTTTAAAAATATTTCTTATACGTCGATTTAAAATATGGGTTTTGAACTTTTTTGCTATTCCCCTATTGAATTCCACGTTGCTTAACTTTGGTTCGGAGTACATGCAATTGATGGTTACTGAGTTTTTTTTCTTTCTAACTACAAGCAAACCTTATAAAATAAAAAAAAATAACATTTTTTTCAATGCACCACAAAAGATTTCACCTTGGAGTTATTTTCATAAACAGTGTTATTGGCTATTAAAATATTTTTTTTATTATATGTTTATGCATTTATGTTTCTTTCTTTTAGCTTACTTTGTAAATACAGTGTACATAGAATATGAGCACACAAACTCGTAATAGCGGCGGCAGTCGCAATCAGAAGAAATCAAATTCTGGCGGCGGAGGTGGCGGTGGAGACTCAGTTTCACAGACTTCACACAAGAAGACGGATAATTCAAAGACAGAAAAGGAGAAATCTCATCCAAAGGTAGGTTGCCAACTATCTCCCAAAGAAAAAATTCTAAGCACTTTTATAATCTTTCATTCCAATACAGCCAACAGCAGAACAGTTACGTATTGCCCAAATAACCAACAGCAATACATCGGAAGATCCACAGATGCGTGAAAAAGTCGCCACACTTATAGAGATGACACAAAGATCCGAGGAGGAGGTCTGTTGTGCACTGTATGAATGTGACAACAATTTGGAAAGTGCAGTATTGTTTCTGTTGGAGACACTGCCAGTGGTATGTAGTTGGTGAAAATAAATCTCCCCCAAAATAAATATTTTTTTTTAACTTCGATTTCCCATGATTACCGTCACTTGTTTAGGGAGCGTTTGAAACATCTTCTAAGAAGAAAAAGAATAAAGCTGCAAATGCTGCACAGGATAACAATGCGGGCGGGGGCGATGGGGAATGGGCCGATGGCAATGCCAATACGGACAAACGTGAAAAATCACGTAATCGTAACAGTAGTAATCGCGGTGGACGCGCAGGTTCTGACAGTCGTGGATGTACGTATATTCGGTTTGTTGGTATTGTCCAGTTACTGTTATAATCGTTATTATTTTTTTGGTTTGTTATGATTAGGGCGTGGCAGAGAGGCCCGTGAAAATGAACGCAACGCCAGAGGAGGTGGTGGAGATCGAGATGATCGCACCAATGACAATTACCGTGGCGGCCAACGTGGTATTGGTGGTGGTGGCGGCGGCGGTGATGGTCGTCGTGGAGTCGGTGGTGGCCGCGGTGGCGGTTATGTTGGTCGCGGTGGCCGAGGAGGCGGCCGTATGGGCGGTAACCGAGGGGCCGGTGGCCGTGGTGATCGCAGTGGTGGCGGTTATAATTCACGTTATAACAACACCAATGACGACCACCAAGAGGTGGAATTGTGGGACAACACCATAGCCCAAAATGCAGAAAAGCAGCAGCAACAGAGCCAAGACGATGCATGGGGCGATTGGGATAATGAGGAGTATGTTGGTTCCCTGAAAGACAGTAAGGTCTTTACAACGAGTAATCTACCGAATCAAACGGCGGCCAGTGTGTTGAGCAGTGGTCTAGCTGGCAGTGGTGGCGGCACTGTCAGTGGTAGCACGACGAGTACAACAGCGGGGGTCTCGGGTCAAGATATATCATCGCAACAGGGACTGGACCATCATCATCTTGGTACATCGGTGATTGGCAGCAGTTCGTTGCAGGGTCAGTCACAGGGATCTCATTTGAATACCTTAGTGGGTAGTAATGTCGTTAGTTCCGGCCTTGACGATAACACGACCAGCAACTTGTCGACACCAATTATGCAGTACAGTGCCGCAGTTAGTAGTACGCCGCAAATTCAACAGCAGCAACAGCAACAACAACAGCAGCAGCAACAGCAATCGGCGGCAGTTGGTGGCAGTTCGCTAAGCACTAGCGTCAGCAGTATCAGTGGAACTATGGGCAATTCACAATACGGCAGTGCCGTTGATAGTTTCTCGAATGCAGCAACCGCAGCAGCAAATTTGGTGCAACAGGCTCAGCAACAGCATCTCGAACAACAAATGAAGTCATCGACAACTTTGTCGGTGGAACAATCACAGTATTTCAATTCGTTGACGTCGCAGAACACTGCTGGACAATCTGTGGTGGGTGGCAGTGTGCCGCAACAGCAGCAGCAACAAATGGGTTCATATGGCCAGAATCCAAGTAGTGTGCAATATGCGACATCATATGCCAATGTATTTGGTACGGGAACGACTAGCACCGGCAGTTCGGCGATATCAAATGATCCCACGTCACAGATACAAGGTGGCCAACAGCCGCAGGTTCGTCGGGCCCGGGCCAAACTTCCTCCCCCCTCAAAGGTATGAAGGCATTATATTGCAACATGTGCATCTAATTGTTTTTCCTCTTCTCTAGATTCCATCAAGTGCTGTCGAAATGCCAGGCGATTCGCTGAATAACATGGGTTACATCGATGTACAATTCGGTGGCTTGGACTTTGGTACAGATGATTCCTTTGAAAATCTGTCGGAGAAGTTCAATACCTCGGTTACATTGGACAGCCAACAATCGCAACAACAACAACAGCAGCAGCAACAACAGCAGGCCCAACAAAAGTCGTTGGTGCAATCGCCACAGGATGTTAGTGCTTCAGCGTATGATCAAAGTAAAGCGGTGACACAACAGCAACAACAACAGTCGTTAACAGCTGGTTTGCCCAACTCTCATTTGGTGGTAGGATATTCCTGTGCAATAGCGTCTTAGTAATCGATTTAATTAATATTTATATTACAGACTGATACCCTAACTGCTGCGGGTTATACACAACGTTCTGCAACACAACAACAACCACAACAGACTCAACAAATTTCCAGTGTCAGTGGTACAACAGCACAAGGTGTTAGCGCCAGTGGCACTAATGCTTTGGATCAATTAACCAAAAGTGATCCTTATCAACAGAACACCACTTCAGCGACTTATCAAAGCTCCTACCAAAGCAGTGCTAATGTTGCAAACAAAACTGGTGTGGCAAATGCCTATCAGCCTTCTGTAGCCTCTCAGGGTTATAGTAATTCCGCATATGGAAATGTTCAGGTAAGCATTGGACAATTCGGGACAATACCCAAAAAATGATTTGTATATTTATGGTTATTACTTTTAGTCATCGGTTGCAAATTCATATCAACCTCAAGCATATGGCTCGTATCAACAGAATTCGATGTTCATACCCACAACACAGCAACAGTCTGCCACCCAAGCTGCCCAGAGTGCTTCAAATGTAAGCGGAGGTTCTGTGGCCAGTGTGGGTGGTGTTTCAAACTCGACACAAAACATTCCCTCTGTTGGTGGCAACAGTAATAGTAGTGCAACGTAAGTATATCTATCGTCTGTGTTTTGATAATTTGTAGGTAGTCATGTTTATCTGATACTAATAACATGTGTTTGACTTGAACATTTACAATCAAAAAGGCTCTAACAATAATAATGTTATGTTTGTTTCTTTTTTTATTTTTTTTTTTGTTTCCCTACTGCTAATCACCCATCCATCCAACCATCCATCTATCTATCCTCTACTGATTTTTCTAATCGAATGAATGCTTTGATACTGAACAAAACAAAACCAACTGCCTGTTGATTGCCACCTGACCTTGTTTTTGTGCGTTTCCGTTTGTTTAGAGCAAATACAAATTCCAGTTATTTGTCATCTGCCTATGGATCACAGCAAAATGCTTACCAGTCGAGCCAAAGTGTTTATGGCACCACTGGTTTATCAAATAGTTCAGGGTATGTATTGGGGAATCTAAAAAAAAAAATATATAAATGTGTGAGGATTCACATTGTTCACTGACTACAAGAATGCGTGTGGTTTAGCCAAAAAAATGAATGGATAAAAATCAATTTGTTGAGGAATAATATTTTTTAATTTTTTTATCATATCTATCTTTTTTTATCTATCTATTAGGTTTCTGTAAATATCATTTAATACGAAATCTAACAATTGTGTTGGTCTGCAACCACAAAAACAATTATTATTATTTATATTTTTATCAATTTTTTTTAGAATTAATTTCTTCTTCTACATTGTAGCGACTCCAAAAGATTAAATTTAAAATTTGGCGTAGTTTAAAATGCAATTGTATTTCGAAACACCACCTTTGGGTAAAGAAAACATTTTTATATAAAAGTATCGAAAATCAAACGTGTTTCAAAAAACCATAAAGTGGCTGATTCCGTTGTATGGGTGGGGGTCGTACCAAAATGGGAAAGAATTTTATACTTCAAGGATTGTCATTTACCAAATCTTCTTAAATATTAAATTTGAAACAACTTTGTGGGAACATATGACTAGGATTATCAAAATACAGAATTTCGGTGGGTATCGTTATATGTGCGCTATAGAAAAACGTAGACCTAAATATTCTATGTTCTGCCACCGGAGCTAGAATCCATTATGAACTACAAGTACCAATTTTTAGATAAATCCGTGAAAAAATGTGGCAAAAATCATCAAATTACTGAATATCAGGAGGTACCATAATGTGGGAGCTATACGAAAACGTGGACCTATACATACAATGTTGTGCTACCGCATCTAGAACCCATTATGGCCTACAAATACCTTTTTTAGACAAATCCGTGGAAAAATGTGGCCAAAGTACAGTTATATAGAGGCTATACAAACACGTGAAGCTATACAGACAATGTTCCGCCACCGGAACTAGGACCTATTACGACGAACAAATACCAATTTTTAGACAAGTCCTTGAAAAAGTGTAGCTAAAATCAGCAAAATATTGAATATCGGGAGGTACCGTTAAATGGAGGCTATACGAAGACGTGGACATGTACATACAATTTTCTGTCTTGTAGTATCCATTACGAACTTCAAATATCAAACTTGAAACAATTCTGGTGAATAATGTCGCTAAAATCATCAAAATACCGAATATCGGGAGGTGCTGTTATATGGGGGCTATACGAAGACGTGGACCTGCACGGACAATTTTCTGTCTTAGGCTGTAGTATCAATTACAAACTTCAAATACCAAATTTGAAACAATTCCGGTGAATAAAGTCGCTAAAATCGTCAAAATACCGAATATCGGGAGGTACCGTTAGATGAGGGCTATACGAAGACGTAGACCTGCACAGAAGACGTAGACACCTGCTCATAGACTGTAGTATCCATTGCGAACTTCAAATATAAAATTTGAAACACTTCCGGTAAAAATGTCGCTAAAATAATCAAAGTACCGAATATCGGGAGATACCGTAAGATGAGGGCTACACGAAGACGTGGACCTGCACAGATGATTTCCTGTAATAGGCTGTAGTATCCATTGCGAATTTCAAATATCAAATTTGAAACACTTCCGGTAAATAATGTCGCTAAAATCATCAAAATACCGAATATCAGGAGGTGACCTTATATGGGGGCTATACGATGGCGGGGGCCTGCACAGAAAATTTTCTGTCTTATGCTGTGGTATCCATTACAAATTTCAAATTCTAAATTTGAACCATTCCGGTGAATAATGTCGCTAAAATCATCAAAATACCGAATATCGAGAGGTGCCGTTATATGGGGGCTATACCAACTCGTGGATCTACATGGCCCATTTTCAAATGTCCTGCAGACAGAATATACATTTGAGTAAATGTAACCTACTTCATTTCGTTCGGAAGTTAGTGTGATTTCCTCATAGGAACAGACGGACGGACATCGCTAAATCGACATAGAATTTCATGCTGATCGAAAATATATATACTTTGACAAACTTAATATACCCTCCATACTATGGTGGAGGGTATAAAAAAAGTTGACCATAAAATTCAAACAGACGGCGTATTAGGCTTTCGTGGACTTGTGTTTATTTCCAGTAGTTTATAAATAAATATATTTGATTTTTATCCATTCGTTATAGAATTTAAACTATCCGAAGCTTATTCATAATTTGTTTCTGATTGTTCTAAAAAATATGGAATATTTACACACACACAAAACAAATAACCCCGAAGTGAGATTCGGGTTTGTTCAACATTCTTCTGTAAATTATTCTTAAAAAATCCAAGCAAACCTCTATAAAACATTACCATTTCTTGCGACTAATATAACCACATACATAATAGGTACACGGGCAGCACGAATACATCATCGTCTCAGTATAGTAACTTTAGTACTAGTGCAAAATTGAAGGATCCCACCTCCACATCGTCAAATACAGCTCATTACGAAAGGTAAGTAGTAGTTATGTGGCGAATACATTGTTTTTTTGGTTGACTGGATTTTAATTTGTTAATCTTATTCTTCGTTATATTTAACTGAATAATGAATGAAATGACATATGTTCCTCTTTTTTCACATTTTCTTTTTAGTGTATCATCTAGTAATGCCATTAACAGCAACAGTGGTACATCTGTAAATTCCGTTTCAAGTGGCGTCAATTCCAATAATGCCGTGACAAATAGTATGATCTCATCCACTTTGGGTGCATTAACAAGCAATACAAATGTTAATAATCCTTCTTCTCTAGCTAACAACAATGCCAATAACAGCAGCTCAAATAGCAGTTCTGCAAACAATGCCACATCAAATGTGGTATCACAGTCTGCTGGCGGCAGCAGTGGCGTTGGCGGTGTTAGTGGTGTTGTGAATAGCAGTAGCAATAGCAGCAATAATGTTAATGCTAACAGCAGTAGTGGCGCTACATCGTCCGGTGTCAGCGGCAGTACTTCGGCGGCCGTGGCTGCTGCATCATCGAGCGGTGTCTCCTCCGCGACGAATAAGACTGGTAGTGGTGTAACGGGTAGTAGTGGTGGCGCGCCCACGGGTGGTAGTGGTGGCGGAGCTGGTAGTGGAATGGTACCCAACATCCAAATGGTTAGTCAATATATTCAGACTTCATTGCCATACTATCAGCAACCAGTTTATTCTTACGAGGATTTACAAATGATGCAACAGAGAGTGCCACATGTGGTGAGTTCATGGAGAAATGCAACACAATACAAGCAAAACAACAACATACACATTTATTTAACCATTAATCAATCGATCAATTCATAACTGAATAATAGCATTTGTTTGTTGTTTCGAAAAAAAAAAAAACTCAAAATCGCCATTGAAAACCGCATTAATAACAATTTCTTACAATCACAATTCTGGTCGTAAAAAAGCTAATATAACCCCCCACCATTAACATCACAATATTCATCACCATTTTTAATCATCAAATAAGAGATTCGATACGGGAATATATGAGTAGTAATAATAAATATTCGGAACACTATGAGTAAGGGATCAATTATAATAGAGAAAATTCAACTCAAACTAAAAAAATTCACATTAATCAAAAAACGGTAGTAAAATCATAGAATAGCAAAAAAGGAAGAACCAATTGAAGAGAACCAACAAATTTCATTGTTGAGGAATTTGACAAAGAAGACAGAACAGATTTTTATAAAATCTAAAGATTCAAACCAAACAAAACAAGTTTAAAAACATCAGTCGGTGTTGCCCACAGATGTATACCCTCAGCCAATGTTCGATTATTTAAATACATCTTGACTTCTGTTAAAATTATTCAAGTAGAGGATCAATATGGAGTAGGTTCCGCAGGAATGGGCCAATGTTGTTCTTTTCGTATCAGACCCAAAATAATATACAAACATTGCGACGTGCTAGGTTTGGACTATATTGGTTACTTCCTTCACTTTAAATGAGATATGTGATAATTTTTGAAAATTTTAAAATCGGCATGAGTTACCAGATATAGTCGACGAAGTATTTTTATGCGAAGTCATAAATTCATATTCATATATGGTTTCTGGTCGAGAAAAATTAGGCATAGCAAGTTGTAAAGAATCGCTAATTTGTTTCGTAAAGTTATGACAGATTAAATTGAAAATTGTGACCCATATGTTTTTCAAAATCTTTAACACTATGTGGGGGAGGTACCAGAGGGAATGGCGACATCTCAACCAACTGTATAACAGATCTTGTGTTAATAAAAATACAGGATAAGATAAAAAAAACTGCAACAAAGTCAAACGCCATAATTTTAAATTTTTTTAATTTTATTGAAGAAAAGCAAAAAATGTCGGAAATAGCATAAAATTTAAAAATAAGTTTAGATTTTTTCGAATTGGTCACCTTTGACACGAATTATGGCCATCAAAGGGCCAATGAAACCGTCACACGCGGTCCGAATGTTGCTCTGCGATGCGATGGTGCTGAGACCTGCTGGAATGTCCAAAATCTGTGGCCAAAATGTTTTCGTGCCCAAGGCTTTAACACATCTTCCAGAATGTTTTCGCGATAATATTCGGCATTTATTTTGAGAGCGACCATCGGCTGTTATGACTGACGGCCCACACCATGACCATTTCCGGCGCTTTAGTTCTGGTGTCCAACCGAAGGTGCACATTTTCAGCTGACCTCTTTGGCAAGTAGACACGATCATTTGGTTTGTTTACAAACTGCTGCACAACAAATGTTTTTTCATCGGAAAAAACCAAATACGGCAGTTCACCACTTTCGGCCAAGCGAAGCAACTCTTTAGCTCTTTTGAGTATATTTTCTTTCTGTTGCGGTGTAAGATCTTGCACTTTTTGAAATTCCAATGGCTTTACCCTGAGCTCATTTTTCAATAATTGCCGAATGGAATATTGCGATATGTTCAGCTCACAAGCCAAATTTTCGGCCACTGCGACGCGGGTTTCGATCGAGTCGCTTCTTTACTTTTCGAACCATTTCTGCTGATGTTGCTGTTTTCTTCCTTCCACTTCCTTGATGTCGGGCTACGCTACCAGTATCAAGGTAACGAGCGATGGTACGAGACACAAAAGATTTATTCACATTTTAATGCTGGAGTGCTCTAACGATACCCACTTGTGATTTTCCAGCCAAATATATAGAAATCAAACTATCACGCTTGAATTCCATCACAAATAACTTTTTTCTGAAAAATTCGCACCCAACTGCTTTTGTACGCTTGTAAACAATATAGTGAGCTGTAACTGGAATAATATTAACAGCTGTCGGACGTGTGGCTTGGAAATGACAGCAGTCTGAAGTTGGTTGCAGTTTTTTCATCTCACCCTGTATATGCTATATCTTGGATATGCGCATCAATGTAACGGTCAGTAGTGATATTTCCGTGCATTTGTGATTTCGCCAGGAATAAAAATACTCGCGGTTTGGTGGAAATTCTCATATTTTTTACATAAACGTTGTGGTCTTTTTTCCGCTAAATATTGTCCGATGACCAAACAAAATGGTACGCTTCTGACCAACCCTATACTCTAGCCCCATGCTGATCTATAATTGCGACCTGTAGAGGAATTGTAAAATCAGGAAATTTTTCAATTTTTTAGTCCATTTCCACCCCTAGAGTAGTCATGTATAGAAGTTTTTGGAACCGTCCATGACCCTATGGGCTAGGTAACTGTATTAATTGAATATAAATAAATAAAAAAATGAATATTGTATATATATATATACGATCATCTTCAAGAACAATAGGCCTCCATTCTGACCCTAACCCCACCTACATTTTCATTTTCGTGAGAATCGGGCCATAATTGAGACCTGCAGAGTGATTACCATTCAACCAGACATAGCCAGATCGACTCAGCTCGGAGAGATAGGAAGATCCATTTATTGTTTAATATGTCGGGGTGTTACAAAATTTTTGGCCCAATCAAACTTGTAATACTCCCAACACATAGTGTTGTAGGGCAGAATAATAGAATAGTGAAAAGGAAGAATCAATTGTGGAAAAGCCAACAAATTTCATTGTTGTCCAACCCTAACCAAAGAAGACAATAGGTTTTTATACCTCACTAATCATGCTGGAGTCTACGGCATTTTACATTGAATTGTTTTTTGTCTGCAGTCAAGTCAAGTGCGACGATGAGGCTTATATGTTAACTTTTTCTATATAGCTATCCCATAATATACTCCCTATATTCGGTCTTTTGACAATTTTAGCCACACTTTCTTGCAGAATAGTTATAAACTTTAGAGTTTATAATGGGTTGTACCGCTAGGTGTACGTTTTCGCATAGCCACCATATAATTTTACTACCGATATTCGCTATTTCGGCTGTTACGTTATTAAGAATTCAAAACGGGTGGTATCCCTTGTGACAGAACATTGTCCACGTAGGTCTACGGTTTCCAATAGGCCTCATATAACGGTACTTTCTCCGTATTCGGTATTTTGACACATCATACACAATTTTGAATGGTCAAGCAAAACAGGTTCTAAATTCATTGAAAAATATGACCATTTAGTTTTATCATAAAATTTAAAAATTTTACATTAAATTTTTTTTTTATAAATAAAAGTAACAACAGCGGTTTGTTCTCGGTACATTATTTTTCAATTATTGTTTGATGTTTTTATTGTATTGCATTGAACCTATCTCATATAAACTTGGTTTAAATAATTCGTCCTCTCATCATTCCCGCTATTGCATCTACTGAAATAATGATATCCCATTCCTTAATTTCATACACATACATACAAATGCCACAAATATATAGATATATGTAAAATATTCCTTTTTTTGGAATATTATTTTTTTATAAACCATAAGCATATGCGTGTATTTGTGGCATCCAACATCCCATGTATGCCTAAATGTAAAAGCGTTTTCTTTCGTTTTTCAAATTGACATTATAATTGTCGTTTTTTGTGTGCTCTCTTTAAAATATTAAAATTTTAGCAAGGTTATTACGACCTAAATTACACGCCCACAAGCCTGGGAGCTGGTCGCGACAATTTGGGCTCAGTTGCCTATTCTACCATGACTGATGGCCGTTTTACCAGAACTGACAATAATTCCAGTCCTGTTAGTAATGTAAGTATATCTATTTATTTTTTTTTAATTCTTGTCACACAATATGAAATGTTTAATCTCTGTTTTAGGTTTCAAGTACAATGTCACAACAAGCCGGTTCTAGCGGACCCATGCTTAATGTTCCTTACGCTTATTTCTATGGCGGAAATGTTATGCCCGGCAGTTTTCAGTATGGCACTCCTGCTATTTATCCGGTAAAATTAAATATTTAATATTTTATACAAGTTTTGTATTTGACAATTGTATTCTCTTTTGTTTTTCTTATTTCAACAGCAAATTCCAGCTGCTAACACAGCATCTGGTGGACAATTTCCCAAACCTTCATACAACACAGGCTATGGTTCAACGAACTATGATGCTCTTTCACAAGCCTCTCAAGACTATACCAACAAAACCTACCCCTCAAGTGTTAATCAGCCCACAAAATCCCAAAATGTAACAAATCCTCCGCAAGCTGGAACAGCCTCTGACATTACATCGTCTATGTATGGCAAAACGCATGTAGCACTTAATAAGGTCAATGTAAGTAACAAGTTGACAAAACTTTCGCCACGGCTTCGGTTTTTAATCTATCTCTTTTTTTATCAATTTTGTTCCAGTCTTACGAAAAACAGAATTTCCATTCGGCTACGCCACCACCATTTAATATGGCAAATACCCAAACAGCTGGCGGCACCTCAGCCCAGCCATATGGCATGTATTTACCCACAATGCCTGCTGCTGCAGGTCATCATATGATTCATCCCCAGATTCATCAGGTAATTGAAAAATTGTTCCATCTTCAAAAATTGTCTTTGGAATATATCCCTCATTATATATTCAGTAAAATTATTGAAATGATTTGATAATTTGCTAAAGACACATTGAAGATTCGTTTACATAAACAGCAACATTATGCTATACATTTGTAGATAGCTAACCATAAATGCACTACCAAAAACACGCTCATGACATTGCATTAAAAAAAACAACAATCATTGTTATACATATGTTGTGTGTACATAGTGAAAATAATACATTAAACTATTTTCCGAAAGGCTTTGTCTCGTAAAGCAACTAAACTTGATGTCTCTGGCGAAAAATGAGATATTAATATGGGAAATAACTAAAACTGCGATCAAAATTAAAAAATATATATTTTATGAAGCTCTTTATACATGAAGCCCTTAAATAAATGATAACTTAGTTTGATAAAATTGAAATTGTTATACCCTCCACCATAGTATGGAGGGTATATTTAGATTGACATTCCGTTTGTAACACCCCGAAATATACATTTTAGACCCCACAAAGTACATATATTTTTGAATAGCATAAAATTCTATGTCGATTAATGTCCGTCCGCCTGTAGAAATCACTTTAGCTTCCGAACGAAATGAAATAGGTTGATAAAATTTTACTCAAATGTATATTATGTCTGCAGGACTTTTAGTATTGAAAATGTGCCATGTAGGTACACGTTTTGGTATATCACCCCTATTTTCGGGTTTTTGAAGATTTTAGCGACATTATTCACCGAAATTGTTTCAAATTTGGTATTTGAAGTTCGCAATGGATACTAAAGCCTAAGACAGAAAATTGTCTGTGCACCTCCACCCACGTCTTCGTATAGCCCCCATATAACGACACCTCCTGATATTCAATATTTTCATGATTTTAGCTACTTTATTCACCGGAATTGTTTCAAATTTGGTATTTGAAGTTCGTAATGGATATAAAGCCTAAGACAGAAAATTGACTGTGCACAGGTCCACGTCTTCGTAAAGCCCCCATATAACGGTTCCTCCCGATATTTGGTATTTTGATGATTTTGCCACGTTATTCACCGATTTTTTTTTTCAAGTTTCGCATTTGAATATCTGTATGGCTCTTTATGTAAATGGCCAACGGTTGTCATAAGGAGGCACTCTGATCTTCGAGTGTGGCATTCACTCTGTATTCTGTTATAACTGTTGTTGCCTCATCAGTGTGAATACTATTCGGCCCTGCTTGATAGGCCAGTTATTCGAGGCCTTATACCTCTGTATGCTTCTTCATGTAGATGACTAACGGCTATCATAAGGAGGCACTCTATTCTAATTCTTAGTACGGCGTTCTGACAGGACGTAATGCAATTCCACAGCGTAGCTCCTACGCTTGCAAACCTCACCAGAGCGCCATTGTTCACCACAAACCGGCCTATCGGGTTGTAAGAGGCCAACAATGTTTTTTTTTATCAGCTTCCCAATTACTGTCGATCAGAGACTTGATAACCTTGTTGCCATTTCTAATTTTGTCGCAGATTCCGATTTTGGCATATTCTTAATGCACTAATAAATAATTCAACGTTTTCTTCTAATGCGTCAATTGAAGCGGTCAAAAAATGGATATCATCTCTCGGTAGAGCCTATAAGGATGCATTTTCTAGATGCATCGACAATTCAGATCATTTATGTACCCATTGTGCCAAAAATAAGATTCGTCGCGCGATGAATTTTCTTAACAGAGCACACTTTTTGATAATAGAGTTCAATAATTTGCCAGCGTTATTCGTTTGTAGTACGATTCATGGTTAAATTGCAAACCAAACTAAAGGTGTTTGAGAAAACATTCGTAAAACAATCTTTCAATATAGATAATAGATAAAGGAGCAAAGTAGCCATTAATAGAAGTTTTTTTTTTAACCTTCCTGGGTCCTATGGGCTACATAACTGTTTACATTGAAAATAAATAAATAAAAAAATCACCCTTTTATTTATTCAGTCCATTCGGTTTAATAAACCCCATATACACTACATATAAATAATTTTTTTTTGAATTATTAGTCAAATTCTCTAAACTACTCATTCATTACAAATAGCTACATACATACATACATTTCTTTTAAAAAGTTGCATTAGTTTTTTTTCTCAAATCGGCTGTTGTTATTCTCTTACGCGCATTTCTATTGGGATTTTCTTTTATTTCTTTGCAAAACTTTGCCATAACGCATTTAATACAATACTACCTAATACCCCTACTACTCCTATTTTTTTAAATTAAAATTTACAAATATTTATATTTTGTGACTAAGAGGCAATGTTGTTAATAGCATCTAAAAAAATAGAAAAAAATAATAAAAATCATTTGTCAGTCTAAAAGGTAACATTTCGTTAACATTGTCTGTCTGCGCCTACTGTTATCATTATTGCATATTGTTCGCCTACATCATAAAGCCATCTGCTGCAATTCATTCGAAAATAAATCCTAAATCCAATACCAACTACCCCCTACCCCTTTCTTCTTCATATGCCAGCATATATCTCCTATATTTATTTATTTGTTATATTATTTGTGTTTTGTTTTTTTTTTCTAAACTAATCAAACAATTTTGTAAAACCTATTTTAAATAAAAACGAAACATTTTCTCTTCATTTAATTATCTCCCCCCTGAATCAGCAACAGTATTTTTAAAACTCGAAATTCAAAGAACTTATTCTATCAAAAAGAATATCAAAACACACCACCACCACCAAAACCACCCTCCTCCCATCAAATTCAACTAAAATCAATACCAAAACAAACAAACAAACAAAACTCTACTTATGCATGAAATATTCTCCTGTTTGATTTTTATTATTATTTCTTTTGGTTTTTATTGGACATCAACAAAAAATAGATGGACGGCAGGATTCACAATTCATCCCGCCGGGTAAGTTGATAACAACAACAACAACAAAAGTCATGTTTCCTTTAGAAATAACCCATACCCTAGGGCAAGATTAGACAAAACTACAAAAAAATCAACTCATTCATTAATTATTTAAAGAAATTAAATTTTTTGGCAGCTCTACATTTTACAACCCTTCCATTACTAATATTTCAAACATTTTGTTCGTTTTTTTGGTAATCTGTTAAAGTTTTTTCTTACACACACTATGTAACGTAAAATGTTAAAATAGTGAGGGTCAAAATTTTAAATTCATTTGAAAATTTATTTTTGTTTAGAGATTGCGGAAATGTGAACAAAATGTGACTTGTAAAGGCAAACAAGGCGATCTGTTAAGTTTATGTTGAGTTTAGAGATATTCAAGTTTATACATATACAAGTGAGGTCAATATTTTGTAAAAATAAAAAATCGTTTCGGACATAGGTCTTAGTGCTGCAATAACATAATATATTTTATTATTATTATTATTTTTTTTTTTTTGACTTATGACATTTGGGGTAAATACAATTTTGTTGTCGTCCGATTTAAAATAGCTAAACTATTTCTATACACTTTCCTTACTTTTATAGTAATAACGTTACAATACGAAGAAGTATAAAGATGGGACAAGACAGAGTCAAAATATTGTCACCAGGTGAATTTACCTCTGTTGTCACCTCTTATCCGACCTAAGAGAGTGTTTACAAGTAGCTGATAATCAACGCCTATTCCGGAAATTGAATAGCGCAACAACACGCTTTACATGCCATTTCCACACATATTAGCAGGGGGACTTAATTTATCAAATCTTTTGAAACTGTCAATCACGTCATATTGGTTGAGGACATTAATCACACTGCCATCCGGCCAAGTTTGAAACTTTAGGTTGCCAGCTACAGGATGAGATAAAAAAAATGGCAACAAAGTCAAACACCATAATTTTTAAATTTTTTAAAATTTTATTGAATGAAAGCAAAAAATGGAGGAAATAGCATCAAATTTTAGAATAAGTTTAGATTTTTTCAAATTTGTCACCTTTGGCACGAATTATGGCCTTCAAACGGCCGTCACACGCTGCCCAACTGTTGCTCTGCGGTATTTTGGTCCATTCCCGGCGAAGCGCTTCCTTGAGGTGATCGACACTTTAGAATTTTTAGTGCCAACTTTGCTTTCCAAAACACTCCAGACACAATAGTCCAACGGATTGGTATCCGGAAATTTTGGTAACCATTTTGCGCTGGAAATGAAGCGAGGTACCTCATAAAGCTCCTTTCTGGCTGGCTTAAGTCATCGGATGGCTTCTTCGGAAATTAACAAAGGAGCCTGGGGCCAAAATCGAACTAAGTCAACCTAAAACTCCTTTGTCTATCTACGAAGAAGCCAGCCAAATATGCGCTTTATGTATTTTCACCCTTAGTTTCAACCTTTTTCAGAAAAAACTCCGGCCTTAAAAAGCGACTTATTTCAAATCATTTATAATATATAAAACATATTTGGATCTTTCCCAAGTGTGTCCAAATGATACAATAAAAAGTGTTTAGGAAAACAAATTTTCTAAAATTTTAAATCAGGATGTGTTGGAAAGAACCAGAGATGGAATTGTCATTAGGAAATTATGCACTTGCAATTCTAAAACGAAAAAATAGTTTTGTATTTTTGAAAAAGCATAAGACCGTAATGGGATCTGTTTCCAATAAAAGCTTTAGGTTTTCCATTGACTATTTCAAGAGAGTATCTCCTCTTCAAGCCCAAAATGGCTTAAAGTAGTCCAATTACTTTAAAAGTAGTCTTATTTTTTTTTTTTAAAGCAATGATCTAATTTAATAGTTATTCACCTAACCTCAAATTGTTTTAAATTACTTAGGTATTTTGGTTAAAATAAGAATAGGTTGAATTAGGATAGCGATAACTGTTTCGAGGGATCGACCGACGATTTGTTTAGTAATTTTTGATATCGTTCATACTTGGAGATTCTATGGCACTACTATCTGATATAATATGAGGCTAATGCAAAAGAAATATTTATATTTTTATGTTATGAACAAATTATCTTTTAAATATATTTTTTTCTAATAATAAATAATGGAAATAAATAAAAATCTGTTTATGTTACATAGTGTTTCACGTTTATTATTTTAATGTAGCAATCACATATCCATTTGTTAGGTATCAATTAGACTCAAAAGCGTTAAAGTGGCAAAGTTTTCTAAAAGTAAATATGGTCGATTTTCACACTCTTTTAACCCTTAACTCTCCCCTTGGCTCAAAATTATCAAAAGCAAGAAAAACTAAATGTATTTGGAAATTTGTATGAATGCTCATAATCATCTCATTTCGGTATTAAGAAAAACGTTTTTTTCTTAGTTTTTTTTCAGTTGTAGTTTTGTTCTTTTTCATGTTAAGTTACTTTCCATTGTTAAAATTTACTTTTTTTAATTTCACTTGCAATATTAATAAATGTTTTTTTCTTCTTTATTGTACATCTTATAGGACTCCAACAGTACTGGTCAACGTCAACCCACAAGTAGCCAATCGAAATCGGCTACCAAGCAAGGATATTCACCCTCCTATTGGACTGGTCAGAATTAAGCTCATTTTGTTTTTCTAAGACACACAGACTACTACTGCTACATACATACATGCATACACCCACTTTTACAACAAGAACCACAAGAAGAAATGCTGGCGATCTCCTACTCCTCCTATTTCATGATGATGAATATACATATTAAACTTAAAACAAACAAAAATATAATGGAAACAATAACAATAAAAAATGTTTTTGATAAAGTCGTGGCCATGTTGATGCAGCCGCTGCTGTCCACACCAATCAACTGCAATGCAGGACATGAACCAACAAAAAAGAAGAAACCCTCTCAACATAACATCATATATATACCACATAAAAACAAGTATATAAGGAATATCTCCGTCAGTTTTTAAAGAATAGTTAGTGAAAACAACATTTTTTTAAATTTTTAAACGCATCTCAAACCCCCTCGTCGTCGTCGTTGTCAACGTCAATATCCTTTTTTCTATAGTTTTATACAACATGCCGTCTTCTTATTTATTCTATCAACAACAAAGATTTAAGATAACCAACAAAGGATCTACCAACTAGATGAAGCCGCCGCGAATCCTCCTCCTCCCCCTCCACACATACAACAACAATCAATCATAAATCATAGAAATTTTTCATGCATTCTAATATTTTTTTAAAGCCACATCAAAAAAAAAGTATCAACAAATAATTTAATTAAAATTAATTATTATACATTATTACATGAGATGGAAAAGAGAAACATAAAAAAAGGAAACGAAACAAAATACTATATATATATATATATGTATGTACTACTACTAAAAAAACCAAACAGAAAACAACATGCACGAGAAAACAAATTCTAATAAACAAAAAAACCCCTGTTGTGAGTGGTGGGTATAAAGATGAATAAAACAAAAATATTTGTAATCAACAACAAGAGGAAAACAACAAATAAGCTAATACCACACGTTGCAAAGCAAAAACATTCTTTTTTTTTTTGGTAATAGATGAAACACACGAAACAAAATCGTCTAAAAAAGTTTAATTGAAACCATAAACCAGAAGGAGAACAGGCAAACAAACCAGAATTCAGAAGAAACAGAAGAAAATAATCATAATTATTATAATAAAACAAAACAAATATTGTAATCGGTTTAAACTTATATGTATAATTATAATAATCTTAATATTTAAATTAAATACAACAAACAAAAATATGATTGAATCCAAACAAAAGGTTTTTGTGTTTTTTATTTATTAATTGGCCTTACATCATATTACTAACGACTACCGGAAGTAATGTTTTCCAACTTTGTTTGTTGGGGTATTTATAGGCAGTCCTGCTGTGGTCCAGCTATTAGAATATATCTACAGGGTGAGATAAAAAACTGCAACAAAGTGAAATGCCATAATTTTTACATTTTTTTTTCCAAATTTTATTGAATGAAAGCAAAAAAAAGTCGGAAATAGCATCAAATTTTAAAATCGATTTTTTTCGAACCGGTCATCTTTGTCACGAATTATGGCCTTCAATCGGTCAATGAAATGTTGCTCTGCGGTATTTTGGCCCATTCCCAGCGAAACGCTTGCTTGAGGTGATCGACACTTTGGTATTTTTTAGTGCCAACCTTGATTGTCCCCAAACACAATAGTTCAACGGATTGGTATCCGCGGATTTTGGTGGCCATTGTGCTCTGGAATGAAAACGAGGAACCTCATTTAGTAACCATTCTTGGGAGGCGCGTGCTGAGTCCTGTTGGAATGTCCATGGTCTGCGGACAAAATGTTTGCGTGCCCAAGGCTTTAATACACCATCCAGAATATTTTCGCGATAATATTCTTAATTTATTCTTATGCGACGTTCGATTAATAGGAGCGGAGAGCGACCATCGGCTGTTATGGCGGCCCACACCATCCGCCAATAGGACACCACAAAGCTTTATATTTTTCTTTTATTTCAGAGAAGGTTCCAGTACAGTGAGGTACAAACTTTGGCACAAATCTGGGCATAAGTTGAGTTTAGGGGCTATGCTTGGATTGACCTGAAATTTTTACCGCAGGTAGGTATTTGTAACCTGATTACGGCAATATAATTTTTTTGTGGGGGAAATACCCGGTTACCCGGTTATTCGACCCAAAAGTTCGGATACAACATCCGGTTTATATCCGGTTCTACGTAACCGATATCAATAATATGGGTATCATATATGAAAGCTTATGAAAATACCTATCCAACAAGTGGTCATATGACGGGGTAACTGGAACCTGTTTCGGAGAAATTTAGGAAAATATGCATTTTTGTATGAGTAATTTTTGAAAAACCCATAAAAACTCGAAAATGGACCCATTATAGGGTCTTAAAATCTATACACAATATTATAGCTAACACTATTGTCTTTCCAAAATGGTGTCATATGTGTTGATATAGCTAACACTATTGCTTTTCCAAAATGGTGTCATATGTGTTGATATCTTTTGTAGTTCCGAAGATATTGACTTTTAAAGTCGTTACTTATGAAAGCAGTTTGAGTGAACCCAAGTTTTGTGTCGGGTTTAACGTTCTTGTTAATCTGCTTTGTTTTTAATTTGGTGTTGTTAGAATATTATGGATCGCGTAGTCGGTGTTGGACATATCCCAGAGGAGAAAATCTTAAGCCCCGGCCGAAGGCCGGCTACTTACAAAAATTACAATTTTTAGAAAAACTATGGATCGCGTAGCCGGTGTTGGACATACCCCAGAGGAGAAAATCTTAAGCCCCGGCCGAAGGCCGGCTACTTACAAAAATTACAATTTTTAGAAAAACTATGGATCGCGTAGCTGGTGTTGGACATACCCTAGAGGAGAAAATCTTAAGCCCCGGCCGAAGGCCGGCTACTTACAAAAATTACAATTTTTAGAAAAACTATGGATCGCGTAGCCGGTGTTGGACATACCCCAGAGGAGAAAATCTTAAGCCCCGGCCGAAGGCCGGCTACTTACAAAATGTACAATTTTTAGAAAAACTATGGATCGCGTAGCCGGTGTTGGACATACCCCAGAGGAGAAAATCTTAAGCCCCGGCCGAAGGCCGGTTGCTTAAAAAAGCTATAAAGGTCAAAGTCAAATGCATCTAGACTGGAGAAAAATATAATTTAATGAATTCTATCTCTTATATCCACGGAACCACAAAAGATATCAACACATATGATACCATTTTGGAAAGGCAATAGTGTTAGCTATAATATAGTGTATAGATTTTAAGACCCTATAATGGGTCCATTTTCGAGTTTTTATAGGTTTTTCAAAAAGTACTCAAACAAAAATGCAAATTTTCCTAAATTTCTCCGAAACCGGTTCCAGCAACCCCGTCATATGACCACTTGTTGGATAGGTATTTTCATAAGCTTTCAAATGATACCCATTTTATTTATATCGGTTACGTAGAACCGGATACAAACCGGATGTTGTATTCGAACTTTTGGGTCGAATAACCGGGTAACCGGGTATTTCCCCCACAAAAAAATTACATTGCCGTAATCAGGTTACAAATACCTACCTGCGGTAAAAATTTCAAAATGATCCGAGCATAGCCCCTAAACTCAACTTGCTCCCAAATCTGTCACACTCGTTACGTATTATGCGGCTTGATAGATTTCTAAATTCTTAAAAACTGTTTTGTCCAATGATTTATCAACATGGTGGAGACCCACTGGAAAACATTATAATTTGAAATTTTATTTATGAGGATACATTTATTCTTACATGGCTAAAAAAACAAAAACATACATCTATAGCTAGTGACATATCGCTTTCGCCCACCCACTGACACCTATTGGTTATGAAGTAATTTGGAAAAGTCTGAGTAGGCAGATTCGACATCAAATAAAAATTGGCGACTCTGTGCGTCTGTCAGCTCATCGGAAGCTGTCATTTCATCCAGCATTTTTAGCCAATTGTTCATTTTTTCCTTTCCTTCGAAATCTTTGGGTATAATTGACAAACAATTATAGTTTTCCACTAAATCCTTCAGTGTAAGGTGCAAGGCATCCTTTGTGTTCATTTTCATGCGAAGCGTGTCCATAATTGTTATAGAACAAGCAATAATGTCAGCAATACATTTCGATGTATTTCCTTTGTCATCCTTAATGGTGATGGGTCGATCTTCCCGTATGCGTTCCAATGCGGCCGGGCAGTCTAATCGGAATTTTTTGGCAAACGCCTCTACTGTGGGAAATTCATCACATTGAACCTGTTTAAATGCCACTTTGTATTGTACTAAATACTTGGAACAGGCTGCTGTGTAATCTGCAGCTGTGATGCAGTCACGGATATAGGCTTTTTCCAATTGCTGTAGCGTATTTATAATTGCATACAAATCAGCCATGTTATCGTACTTCTCGCGTTCCCTGGCATTTCTAAAGAGTTTGACCTCTTCATACAATTCTGATGAAGTCTCCATTTCGAATAAGAAATATTTATTTATTTAAAAAGATTCTAATGCTTTATCAACAAATGGAACAAAGATGACGAATTCTGAATTTTAAGGGATAAATAGATTGAAAACGAGCCTCAGAAGGAACCTAAAGGTTGAAAGGAAACTCACCAGGGCTCACAAGATTGAAAAACGAACCTGTACAGGCTTTTGTAAATCATGAACAGCTGACACAAGGTGCATGCTTGCATAAAACAGTATGCGTCCATTTGAAACAAATTAAGGTGGTGTCAAACATATCAAACATGGCTCAATAAGAAAGGTTGCTGAACTACGAAGAAACTAGGAAAATGCAACTTTGTAATGGAGTCTTATAGTTTCTAGTACATTCTTAAACATTCAACAAATTGTTCTTTACTTTTTTTACAAAATTAATATATTGGGGAAACCCCACAAAACATAAATGAACTATTGAGTTTTATCCACAAAACTAAATCCAAGACAGAGGAACAATGTTGATTCATCCCAAAGTAATACATTTCTTTCTTTATTTGTTTAATTCATACTTAATACTAAAGCCTCCAGGCCAATTAATTGTTTCATGCCCGTTAAAGTGGAAATTTTTGGCAGAATAGGGGCAACAATGGAAAAAATTGTATTTCACATAACACACTATTGGATGGTCAATACATTTTTTATTATTATTATTTTTTTTTAATTTTCTTTAAAAAACATAAAATATATTTTTTTTTTCATTGGGAACTGTTTTTTTTTTCAATTACTGTATTTTTAGATTCTCTTTTTCTTTTCATTTACTCTCAATTAATATTTAAAACTTGGGTATTTGGGTAATACATCATCTACTTAAAGATCCTCTTTTGAGTTTATGATTTAAATATCAAAATTATTGCATCAACTTTTACAAAGAAATGTATTTCCATACCTTTTCCAATATAATATGGCTTAAATATTTTGCTTGTTTGTTATTATTTAATTAAATAAAAAGCATTTTATTAATTATTTTAATTCTTATTTTTTGTTTAAAAATAAAATTTGACATTTCTAGTTCCATCAGCTGTGTCGATGTGCCTTCCCATTGTATGCGTCATGATTCGGGCCATGTTAAATGTCAATTAACACTTGCTTAATCGACTTAAGTATCCCTAACTTCATCGGACACGCAAAAATTTTCTTGCGAGCATTTCTGTTTTGTGTACAAATTTATTCATAGATTCCCAAAATGAAGGTTATCTACAACACATTGTTCAAAAGGACCTCCACCTTTGCCGTGGTTTGCATCGGTTCAGCTTTCTTCTTTGAACGTGCTCTGGATGTCGCTTCCGAAAGCTTCTTCGAGTCTGTCAATAAAGGCGTAAGTTTTCTAGATATTTCATTATGTAAGCAGAGGAAAGGCAACTAATAACATACTTTGATTTTTTCAGAAATTGTGGAAGGACATCAAACACAAGTACGAATAAGTTTGTAGCAGAATTGTTAAGCACTAAGAATATTTGTAAAACCAAAACAAAATGAATAAATTTTAAACAATTTATCGAAACAACAAACATTTTTTGTGTATTGAAACAAAACATCTAACAAAAGCCTGAGCAAGTTCATATCCCAGGCATTTCGAAACCAGTTCACCTTAATACAAGAGGAAGCTTCAAGTGTTAAGCCCGATTGGGGACAGAAACAATCTTAAAAACTATGAAATGAAACTCATTATGCATAAATTCTAAACAAATTTATTGAAATAACAAAAACTTTGGGTGTATTGCATATGTAATAACTTAGTTCTTAATATCTTCTTCCAAAACATCCCATGGTTTATCTTCCCTTTTCGCATCCCAAGGCTTAGGATTGACGTACTGAGGTGGTTCTTTCAATGCAACACCGTTTTCTTCAACGGTCTTGAGAAACTTATCCAATTTGCCACCAGGTACTGCCTCTATGTTACACATCATTTCTGTTATACCCGACTGTTGGCAACGAGCTGCTAAAACGCGGGCTAGGTTGATGAATGCTGTGGTATCTTTTGATTTAAACAACTGTTTTTTGATTGCCCATTCTGACGTACTGGCCGAAATTATTGGTCCATTTTGGAAATGTTTCACTTCGGCTGTCACGTAACGCCCGGAAACATTAACCTCTAGTTTGTGCCAAAATGATCTTCCCGGTTTCTCCAGATGATAACCCATTGGTTTGTTGGCAATACGTAATTTTTCCAAATTCCTAGGATTTCGGTTGGTCATGTAGATTGCATCGGCTTTGGGCACAGATAGCTGTTTGATTTTACGCAGTACATGCGCCGATGTAGGTGGTCTAAAATGGCCCGACATTTTGTGGCGATATCTGTAGAAAAAGTAAAAAGTTTTAATTAAATAATTAATATATTTTAATAATTTTCCATGTAATAATACCGTTTCTCTCGTGGGTGAACTAGGGATTCTTAGATCGATTTTTGACGCCATCTGCCAATAGGGTTGTGAAGATCGATAAACTAATAGGGACTTCACATTCGGTTTCCTTAAATTGTAACGATATACCTGTTATCGATAGCCATTGCCGGACCTTTTTCGACGACATGTCAAATTTATGTTTGCAGAGAGCTGAATGCCCTACACATGGTACAGTGGCTTTGTACAATCATGTTTCCATTTTTTAATTCTAACATTGACACGTCAAATGAATATATATTTGTTTATTGTATGCACACAAATCATAAAAGGTGTCCTCGTTTTAGACCATTAAAATTGACAAGTTAAATTTTAGAAAATACACGGTTAAGAATCCTTATTTAAGCATATGGCTACCTAGGACTAATTGTACCACATACCTATAAAAGGACATTATTTTTTGACGAACAATCAAATAGAGTTAGCTGAAAAAATAAATTTAAATTGACGTTAAATATGATATTCAAGGAATTTGATGATGGATTTTGTAAACATAACTTAACTGGCATGTCCCAACGTGAGGAGGCACAATTAACTTTGGGAAAATAAACAATTTTATGAAATATAAACAATTAGAGTTGATACTACAGCTCTAGTTGTTTATGTTTCTACTTTTAAATAAAATGTTATTTCTTTAAAGATTAAATTTAATTTACATAATTGTGGATTTTAATAAATGTGCAGTGGATACTTTTAGTATTTCAGTCTAAAATACAGCAAGAAGAAAACAAATTAGTTTTTCACGAATAAAATATTTAACCATATTCTGATTGAATTGTTAATGTAAATTGACCCTTTGCTATCGAAGTGCCATGATACCAAACCCGTGTGTCAACCAAAACTGCAACATAAGAATTCAATATTAAAAAGTTTAAAGAAGGGTGTTTTTTATGTCACTACTAACCAGCATCTCCAGCTTCCACATTGAAAGAGAAGGATTGACAAACATGATCACATTCAGGCGTTGGTGCTAAAATCCAGCTTTTATTTCCTTTTAGTTGGGCTTGCCACATGAGACGATGAATGTAATCCAACTGAAATTAGTTCTCTAGTTTTAATAAACCTTTCAGTGATGTTTGTTCTGACCAACTTACATGCATATATGCTCCCTGTTCATAACCCAAAAATATGTAATCTGTATTGGACATTTCCGCATCAGCTGGTAGAAAATGTGGTCTACCATAGAGTTTACGCAGCTCTTCCAGAACTGGGCCGTAACAATTACTCCAACCAACATACCAAGTTGAGCCTGTACTCAAATTTGCCCTCTCTGCCGGCATATTTAGAACATCTCTTATTGATTTCAAATCAGAATGCAAGCTTAAAAAGTGGCAATTTTCGTCCAGTGATTCGGGATGGCGTTCATAAATCTCCTTGAGTAATTGTAAATTAAGCAATTCTTTTGCTGGCCAATGGCTGACGGCGTTCTTAATGACAATGGGAAGTGATGAATATGCATATGGGGCGAATTCTTCTCTGGTCATATTTTTCAAGATCAATGGACCCTCCACTCCTCTACAGAACCCACAATCACTTATGGGCCTAGTAGCTTCCCAAACCAAATGGTTATTGGGTAGGAAACATTTGACGCCAATCAAAAATGTCAACAGATTATAAAACAAAGGTGTGAGCAACATCACCGAAGCCATTATGCCAAATGTGTACCACATATTAACGCGATTGGGATTCTGTTCGATTTCGCGAGATTTACGATAGGCCTCCTGTAGGTCTTCTTTCGATACAACGCCTGTATTCCATGCTCCATTGTGAAGTTTGTCCAACTTGTCAACGAATCGCTGATCCAGGCGTTCTCGGGTACGCATAGCAGCCTCCCGGGCTGATGCTGTCTGCCGATTCCAAAACTATAGAATAAATGGTGTAAGAAGTTTAGGAACATATAATTAAAAAAACATTTTAAGATTAATTACCAAAAACATATTTTGAGATTTAAGTTGCAATTGTTCCCTGAGAATTCTCGGGCATCACCACCTTAGCAGGAAAATTATACTCTTTATGTGACACTTGGCAGAACGAATGTGAGCGGGCTCGCCACTGATAAATTAACGTTGAATTGTCCTATTTATATAAAAATTATCTATTTTTTTAATATTTCCATTTTTCAAGTGATTACAAACAAAAGCCAAAGAAAAACAATGTCTTCTTCTTGTTAAGCGAGCAATGACTTACCGTTTGATAGTTACACAGCCTCAGTCTTTTGCATTAGGACAAATATGGAGAAACGAAGAGCATAATTGAAAAATTATATTATTTGATTCGAATTTAGACGAATACAAGACTTGTTATTGCTGGAAATTCAACAATTTGAATGGTGCAATCTATAATCTATGTTACCATAGCCATAAATTTGCAAAATGTAGTAGCCTTATGAATGTGTACAGGAAAAAAAAACTGCAACAAATTCAAACGCCATAATTTTTACATATTTTTTTTTTAATTTTATTGAATGAAAGCAAAAATGTCGGAAATGTCATCAAATTTAAGAATAAGTTTAGATTTGTTCGAATAAACAAACATTTTTACATATACATCAATTGTTTTGTTTACATTTTTGGACATATTACCCTGACACTAGTATACCTACAATAACAATTTCCTATGAGGGTTTTGCTGAATTGTATTTTTTGTAGTTGTATCTTGTAATTGTTGTAACATGGTCAATTTCAAAGTGAAATTGTCGTGTGAGCTATGGGCTTCATACATATCTGTGCTATCATTTCTTTTGGAATTACGTACATAAACAAAAAGAAAAAGAAGAACAACTGTCACACTCTCAGAGGTTTTTGGTCCGAAATAAATCAATAAATCTTAGAAAAAAAAATTAAATAAAAACAGTAAGTAACGACGCTGAATAAGTTCTTATTGCTGGGTTTATTTTATCTGAGCGTGTAACCAGAATAAAAGTGTAATATATACATAACATTTAACATTCTAACCAGTAAAAACAAATTGCCTGCATCAATTGCCCCGCTCGCGGTTGAAAGTTAATTTTTACAGGAATTGAAAAATGTTTTGTTTATTTTACATAATAAGACGAAAAAATACAGTAGTTTACGTTATCGTTTCAGCGGACACGCATGACCTGCGCCGTAGTTGTGTGAAAAAGACGTGAAGGTGCTTCAAAATCTTTAATTGGTGGCGTGTTTTGGTCGTATTTCCAAGGGCCTTGGATTTTCTTGTTTATCGAGGCATCAGAATTGTACAACACATATCATTGCTCTGAAGAGTCAACGGGAACGAAACTAAGCTTTAAAAATGTTGAGCATCTGCAGAAATGTCACAAAAATCAATGGACCTAATGTGTCCACTAGGCCAACCATGGGCCGTTATATGCGATACATGCCATGCATGCCGGTAAGTCATTATTTTAATACTTTTTTTTTTGGAACAACATGCGTTTTGTGTCTGTTTTCAAAACAAAACAAAAACTGTGTTTTGCTACCCAGCGGATTTTTTAGCACATACATCTTCCATCTGAGACCAATGACAATGTAGGTGCGACCCATCCAAAGCCTGTATACAATTTCTACTTACATTTACACAGCGATGGCCTAGGCCGTCAGACGAGTCCGAAATCTACCGACAATGTAAGCGAATGTTGGATGGGTCCGAAATCGACCGACAACGTAAGCGAATGTTGGATGGGTCCGAAATCTATCAACATTGTAAGCGAAGGTTGGATGGGTCCAATTCCATCAACATTTTAGATTCCATCGACATTTTAGGAACTTAAATTTCAGCTGTTTTTTATTAAAATATTATAGAACAGCGTTTTCAACAATAAAATATTCTTATTATAATAAGAAATAATGCATAAAAAGAAATTCATAAAACTTATTCAAAAGACGTGGGAAGAAACAAAGCTTAAACTAAAGGAAAAAATTGAGTCTTTCCAGTTTTTTAATTGTAGGACATTGTTCGGAAGTGTATGACCTTAGGGAATTTGAAACAATTTCTAATTTTTTTGGCGTAATCCTGTTCATTGAATCCTTCACATGTGACAGCTTCTGAAATAGTTGTAAGATAATATTATAGAAATGTCAATAATATTGCAGAAGTTTTTAATAAGGTCATCTATAATTTTATTATACTAACCTGAAGGAAATTAAATTATTAATGGATTATAAGGGAGAGATTTTAATATTCTTACATATTTTCCAAAATCTTCTACAATTTTGGAATGCATGGAATCTGCTCATTTAGTACAATATCATTGTTTTCCAAACAGTCCATCCTCAACTGTGCATTTCTTTTTTAAATTGTCTGCTTTCACTTTCTTTAATCTCTTAATTTTTTCCTACTGAATCCTAACATTTTATTTAATATATTTAACACACAAAACTTACTATATTCTTATTTTATTAATTTATTTCATTTTATTAACTTTTTTTCAATATACACAACTTGCACTTTCAAAATCACTTTACAGAATAAAATTTTGCTTTAAAAAAGAAAGAAGCATCAAAAATGAATAACGGTGCAACAACACACACAAAAAAACTTTACAAAACAATACAAAGGCATCCGATTCAGATGCAAGTGCGATGGACACATTTTATTATATTTTGTTTTGTTCTTGAATTCTAATATGGATTTTGTTCCACAATGTAATAGCAATGCGACTCATCCAAATCGGATGCTAGTTGTATGCTATAAACCACTTTTATTTAATTTTTTCCTATTGACAAAGTAGCATACAATTGGATGGGTATTAAATTGTAATGGCGAGCGGACTGCTGGGTATTGAAGGTCGAAGAGAACAGACATGTAAAAGTGGGTTCTCTTAATAGTGAGTAAGAGATTATTGGACAAAATGCATGTTTATCGTTTCTTCAAATATAGGCCAACGTCATTGGATTTCCGTTAGCAATGGTTTTTGTTGTTTGTCTTTTTAAATTGAGAGTGAAGGAAGGTCCTTTAGCTTTTTATTGTTCTGTTTAAATGTGCCCTACATTTTGCGTTTAAATTATATGAACTTGGATTTGTTTTTTTCACACGAACCAAAATGTAACATTTTTGTAGGTCATCTATTACCGCGAAGCATCATCACACAAAGCCTATTGCCCTCAGAAGTTTGGAATATGCCATAAAATATACATGTACGTGTTACAATTTTTGTAAAATCCAATGAAAAAATTAGACCTGATTTTAACGGAGATTATTTTCAAAGGTTAGAAATATAAAAAATGCTTAAGTATTATAAACATATACCGGAAAATTTGCAATGATCTAATGGGCCAAAGATCGTTAAGAAAACCGGTTATGAATAGAGTTAAAAAAATCTCAAATCGATATTTTATGTGTTTATCATGTCGAAGTCCGCAGATTAAACGAATGAGCTTATTTTGATAAATCACGGAATACACTGCAAAAGCAAGATTCAGATATCGAAAATACACCTCTTTGTAATAAAGCCGACTTACTCGTTTTATTTCCTTTGTTCTTTCTCATTCGACAGTGTTTTGAAGAGATTTTTTTTAATTGAATAAAATATTTTCAAACATTTTTTTTTTGCATTAAATTGATGAGACATATAAATGCAAAAGAATAAAATTTGTTGCTTTTTCACAATGTTTACCAAAAAAAATGAGAGTAAAATAAATTGTTGAATTCCGACACACAAACTCGCGCTATGGCAAATACGTTTATTGCGAGCGAGCATACGCAAGACAAGCAGCTATAGTCTGTCAGGCAGTTCATCGGTAGAACTTTGTGTTGCAAGCTTTCAGTTATTGCCACAATGTCCCACCGTACGGTTATAGCTTCTAACGCGGTTATATAAAATACAACAACACCACTACAACAAAACAATATTTAAATAAGAATTTAATTGATTAAGCTTAAAACAATAACTGTGATAAGATTTTAATAGATTTCCACTGGCAATTTTGTAGAATATTTGAAATAATGGCAAGGAATCATCGTGAATGTAGTACCACTTAACGTATGAGTAATAACAATGAACCACGAGCCAATTTATTTTAAATAACATTGAAATTTTCACTTCCTTCCTGAATTAATATAACAGTTCAAAACACGCTCTCTATTTGATGACGAAGGCTGCGAAGTTCTCTTTCGCTCTCGTTTGGTTTATCCTTCTCTGTTTGTCTTTGCGAATACGTGAGTGAGTGAGTGACGTATATACATTAAATGGTAATCAGAATGTGCGCATTCCACAACTGCAAAATGTAACAGCATTTCTTTTCCTAGTTTTTTATTTTCAAAGACGTACACATGCTGGGGATTGCTCTCGTCGCCTTCTCTCTCTCTCTCACACATTCAGAATGTCCTCTCAGTCCTTTGTTGTGTGAAATGATGACAGATGACAATGAATTCGAATTTAAAGAAACCACCAACAAAAGAGTAGTGTTTTATTTGTGTACAACTCTCAGTAAAGTATTCTGTCATTTGTCAGTTCCCATTGAGAGGGATAGAATAAAACTACTGTTAAAATAAAACCCAAGAAACAAAAAGAAGAATTTTTTAATCAAAATAAAAATAAAATTGAGAAAAAGACCTATTGCAAAGCTTGAAATAATATTCACCAGTTGTAAAACAATACAAATTAATGGAATTTTACGTTATAATAAAACCTCCGCCCGCAGTACCACGTCCAACGATATCACTCCCAAAAATATATTGCTGAACAGCACCAACTACAACAGGATAATAATCAGCAGCAGCAGCAAGTGGGCAATAATCAATCCAAGTCCCAAATGAACGCAACTACTACCATCGAATCATCCCTAAAATCTTCATCATCCTCATCAGCAGCAGCAACAGTATTTTCCCCATACGTAAAGGATTCTTATCAAAAACAGCAACAACTACAAATGCACCATAAACCACAGCAGCAACATTCACAAAATTCGTTGTCACATCAAATGCCACCAACGCCTCCCTCAACATCAGCAGCAGCTAATACAACGCAATCCCAAGTCCATATACCATACAACATTGATTGGGTTTTTGAGGGCTTACGGAAACCTTCAAAGCTATGGTATATCTGTAGTCAACTGGCAATACTTGCTGTAGGATTATTTAGCAAATTTGTTTTAGGTAAGCAAAAAAAGAAAAAAAAATACAATTACAGAATGCTCATTGCCATCATGAATTCATCAGTGATAGCGTTAACCTCAAGCATACATTGGAAGGATATTATATTGTGTGTTTGATGTATTAAAAATGCCCTACAATTTTGGTTATATAATTGACCCCGGATTGAGTTATACACAAACTGCCGTATCATTTGAGGTATTAACCAAACTGAAAATTGTTAGGTTTATAATTTAAATTTGATTTACAATAGTGACTATAGACCAAAAGATTATTTTGGAAACATCTTTCGTTCAGTCGAAAGTATTTTATTGATAGCAATTGTTCACTGAAACCATCTGTTGCTGAAATGTGGATTTCTCGGCGTACATAATTTGTGTTTTCCTGCTCATAAGTTCATTAGAACTAAAGGTAAAGTTTTTGGATCATCACATATTTATTCAAGTGCTTGTGAGCAAATAAAATCTAATAGGGTATAAAAAATCGAACTTGAAATTTAAATAGGAAAATAGTTCTGATCAGAATCTATTACGTGGTCTCTGGTTTTCTTACGTTTGCTTAACAAACGACGCTTACACCTAACGTCTACTGATTATTCTCGTTAAAAGTAATTTGAACTTTGATTGCAATGGGCTAGGGCACTGATATCTAATCGAAGTATTGTAACAAAGCTCATATAAAAGTTTTTCAATGTATATACAATTTTTCTCGCAGAATTTAATGTACCTTTACCCCTCTAACTCTCGAATAATTGCATTCAAGCTATAACTTATAGCTATGGTCTGATCACAAAAAGAAACTAAGTACCTTTTTTTCTATGACGATACTAATGTGAATGGGAAAGAACCCTGTCATTTCAAATGAGTTTTTCAAATTTTGACATATTTAATTAAACCAATAATTTGAAAATAGTATTGGGGTGGGTCTATTAATACTTTTAAATTATTTCGATGAATAAAGAATACAGGGCGAGATAATAAACTGCAACAAAGTCAAACGCCATAATTTTTACATTTTTTTAATTTTATTGAATGAAAGAAAAAAATGTCGGAAATATCATCAAATTTTAGAACAAGTTTAGATTTGTTCGAATTGGTTACCTTTGGCACGAATTATGGCTTTCATACGGCCAATGAAACCGAATGTTGCTCTGCGGTATTTTGGCCCAATCCCGGCGAAGCGCTTGCATGAGGTGATCGACACTTTGGTATTTTTTAGTGCCAACCTTGCTTTCCAAAATACTCCAGACACAATAGTCCAACGGATTGGTATCCGGAGATTTTGATGGCTGGAAATGAAACGACGAACCCCATTTTGTAACCATTCTTGGGTGGCGCGTCCTGAGTCCTGTTGGAAAGTCCAAGATCGGCGGCAAAAATGTTTGCGTGCCCAAAGCAATACACTCTCCAGAATATTTTCGCGATAATATTCGTAATTTATTCAGATGCCATGATCGATCAATACGAGCGAAGAGCGACCATCGGCTGTTATGGCGGCGCACACCATTACCATGACCGGCGCTTAAGTTCTGTTGGCCAACCGAGCTTGCAGCTGACTTCTTTGGCAAGTAAACACCATCATTTTGTTTGTTTGCAAACTGCTGGAAAATGAATGTTTTCTCATCGGAGAAAACCAAATTCTGCAGTTCACCACTTTCGGCGAAACGAAGCAACTCATTAGCTCTTTTGAGTCTTTTTTTTTTTGGAATTTTAATGCCTTTACACCGAGCTCATTTTTCAATATTCGCCGAATGGAATTTTGCGATATGTTTACCTCACGAGCCATTTTTCAGCCATTGCGACACGGTTTTCGATCAAGTAGCTTCTTTACTTTACTTTACGGTGGCTTAGAAATGACAGCAGTCTGAAGTTGGTTTCAGTTTTTTTTCTCACCCTGTAGTTACTGGCTTTGACCCCGCTTCCTATGTTCTCCACATGGCGTAAAAACAGAATGTCGTGAGGACTGACTGCTCCATTGTTCAAATTCTCTGTGAACCAGGGCGCAAGCCAGCTGCCCATTTCTCTACAAATATACTTAAGGGGTTTAAGTTAATTAGGGTGTCCATTGCAGCCTGGGACGTATCCCGAAATACACCTGTAATTTATAAGCTTTTATAAGTATTTTTATATTTGAGGAATATCAAATTATCTTAGAATCCTCCCTTGTATCGTCATACTTTAAATTTTGTATGTTATCTCAACACATAAATTTGGATGACATTTCTTTATTCGTTCAACGTTTCTTGAGAAAAACGTATTTCCGGGTCCACACGACACTCTGTTTTAATATTTTATTTCGTTTAGATTCTAACATCAAACGAGTTCCTCTATTTAAATATTCCATTTTTAATTCATTTATTATTTATAACCAACACCTCAGTAACCCTATAATTTGAATAATTTCGATTTTGTATGCATTTTATTTTCTTGTAATGTCGGATGGGATGACCTTGCACAAATGTACTCACATACAAAATAAATAAAAACGACACAAGTTCGTTTTTAATATATATATATTTTTTTTGAGCCATTGACATGTCATATAATTTGTTGTCTAGGCGAATATCTGGCATATAGTGCAATTTTATTTAGTTGTACTTATCATAGGTTAGGGTATCTTGCATGCATTTGTTTACGTCAACATAAACAGCTAGTTTCACTCTCACCTTCTGGTTTTAATATATACCTTACATACACACACATATATATATATGAGTATGTGTTCTCAGCGAGCTGTAATTATTAATAAATTATTTTATTTGCAACACTTTTTGTTTTCTTCTTACACAATATTCTTTTTTACATTATATTAATATACAAATGTTTGTTTATTTCCTCTTTTGATTTTGCATAAACAACAGTGTTGTAAATAACTATGAGCTGATTATTAGAAAAATTAATTTAACATTATGCACGATAAAGTTGTGCGCGAGAAAGTGCGTCAACTATTAGCTACGTAAGAAGTCTTCTTGTATCCATCTTAGAACAGTTTCTGTTGAAGTATTTTTTTTTTCGTTATCGCTAGAGGAATATTGAGGTTTTTATAGCCAACATTTTGATCGGGATTTTTATTGTAATACATGCTGATATGTTTTTTTTCTACGCCGTTCAATGATTCGAAATTCGATTTTCCTGGCCACACTTACATTTTTGCCAACACAGATATATAAAATATGCATGCGAATCGATAGTAAACATATTGCAGCCAGTTTACATATCATAGCATATTTTAAGCGCTCTCAATTATCTAAATATTTCAGGTAGCAAAAATTAGTTAAAACAAGTTAAATAGTATCAGTCGGTTTTGCTGACAGATGTATACTCCCAGTCTTGAGTTATGATTATTCTTACTGTTGACCCTCCATGGGGGAGGTTCCGATGCAGTTGGCCAATATTGACCATTTCGTAGCTGACCTAAGATTGATAGAAATATTACAAGGTGCCATATTTGGACTATATTGTCTACTTCCTATACTTTATATGAGATATGTGCAAATTTGTGGAAAATTTGAAAATATGTATGACGTATCAGATATATGTGAGGTACCGAAATATTCCACTTCATCTAATTCAAATAAAAATATTGGTACGTGCAAAATTTAAATGTTCGATTATAGGGTAAGTGTACCAGTGGTCGGCACTTTTAGGATTTTCGCGTTTTTAATCGCTCACAATTCTGAATGGAACTTTTCAATTATTACAAAGTTAATTTATTTAGATTCGAAATTTTGTATAGTTTTTGCAATAATAAATAAAGTTTTAATAACTTGTTATTAAATTTCATAAATTTGTAGTTTTATTAAAACAATGCCTTTTTGCCAGTAGTCGGCATCACTTACCAATTGTCGGTATGGCATGTTCCAACAGTCGGCATACCAATTTTTTTGCAAGCATAATTAATAATAATAATAAAATAATTCATTAAAATATAATATTTATGTTTAGTTAAACTGATTTGACGTCTTTATTGTACTTTTCTTAAGAATATGGATTGTTGAGGACCTTCACAGACAAAAATGTAATTTTTATTAGAATAAATCATCTTTTCTTAGCGAAATTGTACACAAAGATAGCTGACAATATATTTGATGTAAACAAAATACATTTAGTCACAATAGTTTCATTTATTTGGGCTTAAAAATAAATAAAATAATAATGGCACGTGTGAAATTTGCTTATTTGGGATTTTATAATCGTTTTAGTTATTCAAAATTTTGACCTTTTGTGTGAGAGGTACCAGAAGGAATGGACCGATCTCTACCATCTACCATCTTGACCAGACCTTGTGTTGATAGAAATATAGAGATTTGCCAAGTCTGATTGGAATCTGATGTTTATTTCGCGTCTTATGGGCTTCATAGATATTCAAAATTTTGACCCTTTGTGGAGGAGGTACCATAAGGTGTGGACCGATATATCCAATCTTCACAGCAGATCTTGTGTTAGTCGAAATAATGTGGTGTGTGAAATATGAAGAGATCCGAATGCTTATTTCGGATTTAATAATTGTTTCCGTTATCCGAAACTTTGACCCTTTGTGGGGGAGGTACCAGAAGTAATGGTCCGATCTCTACCATTTTTGTAACAGATCTTATGTTGATGGAAATATTGAGATGTATCAAGTTTAAATGGAATCGTATGTTAATTTCGCTTCTTATGAGCTTCATAGATATTCAAAATTTTCACACCAAGCATTGGGTTAATAAAAATGTTGTGATATGCGTAATTTGAATACTATCAACCCTTACATCACATTTTATTAGAGTTATAATTGTTCAAAATGTTGACCCTTTGTGGAGGAGATACTTAATGGGGTGGTCCATTTTGTCCATTTTCACACCTGACCTAGAACTGATGCGAACATGAGGATTTGCAAATTTGGAGCAAAATCGGATTATCCCTTTTCTCCCTGTGCAGAAATATATTTTCTTTGAAAATTTGTGGGGGTGGTACCAGAAGGAGTGGACCGATATTACCAATTTCCGAGCTCGATCTATGTTTGATAATAATATTACAATGTACCAAGTTGGGGTCAAATCGGATACACTCTTCGAGAGTTATCGTGCCCACCAGCCAGACAGACTAACGGACGGACATCGCTAGATCGACTCCAAATGTCCTGAAACGGATTTGGTTCAAAGAGACCTCGGTTTTAAAAACGTTATTTCAATGACGTTTTGGCCGTATCAAATGCTTAGATTGTATATGGCTGAGGGTAAAAATATTGTATTTGTTTAGTATGCGGTGAGACAGGGAAGAATGAATAAGGTACCACACCTCACCGGTATTTGTATCTGGATTTTACCCCCAGGAGTTATTTAAAATAACTTTCTTTAACAACAAATGTTTTGCGTTCAAGTTAAGATCTTTAACTCAAACAACCACCATGACAAATTGCTAGGGCTAGAAGTTTTTTTCAATTCAATTTTGTTTAACACTGTTCTATGAATGCTAGCCAGCCAGTCGTCCGTCCGTCCCATGAATAACATGCAGCAATTGTTTATAATTGAACTTGAAAGAATCTATTTCTGGCCTATGCTGATTTTATTTTCCTTCTTTATTTTATTATCACATCACTAGTGTGGCTCTTTTGTTGTTTGATGTGGCTCTCATTTTTGTTGCTGATGTTTTTGTTGTTGCTGCTTAATTGATCTTAATAAAATGATATATTTTATGACAATTCGTTAGTTGTTAGACCTATATAATGTAGTCGAGATATTCTAACTATGGAAAATTATGGAATCATGGTATGTCAGATGTTCTGTGATGTGGAGCGCAACAATGAACGAAAGTAGCAAATTGAGAGAACTACAAATAAATTTTGAAAAACATACTCGAAAAATCAATGAAAGTAGGTCCGGTATGCGGAAAGAAATATCAATCTAATCAAAATGAAGCCATAGATTAACTCGTTTTCATATTAAGTCAAGTCATTTGTTTAAGAATTAATTTAAAATTTTCTTAATTCTCTCTATTTCAAGGTTCCCGACATTTAATTGCTTGTAAAATCCATGAATATTTTATATCTTGTGACTCAATCAGTGTTCGGTGGAGATTTTGCCTGCCTTCATTATCCCTTTTTCTTGTTACTAAGTCCATTTTTTTGTGTTTCTGCTTGGAATAATGTTTCAATAAAAGGCAACTTTAATATGAAGTGACATCATTTCAATTGAAGTTTATACGACACTTTGAAATTCCAAGTCCTTACTTCACAGTCATCGTGGTATGGTGTGAAGATGTGTGACCACATAATAGAAATCTGTGTGTATGTCGTCAGTGAATAGAATATTCGCCAAAGCAATTTGGCGCCATTTAAACGAACTAGCTACGATGGTATGTCTTCTCCTAACGGGGTCAAACGCTCGCAGACACGTTTTGTTTTTTTTTCTTTCTTTAATTTAAGAAGCATGTCCGGTCTTATTTTTATTATTATTTTCTAACATTGAGAAATTCACATTAAATGGGAAAATATCAACATGTCCTTCCATTTACATTGTTGTGCTCTAGTAAGGACATGTTGATATTAAAATGAATGTTTGAGCCTTTGGGTAAATGAAATTAAGAAGGAGGGAATTCGGATTATAGGGGGCATCCTTATTTTAAATCTCTGTTACACCATTGTCAGCCCATAACCGTTGGTTTTTATATTCGAACCTTTATACAGAAACAATCTATTACTATACCCTCCACCATAGTATGAAGGGAATATTAAGTTTGTCATTCTGTTTGTAACACCTTGAAGCATACATTTTAGACCCCAAATAGTGTATATATTCTTGATCAGAATAAAATTCTATGTCGATTTAGAGATGTCCGTCCGTCTATCCGTCTGTTGAAATCACTCTAGCTTCCGAAAGAAATGAAGTTGGTTGATAAAATTTTACTCAAATGTATATAATGTCTGCGGGATTTTTGGTATTGAAAATGGGCCATCTATTTTATAGGGTGAGATGAAAAAAATTGTTACCAACTTAAGACTGCTGTCATTTCTAAGCCGCTCGTTCAGCAGCTGTTAAAATTATTCAATTTTAGTGAGAATTTTCCAGAAAAAAGTTATTCGTATTTGATTCAAGCGTGATTGTGTGATTTCCTTATATTTTTGCCTGGAATACCACAAGTGGCTATAGTTAGAGCACTCCACATTTAAATGTGAATAAATCTTTTGTGCCTCGTACCATCGCTCGTTACCGTGATACTGGTAGCGTAGCCCGACGTCAAGGAAGTGGACGGAAGAAAACGGCAAACATCATCAGAAATGGTTCGAAAAGTAAAGAAGCGATTTGATCGAAACCCGCGCCCCGCGTCGCAGTTGCCGAAAAATGACTCGTGAGCTGTACATATCGCAATATTCCATTCGTTAAATATAAAAAAATTAGCTCGGGGTAAAGCTATTCCAAAAAGTGGAAGAACTTACACCGCAACAGAAGGAAAATGGACTCAAAAGAGCTAATGAGTTGCTTCGCTTGGCCGAAAGTTGTGAACTGCCGAATTTGGGTTTCTCCGATAAGAAAAATGTACACCTTCGGTTGGCCACCAGAACTCAAACGCCGGCCATGGTGATGGTGTGGGCCGCAATAACAACCGATGGTCGCTCTCCGCTCGTATTAATCCGTGGCATCAGAATAAATGCCGAATATTATCGTGAAAACCTTCTGGAGGGTGTATTTAAGCCTTGGGCACGCAAACATTTTGGCCGCAGACCTTGGACATTCCAATAGGAATGTCAGGCACTCAGTGTTTACAAAATGAGGTTCCTCGCTTCATTTGCAGCGCATAATGGCCACCAAAATCTCCGTATATTGGAAAGCAAGGTTGGCTCTAAAAATTACCAAAGTGTCGATCACCTCAAGCAAGCGCTTCGCTGGAATGGGCCAAAATTCCGTAGAGTAACATACGGGCAGCGTGTGAAAAGTTGTGGTTTAAAGTTTAAAAGTTGTGGCTGAGGTTTAAGTTTGGTTTTTCATCTTCTGCGTGTCGTTTAATGGCTTCATATTTGGAAGGTAGGTCTCAGTTTGTTGTTCATTTGGGTGTTTCGTCTGAAGTTTGTAGTGTCCAATGTGGAGTCCCGCAAGGTTCTGTACTGGGACCGTTGTTATTTATTATGTTCATTAATGACATTGTGCACTCAGTTGTTGATGACAGGTGTTGTCTGTTTTTGTATGCAGATGATATTCATGTTTTCTTCAGAGAGGCTGATATTGCTGGGTTGGAAGGGTTGGTTAATTCTATTGTTTTGTCTCTTTCGTCGTGGATTTCGCTAAATGGCCTTATGATTAATTGGAATAAAACTAAAGCTATGCTGTTCAATGATCATTGTAATGGTGGTTCTCTTAATATTACTGTGGGTTCTGTGTTAGTGAAATTTGTTGATGAAATGAAATGTCTTGGTGTTATAATTGATCGGAAGTTGGACTTTAAGAGACACATTGATTCCTTGCTTTGTCGTATAAGGTTTCAGCTGCGGAGGCTGTATTGTCTTAATGCTTATTTGCCTTGTCATGTTAGGAAGAGAGTGGTTGTATCCTTGCTGCTATCGCAGGTAAATTATTGTCTAGAGGTAGTCTCCGGTACTACTTCTTCTCAAATGCAACGTATCCGTAGGGCGGTAAATTCGATTGTTCGTTATGTGTATGGCTTGCGTCGTGGTGATCATGTTTCTTGTTTTGTTAATGATCTCCTGGGATTGCCATTTAGCAGCTACGTTGATCTTCGTATTCTTCAATTTCATTACAGTGTTATGTGCAATTTTGACTCGCCTCTTCGTGGCAACTTTGTGTTTTGTAGATCATCTCGAAATCCTCAATTGTTGTGTCCAAGGTTTTCGTCCTCCATTGGTGAGAGATCATTTGTGGTTAGGGCGGTGAGATTGTGGAATCAGCTTCCTTTGGCCTTACGTACTTTTGCCCATACCAATTATCTGTTTAGGGTTAAAGTAATTGAATACCTTCGCCTAAATATGTAGGCTATGTTTTTGTAGTGGTTGCGTCGGTTTATTATGGGTCTTTCTTTTTGCTTTTCTTTTTGTTTGTGCTGGGGAGCCACTATATTATCTTCTTAATTTTATTTGTAGGGTATAATGTGAGTTACTATTTATACTCTGTTTTGTGAGTAATAAAATAGTTATCTCTTATTTTTAGCTCGTTTCTGCTACACTTTTTCACTACTCTACTAGACTATTGTTTAGTTGGTGATGGTGAATCGAGGTGTAGGGTTTGAGCTTCTCGTGAATTATTAAGATAAATTATTAGGTTTAATATGTTATTTGTTAAGTTTGAATTAATCATTGAATTTGTATTATGTTAGGGTATTGTAGATAGATAATATAAGTTATGGGCCCTGTGGGCTTATTTATATTTCTTTGTAAGGTAAATAAATGAAATGAAAAATGAAATGAAATATTCCGGAATTGTTTCAAATTTTGGTATTTGAAGATCGTAAAGAATATTACATCCTATGACAGAAAATTGTCTGTGCAGGCCTACGACTTCGTATAGCCCCAATATATCGGTAACTCCCGATATTCGGAATTTTGATGATTTTAGCGACATTATTCACCGGAATTGTTTCAAATTTGGTATTTGAAGTTCGTAATGGACACTAGAGCCATAAGACAGAAAATTGTGTGTGCAGGTCCACGTCTTCGTATAGCCCCCATCAAAGGGTATCTCCCCATATTCGGTATTTTTATGATTTTAGCGACATATGACATACGGCTACATTTGGTATTTTCAAAACTTTAACAGCATTTTTAACGGAATTTATTTTTATGAAAATTGCCAAATTCGTTTCAAATGGTGGAGGGTATTTACACGAATTTACAGATTTTTTACTTGATCATATTCAATTTCATTACCATGCGTACCTTTCACTCATCATATTGGTTACGAATTAAGTTTTCATTTCATAAAATCGTTCACTTTAAAACAAAAATTCATAAAATATTAAAAAAAATAATATCTACTAAACAACGGTAAATAATACGCTTTTTCTTCCCCTAGTTTTTATGAATAAAACACGCGTTTACAACAAAGAAAGACTGATAGAAGCAGTAGCAAAACGACCTACAGGGGTACCATTAGTCACAGTATCAAATCATCATTCGTGCTTCGATGATCCCGGTCTATGGGGTAAGTATTTTTAATGGCAACTATTCGCTTTTTTAATAACCATCTTTTTTTTTTGATTCTGCTAGGTGTCCTGCCGATACGTTATGTCTGTAATACCTTCAAAATCCGATGGTCGATGGCTGCTCATGATATCTGTTTTACGAACAAATATCATTCAATGTTCTTCATGTTTGGTAGGTTTTTTTTGTGCTCCACTACTTCACGTTTATCGGTTATGCTTCTTTTTGTTGAACTATTTATGATGTTGTGTTTGGTCCTACAGGAAAATGCATACCGGTAATACGCGGTATTGGCGTCTATCAAGATGCCGTCAATTTGTGCATACAAAAAGCCAAGCAAGGCCATTGGGTTCATGTCTTTCCCGAGGGTAAGGTGAACATGACCAAAGAGGAAATGCGTCTGAAATGGGGTGTTGGTCGTATCATATACGAATCACCAAGGGTTCCCATTATTTTGCCCATGTGGCATGAGGGCATGGATGAAGTGTTGCCCAATGTTGAGCCATATATCCTGAAATGGGGTAAAAAGGTTACACTGAACGTGGGAAAGCCAATTGACCTAAACGATTTCATCGATGACCTGAAGTGTAGGGGTGTACCCGAACCAGAGGCTAGAAAATTAATAACCGACAAAATCCAAGAAGTTTTCCACGTAAGTTTTTTCCGTAACACAGAATTTTTGAAAAACAATTGCGAAAATATTATTTCTTTTCATTCCAGCATTTACGCTTAGAAACCGAAGAACTACACAAGAAACGTAACTAGTGTCTTAAGTCAATGTTTGCTCTCGCTCTCTTCGTTTTATTAATTGGTAATCGTAAAGTAAGCAGTACAGCCTATACATAGAGTCTCTGTTTATTAATAATAAGCTAAACACATACAAAGCTATTGAGAAACTATCAAAAGAAAACGAATAAGAAATCAATCGAAGCATTTGTTTCCTTCTTTGCCATAATGTTGACTTTGATTTGGATTTATTTTTTGTTTGTCTTTTTTTTAATACAATTGCCTAGCAGTAATAATTGCATATTTATTGCAAATTATATTTTGTACAATTTAAATAATGTTTGTTTTTATGTTATTAACATTGTAAGCTTACTGTGGTCAAACAGCAAACAACAAAAAGAACAACAACAATTCTTGTTATTTATTAAATAAAAATTGTAAATAATTTCAATGAAATGTAGCTATGAAAGAAAGTGAAAGAAAAACGAGTTTATTTTATTTATTTAATTTAATTGACTTGATCCATAGACAAATGAAAATATAGACAACGAAATGCTCTCACCGTTTATCTTCGAAAAAAAAAAACGGATCAGCAGATGTCATCTATATCGTTTCAGGGGTTTTAGTGAGAATATTGAAGTCACTCAATTCTAAAACGTTAAAAATAACAAAAAACTGTAGGATATTTGTCAGTCGAAAATTGTTCCATAATAAAAGAAATGTGAAAAGTACATGATGACATCGAAACATTTGGGAATTTCACTTGATAATTCTTGAAGTTTGATAAAATGTGTTTTCGAAGTCGAGTAGGCAATGCAAAACATGATGAGAGCCACCTGGATAAAAATACAAAACTAAATTTTCGTTGTCTATATATTCATTTGTCTATGGTAGAAGAATTGGATGAATTCTCTAAGCTTGCCGTTTTTACACGGTAACGCGAACGAAAATCTCCTAGACACAAACATCATTAAAATGATTCGTAAATACAGTACCAAGTTTTTAAAGTTTGTTTTATACAGTACAAATTGACGGCCGTTTTGTTTTGATTCCATTCGTGTTGTCCGCATTTCCCTTTTGATTTCCATCTTTATTGAGATTTTCTTTCTGTGCTGTCTTTCTTTTCAGTGTTGCCATATTGTAGTGTCCTTTGTTTGTTACTTCACTTTTTTTTTCATTTCTCGGTGGCGTCGCACAGTGGGTTGAGTGGTCCAAAAACGGAGATTAATTCAGGGAAGCATTATATCGCTCTGAAATTTTGTTCAGACATTCATATTACCCCTAATATGTTTGGCATTGAAAATGGGACATATCGGCCCACGTTTCGGTAAGGCCCCCATATAGCGTTACTTCCTGATTTCGGCCACAATTTCAAACGCAATCATGAGTATCATGAGAATAGAACAAATAGAAGAATTTTTACTAAACTAGAGTTGTTCCAAAATGTCCTTTAAAAGATAACTTTAGAAGGCTTACTAAGAATTTACGAGTATTCTTAGTTGAGGACTTCTATAAGTCATCGTCGATTTTTTAATCAAGGTCACAAGAGTGGATATTTGAATATTATATTCGACACATCTACTGGGATAATGAACTGTCATACCGATTTTGGAATTGAAAATGTTGAATGAAAAGTTATTTAAATTTGTGGAAGTTGCTGAAAAAAATATATATTATAACAACCTCTGATATGCGTCGTATAAGAAAACATACAAAAAAAATAAATAAATAAAAATTCTGACAAAATTCTGTATTGATCTAAACCACAATGACAAAATCTCGATTTTTCCTAGACATTTTTTGGGGCTCATTTGTACCAGTCATGATTTTTTTTATTGACTGTCTTTTAGGGCTCATAATATATTACGGAGCCTTCATGACTTCTTTTCGTCTTTATTAAATACAATAAAATTTTAGTTCGAGTATTTTGTAAAAACTTTTTCTTTATTAAAAAATATATAAAACAGATATGAACATGCAAATAAAAGAAGACAATGAATTAACGAAATTATTTATGTATAAAAAGTAAAAAGGAAGATAAATACGTATTATGGCATAAAAATAAAATACGAATTAATTTAAAAACAAAAAAGTAGTAATGTATAAAATTAAGCAGCATAGATAATATTTAACATTTCCCTGAAACGTTTTGAAAGCTCCACTGTGGTGGGTCTTTGCTTAAAATCGTCGTGCCAGCACGATTTGAATAAGTCCTCATAGAGCTTTTCAAGTTTAGCTGTTCGTATTGCATCCAAATGGCTATGGCTTTGGTTTAGCACCGCGGCTAGACTTACATTTTCGCTGGGCGAAAATTCATTGTGCAAATCCCGTTTAACATTGAACTTTTTCGTATGTAGTTGTTGTTTATTGGTGGAATTTTTTAGGGGCAGCCTTTTTGGGTTTAAAATTTCTCCTGTTGGCTTGTCTTCGCCAACAAGTTCACAGTCATTGCATTGCAGTATCTTACGCAAATCTTCTATGGATTGGGGTGAAAATTGATTGTTGATATTTTCACAGAAGCACAATTCATTGATGTTCGCTTTGGGTGGATATGGCTTAAAATTGTTGCTGTTGTAATTTTGATTGATACAATGCAGTGAATTGGGTCGCAGCTGATGTTTGACTACTTGATAGGCCACTGTATCGTTGCATTGCAACCAATGATAGGGCAAATATCGATGTTTCATTTGCCACAGTGTTATGCCGAGAGAGAAAACATCAACAGCTGGTGTTAGGCACTCTTCCTTCAAAGCCTCTGGCGCCATATAACGAAGGGTACCCTGATGAGAAAAATAAGTGATAATAAATAATTAAAAAAAAATTGTTTTTACAAAAATAACAATACAATATAATACAAAAATAACAAGCAAACAAGTTAAAAAGCAGTAAGTTCGGCCGGTCCGAACTTTGAATGCCCTCCACCATTTGGAACGAATTTGGAAATTTTCAAAAAAAAAAAAATCCTTAAAAAAACCTGTTAAAATTTTAAAAATACCGAATATAGCCGTTATATTGGAGTCTATACGACGGGGACCTACATAGACATTGTTGTCATAAGCCATTACCATATTCAAATTCGAAACTTGAAATAAACGGTGAATAATGTATCTAAAATCATCAAAATATCGTATATAGGGAGGTACCGTTATATCGGAGCTGTCCGAAGAGCTGGACCAGCATAGACAATTTTCTGTCACAGGCTGTAGCATCCATTACGAAGTTTAAATACGACATCTCAAACATTTTCGGTGGCTATTGTATCTAAAATCGTCAAAATACCGAATATAGGGATGTACTGATATATGGGGCCTATACGAAAATCTGGACCTTCAAATACAATTTTATATCACAGACTGTAGTTCCCATTACGAACTCTAAATACGTAATTTGAAACAATTCCGGTTAATAATGTCGCTAAAATCATCAAAATACCGAATATAGGGAGGTAGCGTTATATGGGGGCTATACGAAGTCGTGGACCTGCACAGACAATTTTCTGTCTTAGGCTGTAATATCCCTTTGGAACTTCAAATATCAAATTTGAAACAATTCTGGTGAATAATGTCGCTAAAATCATCAAAAAACCGAATAGCGGGTGGTACCGTTATATGGGGGCTATATGAAGACGTGGACCTGCACAGACAATTTTCTGTCTTAGGCTGTAGTATCCATTACGAACTTCAAATACCAAATTTGAAACAATTCCGGTGAATAGTGTCGCTAAAATCATCAAAATACCGAATATCGGGAGGTACCTTTATATGGGGGCTATACGAAGACGTGGACCTACATGGACCTGCCTACTGGAAAAATAAACATGTGTGCCAAATTTTAGCTTTCTATCTCAATTCGTTCGAAAGATAGCGTGATTACAACAGACAGAGGGACAGACGGACATCGCTAAATCGATTTAGAATTTTACGCTGATCAAGAATATTTATACTTTGTTGGGTCTGACTTGAGTATTTCGAGGAGTTACAAACGGAAAGGCAAAGTTAATATACCCTCCATAGTATGGTGGAGGGTATGAAAAGGGTCAAAAACAGTGTAGCTGGAATCAAATGTATTTAGCCTTTCTATTGGAGTATAGCTTTACCTTTACTTGTCCTTTGACACAATGATTTTCATTTGTAATTTTTAACGATGATCCAAAATCACACAATTTGCAGACATACAATCTTTGAGTCAGACTCGATTTGACAATGTTGTGTTGAAATTTGTTCAATGATAACATGATATTTTGTGGTTTCACATCCATGTGCAGTAGACCACGTTTATGACAATACAACAGTCCAGATGTTATGTCCATAGCAATGCTGGGAAAGTAGACAATTATAATGGATAAAAATAAATCACAAAATGTTTTCATTTACATACTTTATACGATGCAGTACCGTTAAATCCATGGTATCTAAAATATTTTGTAAACAATCGCCATTGAAACGTTCCATTATGATAATGGCAAAGTTGGGTGTAGATTCAATCTGAAAGGATGAACAAAAGTTGACAAAATCAAAGGATATTTTTAAAGTCTAATTTACATACCTTAAGCAGCCGTACTATATTTGGATGTTTCCAATTCAAAATATGCGCCTCGTTGAGCATCACCTGATTGTTGACATCTTTTGAATTTTTCATGATTTTTACTGCCACGGGGTTTGCTAGAATGAAAAAAATGGGGGAAAGTAAAGAGAGGGGAAGTCAGGGATCATTCTGACAGGACAGTTGTGGAAGTTGACACTTCCAGATATATAGACCTTAAATGTTTTAACAAAATGTTCTTTATATCGTTATCAGACGTGGGAAGTTTACGAAGAATAAGTGAGCTTTCTGGCACAGGAAGAAGTGAGTTAAAAGGGGAAGATGTAACATTTTCTTTGACACTCTCTACCAAAAGTTCACTTTTCTTTCCCGCAACGCTTGTACATAAGAAGTGAGACATATTTCTGGTGTTAAAAAGGTAAACTCATCCGAGATCGTCCAACTGACAGTAAAACAGATTTAAGAAAAGTCGTAAGAAAAACATTCATTCTCACCTTTATAAATCGCCTTTATAACCGTGCCAAAGGCTCCTCTGCCCAACAGATTGCATTTCGCTTGATTCAAGGGAGGTCCATCCTTTAGTAGTTCCTTGCGTTTGGGCGTATTTAGAATAATTTCATTTTCTTTGTTGAGGACTTTAAGGTAAGACCTGTGAATAGAGAATTTTTTAATTTTTTGTGGTTTAATTTTTAATTTCAATTATTTTAATTTATTTACATTTTGCCATGGATCTTGTGTTGCTTGCTTTTTGTTTATTTTTGAATAACGGTAGATGCTTCTTCTTAAAGTCAATTTAATGAATTGTCATTAGGTTGTCATTATAGTTGACATCAAATAGAGATGCCATATTGACATGGAATTTGAGTAGTTGAGGGGTAAGACAATTTCTTTGGAGAAATTGCTCCCATTTACCTGGATTTTTTAAATTAAATATCAAAGGTAGAAACATGTGTCCTGATTCCAGCAAGGAAGGAGGAGGACGGACAAGGTTTCCCAGATATTTGACCTGAGAGCCCAGGTTCGAGACTCGGGTTAAAATCGGATCTACTAAACCGATGTGGGCCATATGGGTATCATTTGAAATCTAATGAAAATACCTATCCAATACCTGCGATAGTTATGTTTAAAATATATTTTTGGATCAGGATTTTGCATTAAAGTTCCCACAAAGTCAAAAAAAGGCTTATAATGGTCGTCCATACCAAATTGTGTGTTTAATTTTCCTAGGTCCATAGATATAAGTCTTATAAATAAATTCGTCTAATGTTTGATTCATATTAAAATATTTGCTGCCATTGGACGAGCTTGGGATTTATCCTACTTTCTTTTTTCTCTTTTTTTGGAGAGAGGGGTAAGGAAAATGGCAATATACTGGCGATTCCCTAGCAATTCTTTCTATACCCTCAGCCATATGGCTACATAGGGTATATATCATTCGATACAGACCAAACGTGCCCTTTGGACCAAATCCGTGTCATTTGGAGTCGATATAGCGATGTCCGCCCGTCCTTCTGTCTGTCTGGCTGGCTGGTTCGCACGATAACTCTCGAATGAGGTGTTCGATTTGGCCAAACCTGGTACATCGTAATATTATTGCCAAACTTATATCGAATTTGGAGATGGGCAATATCGGTCCCCTTCTTCCGGTGCCTCCCACACAAAATGCCAACATTTTCAAAGAAAATAATTTACTGCACAGACAGAAATCGGATCATCCTGATTTTGCTCCAACTTTGCAAATCCTAATATTTGCATTAGTGCTAGTTATGGTGGCCAACCGAAGGTGCATATTTTCAGCTGACCTCTTTGGCAAGTAAACACGATCATTTTGTTTGTTTACAAAATGCTGGACAACGAATGTTTTCTCATCGGAGAAAAACTTTTAACTTTTTTTCTTGAAAAAAAAAAAAAAAAAAAACTACAATAGCTGTGGGACGAGTGCCTTAGAAATGACAGCAGTCTGAAGTTGGTTGCAGTTTTTTCATCTCATTCTGTATTCCACATTGTTGCATTAAAGTTCCATCTGCAGCTGATTCGTTTGAAAATTGTGTTTGATTCCTCAAAAACTCGAAAAATTTGGAAGCATGGTCATATGAGGCTATAGCTGAATTTGGAATGATATAGCCAATATCAATCGCCCCAGACATAATAAAGACTTTTCACCTAATTTCAAAGTTTTACATAGAAAGAAGTGTCCTTAAACTTATTTATATTGAAATTAATTGGGGTTTTCTGATGAATATTTTTAGCTTTTGAAACGGGGACAATAGTTTGTTTAGGTTATAACAAGGCTTACAATTCCAAATTATAAGAGGGCCTTCTATATCCAGTTTGCATGTAAGCATATTTGTATTTTTTTCAACCCCCTTTTCTAAATACCAGATTGAAAAAAATTTGAATTATTATTTTTTGTTTATTCATTTTTCTTGTTGTTGTTTATTATAAATATTAAAAAGGTATACATAATATTTCGGAAATTTTACGTATGTAACTAACACTAAATTTGAAAAGAAAAAAAATTATTGTATGTATGATATATGTATGTATATCTAAATAGTAGTACACGATCATTGTCGTCCTCATTCTCATCATCATCATTATCATCTTAATCATCATCTTCATCATACACACAACAAACTTTGTTATTAACAAACGACTTTTCTTTATTCGATAACTAGTAATTGGTAGTTTTTCATTATTGATTTTAGTTTTGGAATCGAAGAAAAAATTTTTCAACTTTTCATTCTTTTTTTGTGTAAGTGTATGGGGGGAGGAGGAAGTTTTGTATGTGTGTGTATTGTTATTTTTGTACTGGACCTACAAAACAAGTACTAAATAATAGTGTTGTTATACATTAGTTGTAGTTTTAATATTGGAAAGAAAATAATGTATGCATATAAGTAGAGTAGTTTAAATTACAAGTTTTGTTTTTCGTTTTTCAAATAGCTAATGGATAGTTTACAAGTTCAATATCAATATATATATGTAAGTAAGTAGTTGGTTTTTAGTTGTTTACACATCTAAATAGTATATATATATATAGAAGGATAGCAATAGATTTAAGGATAAAGGAGGGCGTAATGATATTTTTGTAGGAAACAATTTTGTAAAATGTTTTGCTGTTTAAATTATACAATTTTTGAAATTTAACTCAATATATTATATATAGTTAATAATATAAAATAAATTAGGTGTATTCATGTATCATATCATTGTTATGATTTAAAAAAATATTCCTTATTTTTTTAGATTTTAGATTTATGTATGTATATAACTTTCGTATAATTATTGATTGATATATCTCTCTCTTTCTAAGATGAACATTTGTTGTGTTGTTGTTTTTTTTAGTTTAATAACTAACAAAGCTACTTTGTTTTATATTTGTTATAACTTATTTCCTTACTATTTTTAATGTTTTTTGTTTTTTCTTAGTTATCTAAACAATTGTGTTGTTTTTTTTTTGTTTTGTATATACAAAATTTGTAAAGGAAACCTTTAATTTTATAATTATTAAATATTTATTGTTTATTTCTTATAGTTCTAAATATTGTAAACATTAGTGGAATTATTAAATGCCTTGGGTTTGTTGTTGTTTATTACTTTTTTTAATTTTTCTTTTAATTTCTGTTTCTATTGTGCGGAAGACTACTCTGAATTACAACACTATGTTATTTGTTTTTAAAATTGTATCCAAACAAATAATAATTCTTATTATGAGGATAGTTAATATTTGTTTTTTTTTTTCTGAAGAAAAAGAAAATTATATAAAATAAATCTATCCCTAATAACGTCAGATTCTTTTGAAATTATATAAGTATTTGGGGGTTTTCACAATATTCCTATAGTTTAAATCTATTAAGAGCTTAATAGATCAACTATTTTGGAATGAACATTTTGTAAAAACCTGTATTATTAAAATTATATGGGTTTATATATTATACAGTAAATCATTTACAATTATATTTAAAAAAATGAAGTTTAGAACTTAAACATTTTCCTGGCCATGAAATAGAGTTTGCTGGGACCAAAATACTTGATAATTTATGACTATAGAATAGAAAAATGTCATTTTAAATTCACGGAAATCTTCAAGGAAAGTCTTCCTGATATTCGCAACTCTAGCATTGAAGACCCTCATATGATTATCTTTCTTTTTGGAAGATATGTCCATCCGGGTTTTGGGTTTCTTTTCCGGAAACTACATACGTTCAAGATCTCCTTATAAACATTTATATTTGAACTCGGTAAAATTTGTTTTATGTCCAGCCAAGTTAAAAAACTTATATCCTTCAATAAAAAATATATTCACAGCTGATAGATTCGGATTATCTTCAAATTTCGCATATCCTAGTATGTCTTACAATTCTAGGTCTGACATGAAGATGGGATAGATCGAACCACTTATTCCAGTACCTCTCTTACGAAGGGTCAAAATTTTGAATAATTGCAAATATTATTGATTGTGAAGAAAGAATCCGATTGTCTCCAAATTGTGTTCGAATATCCCAATATTTTCACTAATTCTAGTTCACGTATAAAATTGGAATTAGTCCTTCTGTTACTTCCCCCACAAGGTGTTTAAATTTTGCATACCCATCATCCTCATAAAATGCAATTCTCTTCACACAATATTCACACCAATATTTAGATCACAAGATCAAGATCTGATGTAAATATAGAATTTATTGGCCCACTCCTTCTGATACTTCTCCCACAATAGGTCAAGATTTTCAATAATTTTAAGCCTAATTATTTTCGAAAGAAGCAGAAGCAAATCTCTGGCTTCAGACTTCATGTATCTCAATATTTCTACCAACCATGGATCATATGAAGGAAGTACCCGATTTGACCCAAACTTAGGTCCAAACTCATTATTAAAATTTTGAATAATTAAACCGATTGTCTTCAAATTTTTATTATCCCAATATGTCTACCAATTCTAGATCATGTATGAGAATGGAATTGGTCCTTCTGGTACATCTCCTACAAAGTTTTCAAGCTTTCAATACCCATCACCCGCATAAAATGAGAAAATGAGCATTGGATTCTATTCACACGATATTTCGACCACAAGACAAAGCTCTAATGTCGATATGGAAATCATTGGCCCACCCCTTCTGATACTTCCCCCACAAGGGGATAAGATTTTGAATAGTTTTTAGTCTAATTATTTTCAAAAAAGCAGAAGCAAGCCCCTGGCTTCAGACTTTATGTATCTCAATATTTTTATCAACAATAGATCAAATGAAAATATGGGATATGTCGGTCCACACTTTCTGTAACCTTCTCCACAATATTTTCCTAAAAATCACATCTTAAATAAATTGGAGGATATAGTCGATATAGCTCAAACCTGTCACGTCGTAACATTTATGTCAGACGTCAGATGCAAAGCGGGTAATATTGGTCTAATGTTTAGTTTCATACGTCCGCTGAACGAATATGGTTGTGCATCCGCTTGAACAACGCTAGGAAATATTTCACAGCGATTTGAAAGTCATGGTAATGTATGCGAGAATTGCGTAGCAACTTTACGAATTTAATATGAACTAGCATCAATGTCACAGACGGACGATTTTTCATAGATTAGAAAATTTGTAACTTTACTTGAAAATATGTAAGTAGATATGAAGAATAAAGCATTCTCATTTTGTTTTAAAAGATTTTGTGATTCCCATGAAAAGATTCAATACTATATCAGTAACCAAGTATTTAGATTCCAGTTAAACTCTATCATGGCCATGTTACACTTGCCAATTAAAAAATTATAATAAAAATAATTTTTGAATTCATGTAACCATCATTTTCAAAACCACAAAACACTCTTCACTTTTTTTTTTTGAAGAGTGGGGTGAAAATTGTTTTGAATTCAAAATAATTAAATTAAATTAGTTGATTGTCAAAACTAAACAATTTTCATATTAATATTATTTCATATCTTTGCATAATAAAAATAATAATATTAATTTCTTTCCAAAAAATTAAAATTAAATCATAAAACCAAATTAAAACAAAAAAAAAAAAAAAGAAAAATTAATAATAAAATAAAACTTTGACAATTCGAGAAAATATTCAATAGTATGTTTAAAGGGGGTTTTCTAGTTCTACTAACAATTCACCTCTACCAACTAACTTCTACCATAAACACTAAAATCTAAAGAAACCCCCCATTGTAGAGAAAATTTCCTCTACTCCCAACGCAAAGTAGGCTTCAATGGTAAAGGGGGGTAACACAACTCTATTACATTTTTTGTTATTGGTGTTTTTCGTTTTTTTCTTCTTCTTCTTTTCTCTTTTAGGCTTATACAATTTTAAAGTAATGGGTTTTTAAAAAAATATTTTTCAAATGTATATCACATATTAGTCTTTTTATATAAATCTTATAATTGTAATTTATACCTAAATCCTTATTTGTAGATTTATTGTAATTCTAGTTTGCTTAACATTTTTTTGTTTTTGTCTTCGTTTTTATATACAAAAAAACATATTTAAAAAACATTTTTGTTACCTATGCTGGACTTGTTTTTTTGTTTAGTAAATTATTTTTTTTTATATTTTTTTTGTTAATTTAACTAGCATAGGAACGTCTTACGGGTACAGGGGGAGGAATTTTCGATTTACGTACTGCAGGCGTTTGATGTGAAGAATTTTGATTAGAACTTGTATTGTTGCTGTTCACAGCTGCCGCAATATTGGTAAGCATTTTTGTTTGCTGATTATTGGAGGAATGATGCAGTGACGAGGGCGAGATACAGGATGGTATGCGAGTTGGTATCACTTTGGGTGGACTTTTTGCATCATTGGATTTGTTGTTGTCCTGAAAGGGAAGATGAAGAAGAAAATGATTATTAAAGATATTGGAAAGATTTTTTTCAGATGAGTTAACAAAGGATGTGTTTCATTGACAAACTGAAGACAGAAGTCCTCCGTAGAGGAATTAATTAGAAAAATGAGCTGAACGGTATCTATTATGGACGAGCCGTTGTAGCCGATCTGAAGGCTTCTATATATACAGGCAGTTTCTATAGACGTGCTGAAGTCCAGGGAACCTAAATAAACCAATTGAAGGCTAGGGAGTCTCAATAGTCGAGGGAGTCTCTAGAGGCGATGTGAAGAACAGGGAGTCTCAAGAGGCGAGCTGTAGATCAGGGAGCCTTTAGAGACGAGCTTAAAATCAGGGAGTCTCTAGAGGCGAGCTGAAGGCCAGGGAGCCTTTAGAGGCGAGCTGTAGATCAGGGAGCCTTTAGAGGCGAGCTTAAAATCAGGGAGTCTCTAGAGGCAAACTGAAGGCCATGTTTTCTGAAGAGACGAGCTGAAGGTAAAGGGGTCTCTAAAGGCGAGCTGAAGCTTTGGCCGTCTTTAGAGGCGAAATGTAGACGAGGGAGTCTCTAAAAGCGAAATGAAGGCCAGGGAGTCTTTAGAGGCAAATTTAATGCCAAGGAGTCTCTAGAGGCGAAATGAAGGCCAGGAAGTCTCTAGAGCCGAGCTGAAGGCCAGGGAGTCTCTAAAGGCGTGCTGAAGGCCAGGGAGTCTCTAAAGGCGAAATGAAGGCCAGGGAGTCTCTAGAGGCGTACTGAAGGCCAGGGAGTCTCTAGAGGCGTGATGAAGGCCAAGGAGTCTCTGGAGTCCAGCTGAAGGCCAGAAAGTCTCTAGAGGCGAGCTGAAGGCCAGGGAGTCTCCATGTGACTAAAGAAAAGCTAAGGCCCAAGAGGTCTTCGATAGAATATCAGGGAGTCTTTAATAGACGAATTTAGTTCGGGGAGGGTTTTTAAACTACTTAAAGCCCTGGTGTCCTTGAAAACATAAAACCAAATTTAGGGGGCCTTAAAATGAAAGAATTTATGGACGGGTAAAAGGTGAGCAGAGGGGACTTCCGAGAAGCTGAAGAAGAGGCTGGTATTTTATGGACAAGTTGATAACGAAATGGCTCGCTCGTAGACTAGTTGAACATTGCCATTCCCCATTGACAAGCAGAGAGGATGTCTCGCCCAAAAACACATTTCTGTAATCCTAACAGTCCCATATCTAATTTTCCTTTTTACAATCCTACCTTTTTTGGTGAAACGATGGTGGGCGAACGAGCCGGCGACATGACACGCTTCCAGCCATTGCTGCGACGCCACGAATTGTTGGCATTCTGAAGACGTTCCTGATATTTATTCGTTTTAGCCACCAAATTTCCATTGACACTACCGCTACGCACTACCTGGCTGGGGGCGAGATGCTGTGGTGAATGTTGATTCCGCAGAATGTGACATGTTTCTCGTTCCTCAATGGTCGATTGAGATTTCATTAGCTTATGACGTTTGGGTGTGCGACTTAGTTCGGTCTTAATTATCTGTTCAATGCATTCCTTTTCCGTCATATGTTCGGTTATCAGTCGCTGATGGTTGGTGTGATTCTTTAGAGGCGAAAGTGCTGGAGGTGGTGGCGGTAGATTACTGTCCATTGGAATGACATCTTCAATTTCAATATCACTTTGGTGATGATGATCCACTTGGTGTTGTTCTTCTTTACCATTTGTGGGGATCTCACAACATGACGAATCGTCGTCGTCGTCATCATCGTCGTTCTCTTCCAGAGTGTGTAGTGGGATTTCGGTGTGGATGGAATTTGTGGTGGTAGTGCAGTGGGAGAAATCATCCGTTTCGCTTGAGGAACAACTTGTTACTTGGGCCCGACCAGCTTCGCTGGGTGTGGGGCTGGGCTGTGATTGGCGGGATTTTAAAACTTTGGAGCGTAGACGTTTATGACTGGGCGATAGACTAGAATTGCCATCATCCTCCAGATCATTTTCGGTTTCTTCTTCCTCGTCCTCGTCATCATCTTCGTCGTCGGTATCTTCGTCCACATATGAATAAAGACTGCGGGCTGAATTGGAACGTATGTTGACCAATTTATAGAAATCATTGGTGAACTCGGTGCATGTCACCTCCTCATCTTCGGAATATATGATCTGCTTGGAAAAAGAAATACGAATGAGAATTAGAAAATAATTAACCAATTACTCCGTTTTTGGCTTACCTTTTGCTGCAGCAGCTGTGATATATTGTCCGTGACCGAATCAGTTTCCACCATTGTCGAATTAAGTAAATCATTGGAGTTCCATAGCCAATCGTGCTCCCCATTCACACTGTTGCTGCTCAGTTTCAACAGCTGCCTTCGCTGCTGTTGCTCGCGACTTTCGTCCAGTGTTATCACAGCCAATTCCTCTTGCGACATACTCCAATCTTCCATCTCCGTTGAGCATGGTTCGGCGGGCAACAACCATTGTTCCGGCTCCTCGGGTAAATCTTCTAAGTGGCCATTCGATGGCTGTGGCTGGCCACTGCTCATCGTACAATAGCCCTCGTCACGACCCTTGGCAGGGCTGGCCGAGAGTGCCGCATTTTGAGCTTCTAAATCACGTACCCGACTCTTGAGCAGAACGACTTCTTCGCGTAGATTATCCTCAGCCACAATGGCATCGACAACCTTCCGCATTACATCGTCCAGACAATGTTCGTATTGTCGTATTCGGGTTAGTAAAGCTTTGTTTTCTTGTTGCAGAGCGTGCAATAGATTTTCCTGGCGAGCGAAACGAGTCTGCAAAGGAAGATGAGGGGGGAATTAAAATTTGACGATTAAAAGGTAGTGAATACAAAAAAATAAAGAGTGAGGGGGGGAATAAAATTTGTTGATTTAAAGGAAAAGGAAAGCAGAAATATTTAAAAATTATCCGAGCTATCTACACAGTTTATCCGCAAAAATTTTCGTCTGTCCGTCTGTGGAAATCACTTTAGCTGCCGAACGAAATGAAGTAGGTTGATAACATTTTATTCAAATGTGTATTATGTCTACAGGACTTTTGGTATTGAAAATGGGTGATGTAGCTAAACGTCTTCGTAAAGCCCCCATATAACGGTACCTCCCGATTTTCGGCATTTTGATGATTTTCGCGACATAATTCACCGGAATTGTTTCAAATTTGGTATTTGAAATTCGCAATGGATACTACAGCCTAAGACAGAAAATTTTCTGTGCTAGACCACGTCTTCATATAGCCCACATATAACCGAACCTCCCGATATTTGGTATTTTGATGATTTTCGCGACATTATTCACCGGAATTGTTTCAAATTTGGTATTTGAAGTTCGTAATGGATACTACAACCTAAGACAGAAAATTGTCTGTGCAGGTCCACGTTTTCGTATTGCCCCCATATAAGGGTACCTCCCGATATTTGGTATTTTGATGATTTTCGCGACATTATTCAGCGGAATTGTTTCAAATTTGGTATTTGAAGTTCGTAATGGATGCTACAACCTATGACAGGAGATTGTCTGTGCAGCTCCCCGTCTTTGTATAGCCCCCATATAGCAGTACCTCCCGATATTCGGTACCTTGTTGATTTTAGCGACATTATTCACCGGATTTGTTTCAAATTTGGTATTTGAAGTTCGTAATGGATGCTACAACCTATGACAAGAGATTGTCTGAGCAAGTCCACGTCTTCATATAGCCCCCATATAACGGTTCCTCCCGATGTGGGGAATTTTGATGATTTTGGCGACATTATTCACCAGATTTTTTTCAAATTTGGTACTTGAAGTTCGTAATGGGTGCTACAGCCTATGACAGGAGATTGTCTGTGCAGGTCCACATCTTCGTGTAGCCCCCATATAACGGTACCTCCCGATATTCGGTATTTTGATGATTTTAGCTTCAAATTTGGTATTTGAAGTTCGTAACGGATATTAATGCCTATGCCAGAAAATTGTCTGTGCAGGTCCACGTCTTCGCATAGCCCCAATATAACGGTACCTCCCGATTTTCGGTATTTTGATGATTTTAGCTTCATTCTTCACCGTTTTTTTTATTTAAGTTTCGTATTTCAATATTGTAATGGTTTATGACAAAAGTTGCCTATGCAGGTCAACTTCGTCGTGAAGACCCTAATATAACGACTACATTCGGTATTTTTTAGATTTTAAAAAAATTTTTAACGGATTTTATTTTTTTGAAAATTGCCAAAATTGTTTTAAATAGTGGAGGCTATTCAAAAATCGACCCGGCCGAACTTACTGGTGTTTTACTTGTTTATCCTAGCAATGTAGAACAGTTATCCACATTACTTAGGTCATTTAAATTTATTTTTTAAATGATCCCAGTAATGAAAATCAATTATCCGCATTATCCCCAACATCAAATGACCTTTTTTAAATTATCTGAGTTGTAAAAATCTATGAAGCACATTTGTTGTCAGACCATAAAAACTACTTGATCCGTTTAATCTGAATATTTGTTAATCGCTTGCCATTAAAACATTTAGCATCTTACCTGTAATGCTTTGTGATCCCGACACGTTTGCAATTGTCGTCGCTCTTTCGATTTCATGACACGGCTCATGCTGTAAATAGATGGGAGAAGAAGAAGCAGAAGACAATAAAACAAAACAGAATTAGAGAAAATTATAGGAAATTAGCATAGAAATTGAATTGGAACTCAATAAACCACAGAGAAATGCACAATTTCACTGGCAGTGGTGGTGCTTAGAGGTGCCGACATTTCTAATGGAATTCTTGTCGAATCATTGAAGCCGAACCGACAAAAAAAAGAGAAACATTCGCATTATTATCACGGTTCGCTGCTAGTCACCTTCCATTAACAAACATTTGCGCTGGCCTGGTTTCTCATTAGAGGAGCAATAATAAACCAAAAAAAATAACAGGAGAATGCCATTTTCCCGGCTTTGAATTCGGTTGTGTGTGTGTGTTTGCTCTCGCCTTAAGAAGAGGGTCGTCGTGATTGATGGTGTTTTCCAGGCAATTAATGAATGTTGCAAAGAAAACACTATCCCGCCTGGAATAGTTTGCCTTTTCGCACATGTGTGTGAGTGTGTGTTGCAAATGCACACGACTTGCAAATGCATCTAATGCACATTTGGTTGCTTGGTGGTGGTGGCGACGGCGGCCTATAATCTGCCTGCTTTCAAAGTTCAGCCTAAAAGCCCCTAAGCAATGCACAAACGCTTCGTGGTTTTCTGGTGGCATTTTAAATGGCTCACAGTGTTCAAGGGAGCTTTTGCCACACATAATGCGAATGATTTATCTGGGCCTTGTAAATTCTTAGGTCATGTTATCTGAGAGTATTTTAAGGGTGTTGTTCATTTCATCTGCGGGCATTTATCTACGTTATCTGTGCGTTATCAAAATTTAGGTTATATAACTTATGTAAATCATTTATCTAGCCCATAGGAGCTATTGACATAATTTATCTGGGTTATTTAGGCTATGGAAATAATTTATATAGATTATCTAAGTTATGTAAATCCTTTATCTTGATTATCTTTGCTCTGTAAATCATTTATCTGGTTTATATGAGCTACGAAAATAATTTATCTAGGTTATCTAAGTTATGTAAATCATGTATCTTGCTTGTATGAGTCATGGAAATAATTTATGTAGATTATATAAGAGTTATCTAAGTTATGTAAACCATTTATCTAAACTATTTGAGCTATTTTAATAATTTATCTAGGTTCACTAAGTTGTGTTAGTCATTTATCTGATTTATATGAATTACTAAAATAATTTATCTAGCTTGTAGGATCTATTAGATAATTTATCTAGGTTATCTATGTTATATAAACCATTTATATAGCTTATATGAGGGTTATCTAAGTTATGTTGACCATTTATCTACCTTATTTGAGCTATGAAAACTATTTATCTAGATTATATAATGGTTATCTAAGTTATGTAAACCATTTACCTAGACTATATGAGCTATTTTTATTATTCATCTAGGTTATCTAAGTTATGTAAATTATTTATCTAGCTTGTATGATCTGTGTAAATAATTTATCTAGGATATCTATGTTATGTAAATCATTTATATAGCCTATATATATATGAGCTATGGAAATAATTTATCTAGGTTATCTAAGTTGTGTTAATCACCTATCTGGCTTGTAGGATCTATGGAAATAATTTATCTGGGTTATATAAGGGTTATCTAAGTAATGTTAAACGTTTACCTATCTTACTTGAGCAATTTATCTAAGTTATCTAATTATAAAAATCATTTATCTAGTTTGTATGAGCTATGGAAATAATTTATCTAGGCTATATACGAATTATCTAATTTACGTAAACCATTTATCTAGACTATATGAGCTATTTTAATAATTTATCTAGGTTATCTAAGATCTGTAATTTTTTTATCTGACTTATATGAGCTACTAAAATAATTTATCTAGGTTATCTATGTTATGTAAATCATTTATCTAGCTCATATAAGCCTTAGAAATAATTTATCTAGGTTATATAAGGATTATCTAAGTTATGTTCACCATTTATCTAGGTTATCTAAGTTATATAAAACATTTATCTAGCTTGTATGAGCAATGAAAATAATTTATCTGGTTATATAAGTTATGTAAACCGTTAAGCTAGACTATATAAGCTATTTTAATAATTTATCTAGGTTATCTAAGTTGTGTTAGTCATTTATATAGCTTATATGAGCTATGGAAATAATTTATCTAGGCTATCTATGTTATGTAAATCATTTATCTGGACCATATGAGCTACTTTAATAATTTATCTAGGTTATTTAAGTTGGGTTAATCATTTATCTATCTTATCTAATGTATACAAATAATTTATCTAGCTTGTATGAGCTATGGAAATAATTTATCTAGGTTATATACGAATTATCTAAGTTACGTTAAACATTTATCTAGACTATATGAGCTATTTTAATAATTTATCTAGGTTATCTAAGATCTGTTAATCATTTATCTGACTTATATGAGCTACTAAAATAATTTATCTAGGTTATCTATGTTATGTAAATCATGTATCTAGCTCATATGAGCTTTGGAAATAATTTATCTAGGTTATATAAGGGTTATCTAAGTTATGTTCACCATTTATCTAGGTTATCTATGTTGTGTAAATCATTTATCTGGCGTATATGAGCTACTAGCATCATTTATCTAGGTTATCTAAGTTGTGTTAATCATTTATCCAAGTTATATGATCTACTAAAATATTTTATCTAGGTTATCTATGTTATGTAAACCATTTATATAGCTTATATGAACTATGGAAATAATTTATCTAGTTTATATAAGGCTTATCTAAGTTATGTTAACTATTTATGTTAACTATCTAGCTAGTATGGGTTATGGAAATAATTTATCTAGGTTATCTAAGTTATGTGAACCATTTATCTAGCTTATATGAGCTATGAAAACTAATTATCTAGGTTATCTAAGTTGTGTAAATCATTTATCTAGCTTAATTGAGCTATGGAAATAATGTATCTAGGTTATCTAAGTTGTGTTAATAATTTATCTGGCTCCTATGAGCTACTAAAGTAATTTATCTAGATTATCTAAGTTATGTAAATCATTTATCTAGCTTGTTTGATCTATGGAAATCATTTCTCTAGGTTATCTAAGTTATATAAACAATTTATCTAGCTTATATAAGCTATAATTTAATTTATCTAGGTTATCTAAGCTATGCAAATCATATATATTGATTATCTTAGCTATGTAAATCAATTATCTAGCTAATATGAGCTACGAGAATAATTTATCTATGTTATCTAAGTTATGTAAATCCTTTATCTAACTTACAGGGTGAGATAAAAAACTGCAACAAAGTCAACCGCCATAATTTTTACATCTTTTTTAAATTTCATTGAATGAAAGCAAATAGCAAATGGCATCATAGTTTAGAATAAGTTTAGATTTGTTCGAATTGGTCACCTTTGGCACGAATTATGGCCTTCAAATGGCCAATGAAACCGTCACTCGGTGCCAGAATGTTGCTCTGCGGTATTTTGGCCCATTTCCGGCGTGGCGCTTGCTTGAGGTGATCGACACTATTTTTTAGTGCCAACCTTGCTTTCCAAAATACTCCAGATACAATAGTCCAATGGATTGGTATCCGGAGATTTTGGTGGCCATTGTGCGCTGGAAATGAAGCGAACCTCATTTTTGTAAACATTCTTGTTTACATGTATCTGCTTTTTCTATGCAACCTTACTCATTTATCTAGCTTTTGTGAGCCGTATTAATATTATTTCTTACTTATCTGAGCTGTGGAAAGTTATCTAGATTATCTGACCGTATTTAATCTGGTCCTACCCAAGAGATTTCGTAACTGCTCAAATAAGGCATTATCCAGCTGTCAAACCTACAACCACTGTCTTTGCTAACGCCTTGGATGTTAAAGCCTCTCCTCTATTTGGTGTTTTTCGTCGCTCCTAACACAAAACTCCTAACTTATGCATGAATGTAGGTACAAATGTCTGATGCTATGCATGTGTGTTTTCAGTCATTTTAAATTGTTTCTTTTGAAGATGAATTCTGCATTTTGGAGAACCTCACAATTTGTATTCGTTAGTATTTTGCACATCTCTGGCCACAACCGACGTCAAGCTTTCTTTTCTTTTGCCTGGCTGGCTGCTGTTGTTAATGATAATGACGATGGTTGGCAATGGGTTTTGTTTTCTTTTTGGCCAAAATAGGCAAATTTCGCTGCAGTGTAATGCAAAAGGAAATTAGTTTAGTGCGAGTAACGGTAACGAAATTTTAATAACTTGGGAATGCACATTGAGGCTATATCCCACTCTTTTGAAGTAAAAACCCAGCAATAAATGGTTTGGTGCTTTGGAACACTTAAAGTATTTTCGCTGGAGTGGTTGAAATAAGTCGAGGAAGAGGGTACTGAAAAAGTATGATTGTTATATGACTACTGAAAGAGAGGAGACATTCTTGTGTAAAATAAACTAAATAACTCAATTCCATTCTTTTTAAATTGTGAGCGAAAAGTGAAACTCGATTGAACAGTACTACATTACCCAGAAAGTAAGGAAACGGAAAACTGGTACAAAAAACGAGATCAAAACAAGATAAACTGTCCTTAAAAATTAATACACCAACGAATCCGTTAGTTTTTTTCTCTGCCAATTTTATGGAGAAAAAACTAGCAAAGAGAGCAGGGTATTTATTTGTGCTCTCTTTAATGTGCCTCAGATTTTAATAGGTACGAAATGGGTTTTCATAAAATAAAAATTGCAAAATTTGTAAAAGTCGTAGGTGACATGTCTCAACATTGGCTGATCATTTGCACTGAAATAATTCTCATTGACTTTGTAGAACTGCTCGACTTTATTATTTTTTTTTTCTATTGACCTCGTCGAACTCTGCCTATCGGACAACAAAGCTGAATGATTTTTCGGTGACGGCTCCGCGTGTTTGTCTTAAAAGAAATGCATTTTTCAATTCTTAATTAAAAAAATCAGATTAAAATCAAAGACAAGTAAGTAAACGATACAGTCGGGCGGGATCGATAATGGGTTACCCTACAACAAACAATAAATTACAGTAATGTTGCTGTAAAGGGTGAGATGAAAAAAACTGCAACCAACTTCAGACTGCTGTAATTTTTAAGCCACTCGTCCGACAGCTGTTAAAATTATTCCAGTGACAGCTCATTACATAGTTTACAAGCGTACAAAAGCATTTTGCTGAGAATTTTTCAGAAAAAAAGTTATTCGTGAAGGAATTTAAGCGGGATACTGTGATTTCTTTATATTTGGCTGGAAAACGACAAGTGGCTATCGTTAGAGCACTCCAGCATTTAAATGTGAATAAATCGTTTGTGTCTCGTACCATAGCTCGTTATCGTGTTACTGGTAGCGTAGCCCGACATCAAGGATGTGGACGGAAGAAAACAGCAGCAGCAACATCAGCAGAAATAGTGCGAAAAGTAAAGAAGCGACTTGATCGAAACCAGCGTCGCAGTGGCCGAAAAATAGATCGTGAGCTGAAAGTATCGCAATGTTCCATTCGGAAAATATTGAAAAATTGAGCCATTGAAATTCCAAAACGTGCAAGAACTTACACCGCAACGAAAAGAAAATAGACTCAAAAGAGCTAAAGAGTTGCTTCGCTTGGCCGAAAGTTGTGAACTGCCGAATTTGATTTTCTCCGATGAGAAAACATTCGTTGTCCAGCAGTTTGTAAACAAACAAAATAATCGTGTTTACTTGCCAAAGAGGTCAGCTGAAAATGTGCACCTTCGGTTGGCCATCAGAACTTAAGCGCAGGTCATGGTGATCGTGTGGTGTGGGCCGCCATAACAGCCAATGGTCGCTCTCCGCTCGTATAATTCGACCGTGGCATCAGAATAAATGCCAAATATTATCGCGAAAATATTCTGGATGGTGTATTAAAGTATGGGCACGCAAACATTTTGGCCGCCGATCTTGGACATTCCAACAGGACTCAGCACGCGCCACCCATGGTTACAAAATGAGGTTCCTCGCATCATTTCCAGCGCTCAATGGCCACCAAAATCTCCGGATACTAATCCGTTGGAGTATTGTGTCTAGAGTATTTTGAAAAGCAAGGTTGCCACTAAAAAATACGAAAGTGTCGATCATTTCAAGTAGGAGCTTCGCGGGAATGGGCCAAAATACCGCAGAGCAACATTCGGGCAGCGTGTGAGGGTTTCATTGGCCGCTTGAAGGCTATAATTCGTGCCAAAGGTAAATCCTAAAATTTGATGCTATTTCCGACATTTTTAGCTTTCATTCAATAAAATATAAAAAAAAATGTAAAAACTATGGCGTTTGACTTTGTTGCAGTTTTTTATTTCACCCTGTAGAGTAGGAGATTGTTTTGCAAATCTGTACTACATTTGCTCGAAAAGTAGTAAAGGCTACTAAATTTGGTATTGGATGAATGTATAAAACTGGAATTCTGAAATTGGATATTGAAACACTTGGGGTCTACTTAAGTTTTGTGGGCCTTAGGCTTGATCCGGGCAGCGTCTTTACCCTACATCAGCCTCAGTCAAAACTTTTCGTTATAGATTCGTTATGGTTTTTTTATTCCAATCCATTTGCTTGTTCAAATATTTATAAATCCATACTTACTTTTCAAGCTGCTGGCGCAGTTCTTTTTCGAATGTTGGCGACCCGCATTGACTCTGAAATTGAATAAAAGAAGTGAAGCAATTAATAAAATGTAACATTTTGGTACTGTGAAGAAATAAATCATATGTATTTTTATCTCAAGATGAATTTGGACCAGAAGTTCAAAATGATCGCCAATTGTTTTGCAAATTTTTTTCAATCCTCAAAAAGTCTTAATTTTGGTTTTTTGGAATTTTACAGATTTATAAAACTAGTAATGAATAAATGGTTCTCATAGACTTAATATATATGTGACGTAGTAACGTAATTCTCATAGGCTTGTAAAAATACCCAAAATTATGAAAACGCGAGAATAGATACCCGACATTATAAGGGATGTTAATATAATGATGTGTTCATGCTTTAATCCATAAAAAAACAAACAATCATCCAAACTGTCTCTTTGTCCACACCAATGCTCAAATGAAATGACAAAATTAAACAACTAAATGCCATTTGATGTGGGACTTTTATTTCCAAAATCCAAAAAAAAAAAAAAAAAAAACGAAAATCGATCAATTGAATAGTTTCCCTGTTTTATTACAGTTTTCCGTTTGCGTGAGTAACTCATGAGTTATGGAGCAATAAATTTTTACAAAATACGAGAGTATGAAAGAGAGGGAGAGAGCGCGAGAGAGGCAGGGGGTAAGAGTAAATTGTGTGAGTATATCGTATATTCACATACAAATAAACAATTAAGATAAATGTTTGTTTGCACGTAATATGAGCGACCTTTAACAATGACTTTATTAAATATTTGTTATCGAAACGGACCAGGGGTTTGAAACCCAAAACCTTGAAATATTCCTGCTGGCCGTAAGTGCATTTCATGAGAGCTGGAGTGGTGGCGATGGTGGGGAGGGTAATTGTGCTCAATGAAGTATTAATTAATCAATTTTATAGCCCTAGTTTGACAATATGAATGGCATGGCCGATATGGTGGTGGTGGTCACATTGTCACACATGAACACAAACATACACACATATGCTGTTTTACAATTTCCGCTGCATCCCAGATGAGAATATACTATTTTGTGAAATAAGACAATTTAATCTTGTTTACAATATATTTGTTGGAAATTTGGATATTTTAGAGAATTTGGTTCAAAATTTTACATTTATGATGAGAGTACTAAATTTTAGGCAGGGATCGGCTTAAGAGAAATCGATCGATATTTTCTTTTCCATCACACTGCCAGGTGGGGCATGGAAATTTAAAAATATGTTACCCGTTCTAACTAACGTTGAAAAATTCACTTCTAATCCGCGTGAACCCAAAGTGTTCTGAACAAGTAAAAAATCAGCTAAGTTCAATCAGGCCGATCTTTTAATACTTGCAAAATGTTAATAACATTTCGTCGAAAAATACCGTTAGTGCATACGCAATTTTTTGTCATAGGCTGTAGTAACCAATAGGACCTTTAAATACGAAACTTAAAATCATTCCGTTGAATAATGTCGCCAATATCATCAAAATGCCGAAAAAGGGAGGTACCGTTATATGTGGGGTATACGAATACCTAGACCTGCATATACAATTTTCAGTCATAGTTTGAAACATTCATTACGAACTTCGAAGACGAAATTTGAAACAATTTCGGAGAAAAATGTCTCTAAATCATACAAATACCGAAAAAAGGGAGGTACCGTTATATGGTGGCTAAAAATATGCATTGAGGTTTAGATACTTCAAATTATTTTTTATACCCTCAGTCATATGGCGAGAGAGGGTATTATGCATTTGATGCGGCTAAAACTTGCCTCATCGAAATAACGGTTTTAGACCATAGTTCGCTTTGGGCCAAATCCTTTTCAGGAAATTTGGAGTAGATGTAGCGATGTCCATCCGTCTGTCTCGAAGGGAGTATCCGATTTGATCCAAACTTCTTAATATTATTACCAAACTTCGATCGAGTTTGGAGATGGGCAATACCGGTCCAATTTTCAAAATAATATTTTACTGCGCAGAAAGAGAAAGGATAACCCGATTTTGCTCCAACTTTGCGAATCCTAATATTTGCATCAGTGCTAGAACAGGTGCAATATCGGTCCACTCCATCAAGTACCTCCCCCACAAAGGGTAACATTTTTGAATAATTATAACTCTTACAAAATGTGATGTAAGAGTCCGATTGTCTTCAAATTTCGCACATCACAATATTTTTTATTAACCCAAGGTCTGGTGTTAAGATGGAATACATCGGTCTACTCCTTCTGGTGCCTCCCCACAAAAGGTCGAAATTTTGAATATCCATGAAGTTCATAAAACGCGAAATTAACATTCGATTTCATTCAGACTTGGCAAATCTCAATATTTCCATCAACAGAAGATCTCTTATAAAGATGGTAAAGATCGGACCTTTTCTTCTGCTACGTCCCCCACAAAGGGTCAAAGTTTTAAAAAACGAAAAAGACTATAAAATCCAAAATAAGCATCCGGCTCTCTTCATATTTCACACATTCCATTATTTCTACTAACACAAGATCTGCTGTGAAGATGGGAGATATTGGCGCACTTCTTCTGGTCGCACTTTTCTCTGGTACCTCCTCTACAAAGGGTCAAATTTTTGAATACTCATGAAGCTCATAAAACATGAAATTAACATCCGATTCCATTCAGACTTGGCACATCTCAATATTTCCATCGACACAGGATCTGTTATGAAGATGGTAGAGATCGGACCATTTCTTCTTGTATCTCACCAACAAAGGGTTAACATTTTGAATAACCAAAAATATTACAAAAACCGAAATAAGCAGTTAGCTCTCTTCATATTTCATACATCTCAATGTTTCTACTAAGACAAGATCTGCTGTGAAGATGGGATATATCGGCGCACTCCTTCTGATACCTCCCGCACAAAGGGTAAATATTTTGAATATCCATGAATGCAATATTTACATCCGATTCCATTCAGACTTGGTACATCTCAATATTTTCATCAACACAAGATCTGTTATAAAGATGGTAGAGATCGGACCATTCCTTCTGGTACCTCCCCACAAAAGTAGTTGATATAGTTCAAACTTGACACGTCGCAATATTTGTATAATTTTTATTTGTATCATTCTTTCGGAACCTACTCCAAAGAGGGTCAACAATTTCAATTTCATAGCAGAAATCCAAAAATATTTAAATAATCGAACATTGGCTTAGGGTATACATCTGCCGGCAAAACCGACTAAGCAATATTTTTTCATCCTGTAAGACATCCTTTTCTTCAAAAATCTTGAAAAATTAATTCATTGCAAATTGAATCCGATTTTCAGCATCCTTTTCTCCATCAAATTTCCAATTATTAATCACCGCTGCCAGCCAAACTCCTCCCCCTCCCACCAGTATTTTTTTGACTTGTGCCATAAACGAACTCCACTAAATCTTGTTTTAAAGACTCCTTTCAACTTGACAATGTCAGTTTTATTAATGCACTTTATTATTGTTATTATCATCGGCATCCTCATCCACCATCCACAGCCGCAGTCACAGCCACAGCCACATCCACACGGCATCGTCATTGTTATTATTATATTCCTACTTTATTATGGCTTTTATCATTGTCACAGCTGTTCTGGCAGATTTTACTCCTATGAGCCAGCGGAGAGCGAACGTGAGTTATGGGTGGCAATGGGCTGTGGAAAAAATGAAATTATTTTACTTCCGTTTCCTGCTAACATTTTGCAGCACACACAAACGCATTCACATATATATCTTCATAAACAAATGTACGCTCACTCAGTCATTTGTGAAGTGCGTAGCTTACATTAACCGTAACTGAGCACTGAGTAGAGAGCAAAACAACAAATCTTACTTTAGTTAAAGTGTTGGAAAGATTAAACTTTCTCAGAGCACAAAAAAATATATTTCCATATATATGTGTGGCTGTGATTGTGTTCAGTAAATTCACATTAAGTCTAGCAAACACACACACAAATCCACATATGTAATTAAAGTCGTTCCACACCATGGAGACAGAAATGTCTGTGTAATTATTTTCTAGGGCATTTGCATGTTTTGCAAATGCTTCTAGGGATGTAGGGGTGAGAAAGAAGGAGAGGATACTCCAGAGAAGATTTGAATAAATGTGTTTGTTGCACTTTTTACACTTTAATCTTAGGAGTTATTAGGGGATCCTATATGGGAATCCTAAAAGTATGTAGCATACATCTTAAACGTTAATGGAATTTACATTTTGAATTTACAACTGGCTATATGAATACAAATTCGAAAAAAAAATAAATTCTATTGCTGGAAATTTGTCTTTAATGGCATAGAATCATTTTGATCCAGAACCACCGATTTTGAATTTATGACGTTGGCATGCTGTATCAACAGCCATTCAGCTATTACAGAATTGGCCGGCTGAAACTTGGATTGTCCCTATCATAGACCAAAATTTCGTGGGATCTATGCTGGTTGGTTGTTATAGTAGTTATATCGTGGCGTAGAATCCATTGCTTACCCGTCTCTAGAATAGATAGTGAACCTTATATTTGATATCCAGATTATGCTGATATAAATTTTAAAACGTGCCAGATTTGGACAATATCGTTTACATATCCTTTATATATATAAGTTTTAATAATTTTTGGAAAACGTTGTAATGTGCTCGAGGTAACATATATAGTGGGCCGAAGTGTTCCACCTGATATATTATTGGTAAAATATGCAAAATAAAGAACATTTATTTCCACTTAGATGCGAATTATTATAAGCCAAAATTCTAACTTTTTGTGGGGGAGGTAGTAGAAGGAGTGGACAGCTTAATCTCGTATTCACATCAGATCTGTGGTTGAGTGAAATATTTTGATATACCAAGTTTGAATGGAATCGCTGACTTATTTCGCAAGTTATGGGAGATATTAGTATTTAAAATTATGATCCTTTGTGGGAGAGGTACTTGATGAAGTTGACCGAAATTGTACATTTTCGCACCTGACCTAGCACCGACGCAAATATAAAAATTTGCTGAGTTGAAGCAAAATCAGATTATCGTTCCTCTTTCTGTGCAAAAAAAATATTTTTCTTTAAATTTCGACCTTTTGTGGGGGAGGTACCTGATGGAGAGGACCGATATTGTCCATTTTCGCACCTGACCTATAACTAATGAAAATATTAGAATTCGCAAAGTTGCAGCAAAATCGGATTATTGTTCCTCTTTCTGTGCAAAAAATATTTTTTTTTTTAAATTTCGAACTTTGCGGGGGGAGGTGCCAGAAGGAGATTTCATCCATTTTCACATCAGACCTTGGGTTAATAAAATTATAAGGATGTGTGAAATTTAAAGACAATCGGACTCTTACATCACATTTTATAACTTAAAATTTTGACCCTTTGTGGGGGAGGTACCTGATGGAGAGGACCGATATTATCCATTTTTGCACCTGACCTATAACTAATGAAAATATTAGAATTCGCAAAGTTGGAGAAAAATCGGATTATCCTTTCTCTTTTTTTGCAATAAATAATTTTCTTTGAAAATTTTGACATTTTGTTTGGGATGTACCAGAAGGAGTGGACCGGTAGTGCCCATCACTGAACTCGATCTAAGTTTGATAATAATACTACGATGTACCAACTTTAGATCAAATCGAATACTCCCTTCGAGAGTTATCATGCGCACGTTTTGGCCGTATCAAATGATATATACCCTCTGTAGCCATATGGCTGAGGGTATACAAAAATAGAAAAGATGCAAGGCAACACTGGCCACTACATCGAATCACAAACCATTAGAATATTCGAATGTGAAACTTGAAAAAAATCGTTGAATAATGTCGCTAAAATCATCAAAATACCGAATATCGGAAGGTACCGTTATATGGGGGGTATACGAAGACGTGGATCTACATGGCCCATTTTCAATACCAAAATATACATTTGTGTAAAGTTTTATCAACCTACTTAATCTCGTTCGGACGGGTATCGCTAAATCGACATCGAATTTTATGCTGATCCAGAATATATACACTTTGTGGGGTCTAAAATGCATATTTCGAGATGTTACAAACGGATTGGAGTTTGTCAATCAATTATGAAAATATTTAAAATAATTTCAGAACTTTGGGGACAAAATATGTTTCCTCTTCAAACAATTACCCCAAGTTTTTAATTCCATTTATTTTAATTGCAAACAAACAATTAAAAGTTTGAAAATAGAATTAATTTACATTTCTCCTTTACAAAAAATATACCATTCCACATAGCATCAGTTTTCATTGAAACATAATATTTTTTAAGAGCTTCCTGCCCAAAAAAAAACCAAAAAAAAAACAAAAATGCTTTGATGTTTTATTTTTGTCAACCTGCAAGAAATAATGAATTCAATTACAATTCCCAATAATCATTAACTTTTGTGGGTGTGTAACCAAAAAAAAAAAAAAATAACACATCTACAGCAACAAATGCCAAATCGAGAGCAGGCGGCTGTGAGGGTGGTGCGTGGTGGTTAAAAGTCGTCACAACTTCCGCCCAAAGATAAAAGCATTTCATATTCCAAATCTCCATAATACGGAACCAAAACATTAACATAGACCCCGCAACAAAAACAAAAAGCATCAAAACAAATACAGAAGAGTCATGGCAGGAGCAACGATGACACCAGAGTCAGGCTGTCACACCATGTCAGCCAGCCAGCCATTGGAGGCCAAACAAAAGTGTATTCCATATCTTGGGCTTGGGGGGCTAGTCGTCTGGCTGCCCAGCCGGCCAGGTCTGAGTTCGAACAGATACTGTTGCTTGTCGTAAATCACTTGTCAAAATGCAAACATGTCAACGCAAAAATAACACGAAGAGGACAAAAAAAAGAGTAGCACAAAAACAAATGGAAAACAGCAGCAACATCAATGAATAGCGAAACACTACATCTGCAATCAGAACAAATGCCCAGAATGACAATTTTTTCCGAGTTTTCTTTTTTTTTTTTTTTGGTGTTGTTGGAAAATAATCATGGTATGGTGTATTGGTATTCACCGGGGCGTTAGGCTAACTAACTCGATAATGGACAAAAATATGTGCGTGTGTGGTGGTCGCCCATGGGTGGGCAATTGTCATCCGCCCGCCGCTTTTCAGACAATCTGAGAACAAATTCCAAACGACAGCCAACCAACCAACCAACCGACCAGATAGACATTCGAAATCACATTTTATAAGTTAATAAATTGTCGTAATTGTCAGGAGCCACAGATGCGTTTAATTTGTGCCATTAAACGCATAAAACAGTTGGCATTACGTGCCTCAATGTCTGGATTTGTCTGTTGATTGTTCTGCTGCTGCTGCTGCTATTCCGCGGGACATGGCACTGTGCGAACAATGAATAAATTTCTGTTGCTGCTGTTTTATTTCTTTGGTGTGGCAATCATTGTGCGTTTGAAATGAGCTGGAACTAGACAGAACTGGAGGAGGACGACGAAGAACTGATTCAGGTGAACTGTGAACAGAATTGAAACAATGTTAGTGTAAGTGTTCCCCATTTGAGATCGAGCAAACTCAATTTTTCGATATCGCTCGAATAGAAGAGAGCATTTTTGTGAGTGGGACTAAAATTCGTTCAACATCGTGCAAATTGTACTCTTGCCCTCAGAAAAAAGTGCCTCAGCAGCGGAGGCCCGAATATTTTTTTATAGAAAGAATGCCTTAGACACTGAAGACCGGATTTTTTTCTATAGAAAAAAGTCTCAGAGGCACAGGTTCGGATTTTTTTTCTATAGAAAGAAAAAATGCCTTAGATACTGTGGCCCGGATTTTTTTCTATAGAAAGAAAAAATGCCTTAGAGGCTCGGATTTTTTTCTATAGAAAGAAAAAATGCCTTAGAGGCTCGGATTTTTTCTATAGAAAGAAAAAATGCCTTAGAGGCACGGATTTTTTTCTATAGAAAGAAAAAATGCCTTAGAGGCTCGGATTTTTTCTATAGAAAGAAAAAATGCCTTAGAGGCTCGGATTTTTTTCTATAGAAAGAAAAAATGCCTTAGAGGCTCGGATTTTTTCTATAGAAATAAAAAATGCCTTGGAGGCTCGGATTTTTTTCTATAGAAAAAAATTGCCTTGAAGGCTCGGATTTTTTTCTATAGAAAAAAAATGCCTTAGAGGCTCGGATTTTTTTCTATAGAAAGAAAAAATGCCTTAGAGGCTCGGATTTTTTTCTATAGAAAGAAAAAATGCCTTAGAGGCTCGGATTTTTTTCTATAGAAAGAAAAAATGCCTTAGAGGCTCGGATTTTTTTCTATAGAGAGAAAAAATGCATTAGAGGCTCGGATTTTTTTCTATAGAAAAAAATTGCCTTGGAGGCTCGGATTTTTTTCTATAGAAAAAAAAAATGCCTTAGAGGCTCGGATTTTTTTCTATAGAAAAAAAAAATGCCTTAGAGGCTCGGATTTTTTTCCATAGAAAAAAAATGCCTTAGAGGCTCGGATTTTTTTTCTATAGAAAAAATGCCTTAGAGGCTCGGATTTTTTTCTATAGAAAAAAATGCCTTTGAGGCTCGGATTTTTTTCTATAGAAAGAAAATGCCTCAGAGACCCCGATTTTTTACTGAGGCCCTGATTTTTTTCGGTCGAAAAAAAATGCCTCAGAAACTGAGGTCCCCATTTTTTTTTTGGGAGGAAAAAATGCCTCAGAAACTGAGGTCGCGATTTTTTTTAAGGTTGAAAAAAATGCCTCAGAAACTGATGTCCCGATTTTTTCCTATAAAAAAGAGTGCCTCAGGTACTTAGGACCGGATTTTTTTCTATAGAATTAATGCCTCAGCTACTGAGGCCCTGATTTTTTTTCTATAGTAAAGAATGCCTCTGCTGCTGATGCCCGGATTTTTTTCTGTAGAAAAAATGCCATAGTAGCGGAGGTCCGGATTTTTTTTCTGTAGAAAAAATCAGGCCTCGGTTTCTAAGGTATTTTTCCATAGAAAATCAGGACCTCAGTGTATTTTTTCATAGAAAAAAACATGTTCTCCGAACTGAGACCCGGATTTTTTCTCATAGAAAAAAATGCTTTCCGAACTGACACTCGGATTTTTCTATAGAAAAAATACCCTATAGGAAAAACTGTTTTAGTATCTGAGGTCCTGATTTTTTTCTATACAAAAAATCGAGTCATAAACTGAGGCCCTGTTTTTTTTCTGTAGAAAAAAATGTCTCAGACCCAGAGGCGGTTTTTTTTCCTATGAAAAAAAATGAGACCGGAAATAGCTTTTTTAGTCCCCAAAGGGAAAAAATGCTCAATGTCTTCGAGAAACCTTTGAAATTCCTTAGAATGTGAAAGGTTTAAGTTGCGTTATCCCCAAAAAATTCCATGAAGCAATTACCGCAAATATTCCTATTTAAACCCATTTAAACTTCATGACCCGTTCGCCTTCCATTTGACCCCAATCGCCTTGGTTGGTAATTTTAAGAAATCCTGCTCTCATCTGCCGTGACAGCCAACATCAAATTGAAATTGTATTCATAAGGCTGTCTATTGAAGGATGTAAGGAAGCAAGCATAGCCTAGATTTTTGCGGCGGCGGCGGCGACATCAAGTCTGGAATGAAATTAAATATTCCATTTTGGGACGAGACAAGACTTCATTTGGCTGGCACATATGGAGGGCAAGGCAGTTACAACAACAAATTAAATAGGAAACTATAGATATTTGGTCATTCACCCCGCACACCATCTAGTCTAAGGGAATCAAATGCCAGTCATGTGGTAGTAGGAGTAGCAATAAAACCAGAGGGTTATTTGTGGCCCTTTGAAGTAACACAGGGAAGAGGGTTGAGGGGTGGGGAGGAAGGGATAACAGTTCCTTGTTTGTTGTTAATATTTAAAGATGTCAGAATAGGCGCCACCGAAAAAAAGTCATAACGAAGCAATAACATCATCAAACTCTAATGTCTGCCACTGACTAACTACCATATTTTTTGCTACCTCTGGCTTGCTAGGCAGGCGTCTATGGTGTCTGGGCCACCAGCTGTTTTTGGGAAATGATGAAAATCTTAGTTTCAAATAACGGCTTTTTATGGCGCGTCACAACAAAAGTTAATTCAAGAAAATGTTGGGTTATCCCCGCCAAACATAAATCTTCAAAGGAAAGTAAAGTAAAAATGGAGGTGGAAGGTTTGAATGAACGGAACGGCTGGCACACGCCTGGAGCTGTAATAACTGAGATTTTAAAATTACTCCATAGCTGATGTTTGTTATTGTTAAATACAGGCAATTAATTATAATTATTGTAAAACATGAATTCCACATTTACCCACCCCCTCCCCCCTCAAACGTCATTATCACCATTGTCATCATCATCGTCGTCATCATCATTAACAATGTCGCCAATGTTTGGCCTTTCTCCAGCCAAAATCTTTACCCTCTCATTTCATTCTAATGAAGGCCATTGTTTGCTACCCCCCTCCCCTTCTCACTGCTGCTCGGCCCCCTTTCGAAATGCATTTCCAAGAAACCAAAAGTACCCAAAATTGTTGAAAACATGAAAAATAACTAAAATTTCAATTAGAGCTCTTTATTATGCCAAGGGTGGTTGGTTGGTTTGTTTTGATCCAGTCCAGGAGACCGACGAACATAACCCCACATTTTGACAACGACGTCAAGCAACTGCAAAACAAGGACTTTTCGCCCAGCCAAACAACAGTAGCTACACTTCTAGCCTAGATGTCATACAAAGAGAGACCGGGTGTTGAGAAGGAGGAGGAGGGGAGAAAAATTTCCAGCCTATCTCGATGATACAATACACGCGGTACAAATTAACAAACCAAATCCGGGCAACATGTAAAATTCATGCGGACTTAATGTCATATTTTTTATTTATTAATAAACCCAAACAAATTCCGAAAATCCTCCCCCAAAACATTCAATAAGTGAAAGCTACCAATAGTACATATCCAGCCATCTAAGCCACCCGTTTTTCTCTCGAAACGACAAATGATAGATACATGTTTGCACCCGCAATGTGATTGAATGGAGAAGCCAAGGATTCAGTCATCGGAGGGGGTGCATGTAACAGCAACAGAGATTTCTTCTTATCCTTTTTCAAAGTTGTGGTTTATGTGTGAATGGTCGTCAGGAACATTTTTCCAGGATATCCCACATATAAATGTCAGTAAAAACCACCACCTCCCCATCCCCGAAACACTTTTACATGTTGCAACTGTTTTCACCCCCATCCAAAAAAGAAAGGATTTTGGAGAAAAACCCTTTTCCTTTCGTTGCTAAGACAACAAATGTTGTTGTTGGCTTAACCAAAAAAAGGATAAAATACGCCTTTGAGAACGCTCTTTCCCCCTGCTTTACTTTGCTTCATCAGTAAGTGAATTTGAAAATGCGTAATATTAAATCAACAACTTAACTTTACTTCTTTGTAAATATTTAGTCAAGGATGGCAGATGTTTACCCCGAGCCGACAAATATTGAGGAAGGGAGCTTAAAGTCTTTATTTGTCACCTGCTCTTTAATGGTGGCAATGTAAGGGAAATCTACTTGGTGAATGCTCTGAGGGGTTTCTTGTGAAAAATAATCGAAATTTTAGGTTGACAGTTTTGGCATCAGCAAGGCAATGCGGAATTCGTTTTGACAAATAAAAACTAAAGTTTAAATGAAGCAGGTTGTCAGGGTAAAAAGCACGTTTCTTTTAGCTTCATACCACAATATGAAGCCTAAGAAAAGCGCCACCTAGCAAGGGGTAATGACAACACAAGACTTATCAAAGACTCCCACTAAATTAGCTTAGGACAGATCAATAATTTATGAGCAGATACATCTGGAGATAGAGTTATAGGAACTAGAGCTAAGAGGCCATCTACTGTAGATGGACTCAGAGATCATCTACTGGACTCAGAGGCCATCTACAGTAGAGTATATGGAACCAGAGGCCATCTACAGTAGTGTAGATAGACTCAGAGGTCATCTACAATAAAGTATATGGACTCAGAGGCCATCTACAGTCGAGTAGATGGGCTCAGAGCCTATCTATGGTTGAGTAGATAAACTTGGAGGCCATCTACAGCTGAGAGACTATATACGGTTCAGTAGATGGACTCAGAGGCCATCTACAGTAGAGTCGACGGACTCAGACGCCATCTGCAGTAGAATCGATGAAACCAGAGATCATCTACGGTGGAATAGATGGACCCAGAGGCCATCTACAGTAGAGTAGATGGACTCAGATGCCATCTACAGGAGAGTAAATGGTCTCAGAGGATATCTACAGAAGAGTAAATGGTCTCAGAGGACATCTCTAGTGTAGTGGGTGGACCCAGAGGTCATTTACGGTGTAGTAGATGGACCCAGAGGCAATCTACGGTAGAGTAGATGGGCTCAGATCCCATCTACAGCAAAGTAGATGGGCTCAGAAGTCATCTACAGTAAAATATATGGGCTCAGAGGCCATCTACAGTAAAATATATGGGCTCAGAGGCCATATACGGTTGAGTAAATGGGCTCAGAGATGGTCACAGAGGCCATCTACGGCTGAGTAGATGGTCACAGAGGCCTCAGAGGATATCTACAGGAGAGTAAATGGTCTCAGAGGACATTTATGGCTGAGTAGATGGACCCAGAGGCTATCTACGGCTGAGTATATGGTCTCAGAGGCCATATAAGGCTAAGTAAATGGTCTCAGGGGACATACAATGTAGAATTGATGGACTCAGAGGCCATCTACAGTAGAGCAGATGGGCTCATAGGCCATCTACAGTAGATTAGATGGGCTCAGAAGCCATCTACAGTAGAGTAGATGGGCTCAGAGGCCATCTACAGTAGAGTAGATGGGCTGAGAGGCCTTCTACAGTAGTGTAGTTGGACTCAGATGCCATCTACAGTAGTTTATGCCATCTGCTGTAGTGTAGATGGCCTGAGAGGTCATCTACAATAGTGCAGATGGACTCAGAGGCCATCTACATTAGAGTAGTTGGGCTCCGAGGTCATCTACATTAGAAAAGATGGACTCAGAGGCCATCTATGATAGAGTAGATGGCCTCTGAGTCCATCTACTCTACAGTAGATGGCCTCTCAGCCCTCACTGTAGAGTAGATGGACTCAGAGGCCATATTCAGTAGAATAAGAGGGCTCAGAGGCCATCTATAGTAGAGTAGATGAACCCAGAGGCCATCTACATGAGAGTAGATGGACTCTGAGGTCATCTACAGTGGAGTAGGTGGACACAGAGGTCATCTACGGTGGAGTGGATGGTCTCAGAAGACATCTACAGGAGAGTAAATGGTCTCAGAAGACATTTATAGGAGAGTAGATGGTCTCAGAGGACATTTATGGCTGAGTAGATGGTCTCAGAGGCCAATAAAGCTTAGTAAATGGTCTCAGTGGCCATTTACGGCTGAGTAGAGACCATCTACGGCTGAGTAGATGCTCTCAGAGGCTATCTACGGATGAGTAGAAGGTCTCAGAGGCCATTCAAGGCTGAGTAGATGGTCTCAGAAGATATCTACAGGAGAGTAAATTGTCTCAGAGGACATTTATGGCTGAGTAGATGGACCCAAAGGCTATCTACGGTTGAGTAGAGACCATCTAAGGTTGAGTAGATGGTCCCAGAGGCCATCTACGGCTGAGTACATGCTCTCAGATGCCATCTACCATAGATAAGATGGACCCAGGGTCCATCCACGGTAGAGTAGGCGGACTGAGAGGCCATCTGCGGTAGAGAAGTTGGAGTGAGAGGACATCTACTGTAGAGTAGACCATATTTTGGCTTGTAGATGTACTATGTAGGAAATATTCTTTGTGTAGTCGACCTCGTTTTTTATCCTTTGTCCAATAAAAGCAATTTGCCTTTAATTGTTTCCAACAAGGTGCAGATAAAACAAATTATGCGCAGCAGCTGTTTTTGTAACCAGACAGAGCAGGCCTTGCTGAAGACATCCAAAAACATATAAAGAACCATCAGCACCATTAAGTTCAAGGTTAAAAAGACATATGATGAATTTGAAGACGGCAGACTAAAGGGACCATTTAACAGGTTTCGTCTCCTCATGTCGTCAACAAATTAGCGGCACACACAAAATGTATTCACTTAAATTTTAAGAGGGGTGCCTACATGTAATCATGTCTGGGCAAAATTATATCCTTACCATGGTTTTTGTTTTTTTTATTTCGCCAAACAGCCAAAAATTATCGAAAAATAACGAAATGTCTCGCCTTTGTTGTAATGGAGGCAACACCCCGTCAAAACAGATGGATAACTGGATGGGTTGCGTCGTTCAAGGAACCCAAATAAAAAAATATAAAAACAACAACACAAAACAAAGCAAAAAAAATATCCGTCTGGAAAAATGCACAACACAATGTATTTGTTGTTGTTGTTGCTGTTTCACTTTATGCACTCACACACATTACGTTTTCACAATGGCAAAGAAAAAAGGATAAAAGAAAGGAATTCCTTTTTCCATTCATAAATCCAGACAGAGAAGATGGAGGGGGATTCTACTTTTCTTTGAGGTTTCGAACCTAGAAATTATATTTTTGCACCCACACCAAACGCCACTAGGTGTCGCCGCCAACGTCTTGCAGCGAAAAAAACGCAAGCGGGCAATAAAACTTTGCCAAACATAAGTTGTAAATTTCACTAACGACAGGCAAACCCGGGCAGCCAGACAGTCAGACAGTTAGTCAGTCATTTTACTATTCCACCACAAATGTTATTCGCGTTTTTTCGTTTGTTAATGGCTTCGAATTAAAGTGGGAGAATAAAAAAACCGACAAGCCGAAACGATAACATCAACGCACACTCTACCCGCTTGGCACTGGGCACTGAGACGACAATGTTACGCGTGTACACTTTTGCTACCACATGACCCCGGCACTCGACAGCCGACAAAAACTTCCAGAGATGAGACATTCAATAAAGCCGGCACAGAACTGAATCGACAACCGGAGGAAGAACCACATTCATGGTCGCCGCTGTGTTTTTTTGGGGGATGTCACAAAAGTCTCGTGAGAAAAATCATCCAACCATCCCGTAGAACACACGGAGAGAAAGAGCAAGAGCAAGAGAGAGTGGTGAGTGAGTGATAAGTGAAAGCGGCATGGGAAATGAAACGGCAAGGGAATAAGGAAACGGAGGGAGAGGGTTGGGATGTAAAAATAACAACAGTTCAAATACCGGAAACCAAGGAACATGCCACACATTTATCCTGGCGGACTAAAACCAAAACAAAAACTTAACTTTCTCTCTTTCTCCTGGTCGCTGCAAAGAGCTTGTGGAGGGATGGACGAAAGGATAACACAGCGAATGCTGTGGCAAGGAACAAAATGGCAATGGAACACAGAGAACAAGGATGTTAAGAGAGAGCCTGGCGGTACCCGCAAAGAGCACAAATTTCAATACAACTCCTTGAAATGTTATGTTAAGGATATTATCGCTGTTAAATCGAAAAAAAAGGAAACAGAAAACGAATTTACCTCAAATTCGGTGTTGGACAACAAAGTCAACAACAGCAACACCAACTTTGTTTCAAACTCTTTTGCCGAAAAAGAATTCAATTTAAAACTTTTCGCACATGAACAGCAAGCAGCACATCAGCAGCATAGGCACGTTCAGGATGTTGTTGCTGCTTTTGTTATTTTTTTGCAAAGGAAGGAGGGGGGAGGGAGTGGTGGCTTAAATCCTCAAATCATTTTCGGCCTCATGTTCAGTAGCTGATATCATTCCTGGTTTTGTTTTGCCAAGTTGAACATTTTAAAACTTTAATTAAACCTAAATAACTTTGCCAAAGAGACCAACAGCTCCTCTGGTTCTCGTCCCTTCCCTGTGCAGTTGTGTAAACATCGGCATGACCAGATAGGCGAATTAAATGTAACTTATCAGGGTATAAATGTATGTTTGTATGTAGGAAAAGGAGGTAATTGTAAAATCGTTAAAGTTGTATGGATGTGCGTGTGTGTGTGGCCTAAATGGCTAAATTTAGTTAAGGCAATTTGTGGTTAAGGGGTCCTTAAAAGGGATATTTTATAAAACAAGGGGTAAGAGGTCAAATAATATAGATATCTTGTAGAAATAGGCATTGTTACACTACGAAGATAAGTTCGAGGACCTTCGATATTTTTAATAAAATCATGTATGGGCTCTGAAGCGAACTACTATATAGAACAAGGACATGAGGAAATTTTTGGTATAAATAGTAAGACTTCAGAGTTCAGTTTAAAAGAAAGCCCTTTGTAAGGACTCTCCAAGAATATGGGGTATTTTTTTTAAACAGAAAAAGGAAGTCCTCTGTGGCTCGAAATATTTTTTTTTAGAAGGGGCTTAAATATAGTTTGGAAAAAATACGACATTAGGGGCTTTAGGATATTTTTTTTTCTAAAAAGACAATTTTTATGAAGATAAGGTTTGTCATAGCTAATAGAGATCTTTTGTGACTTTTAGAATTTTTTTTCTATAGCCAAAGGAAACCTCCAAAAATCTAAGGATTATTTTTTTTATAAAAGGTCCTGAAAATAATTTTCATAACAAAAGGAAGATCTCATAAACCTGAGGCATTTATTTCTACAGCAAAAAGACGCCAACATCGACCATTAGAATTTGGAAATTTTCGGTATAAATAGTAAGACTTCAGAGTTCAGTTTAAAAGAAAGCCCTTTGTAAGGACTCTCCAAGAATATGGGGTATTTTTTCAACAGAAAAAGGAAGACCTCTGAGACTTGAAATATTTCTTTTTAGAAGGGGCTTAAATATAGTTTGGAAAAAATACGACATTAGGGGCTTTAGGATATTTTTTTTTCTAAAAAGACAATTTTTAGGAAGATAAGGTTTGTCATAGCTAATAGAGATCTTTTGTGACGTTAAGAATTTTTTTCTATAGCCAAAGGAAACCCCCAAAAATCTAAGGATTATTTTTACATAAAAGGTCCTGAAAATATTTTTCATCAAAAAAAGGAAGATTTCATAAACCTGAGGCATTAATTTCTGCAGCAAAAAGATCACCCTGAGAATATGGTTTTATAGAAAAAGGAAGTCTTCAGGAACATAAGGAATTGTTTTCTATGGAGTACCTAGTTCTCTAGTTTTTTCTTTTTTATGTTTCTAGCTTTTTTAGGTAAAAAAGGACACTTCCGGAAGAGGTATTTTTATAGTAATGTAATATACTAGTTCTGACCTGAGGTTTTCAAATTTTTTTCTACAGAATAAGGAGGTAATTGGGGGGCAATTTTTGTTTGTAAAATCAAAGTCCTTAGGCTTCTGAGGAATTTTTCTACAAAAAACGCTAGTCCCAAAGCACCGGAGGATTTTTTATAATTCTATTTTTTTTATATTTCTTAGAAACATAAGTTTTCTTCTAAAGAAACAATAAGTCTCTCGGAACTTTAGTGCCCTTTTTAAGAAAATAAGCTTTTCAGAGAAGAGGACCCAATGAAAACTTTATTGGATCATAAGTTCATCCGAAGCGAGAGTAGATAAGCTCAGGGGACATTTGTATTTTAGAGCAGGTGACCTCAAATGATGATCCTAGAGGTAATTTTCGGTGAAGTAGATGAGCTCAGAGGTCATTTAAGGTGGAGAAGATGAGCTCAGAGGTCACCTACTGTAGAGTATATGAGCTCAGAGATAAGCTACTGTGAAGTAGGTGAATTCTGAGGTGATATTATGTAGGGCAGATGAGCTCAGAGGTCATCTACTGTGGAGTGGATGCGCTTTACTTAACCGTAAATGAGCTCCGAGGTCATTTACGGTGGAGAAGATGAGCTCAGAGGTCATTTAAGGTGGAGTAGATGGGCTCAAAGGTCATCTACGGTGGGGTAGATGAGCTCAAAGTTCATCTACGGAGGAGTAGATGAGCTCAGAGGTCATCTACGGTGGAGTAGGTTAGCTCAGAGGTCACATACGGTGAAGTAGACGAGCTCAGAGGTCATCTACGATGGAGCAGATGAGCTCAGAGGTCATCTACGGTGGAGTAGATGAGCTCAGAGGTCATCTACGGTGGAGTAGATGAGCTCAGAGGTCATCTACGGTGGAGTAGATGAGCTCAGAGGTCATCTACGGTGGAGAAGATAAGCTCAGAGGTCATCTACGGTGGAGAAGATAAGCCCAGAGGTCATCTACGGTGGAGTAGAGTCATCTGCGGTGTAGTAGATGATTTTAGAGGTCATCTACGGTGTAGCAGATAAGTTTAGAGGTCATCTACGGTGCAATAGATGAGCTCAGATGTCATCTACTCTGGAGTAGATTTCCTCAGATGTCACCTACTGTGGAATAGATGGGCTCATAGGTCATTTTCGGTGGAGTAGATGAGCTCAGATATTTTTTTTAGATGAGCTCAGATGTCATCTACTCTGGAGTAGATGAAATTGGAGGTTACCTTTTGGGGAGTAGATAAACTCAGAGGTCATCTCATCTTCCGCCATAAATTAATTAACCTCACAAACCTCTGACATTTTCTCTCCCTCTCTCTCTATTTCTCTCTTATTCTGTCTCTCTCTCTCCCTCACTCTTATTTAGAAGCTCATTAAGTATTACCCTGGGCGAAATTCGTATTTAAGTCTTTAAAAATAAATCCGTATTAAATAATTCCACTTTTTTTCATCGCCCCTGAGGCTAAAATCTCGTGTACTCCTTCTTAAGTAGACTAATTTACATTCATACATATCTATGACTGAGTGAATTGGAACTCTCCAAGATTTTCATTTTTCATCGCCACTTGAAATCAATTGGACATTTGAATGGTTATTATGTGTCTATGTCAGCATTTATGAATGTTGCGAATCTCGCCCGGCTGCTTGGCCGACTGCAAATTGACAAAGGGGAATCTCAAGTATCTCTGGTGATGATTGCGAAGACGATGACAACGGCGAAGGAGTCTTTCAACAAGCATTTGGCGCACGCACATGACTATTAAGATATGGCCTGCTGTCGGCAGTCAAGCGGCACGGCGGTGAGGTGAAGATAATGCCAAGACGTAGAAGAAACACCCACTGTTTCAGGGACCATAAAATGGTGGGGCTTTGTTTTATATTTTTTGTACTGAGTTGCGGAGGTCTTCCTTCGAACATTTGGCACTCCTAGCAAGGAGGAACAACAACAACAACTGCCAGCGAAAGTAATACCTAATAAACAGGCACTTATTTGCAGGCTTCCATTGAAATAAAATGAAGCAAGAAAATGCTTTTCCACGATGCTTGAAACCGCATGCGAGTAGTAGCAGCCGCAGCAGCAAACAAAGAACAACAAACATCATTCAGAGAGGGCGAGGATGATGAGCGGGAGGAGAAAAGATGTGAATGGAAACAAATGGTGGCAGCATCAGCCAGCCAGCTAGCCAGACCGCCATAACAACAAACATCCAGAAGAACAGAAAAAAAAAACAAAAACTCCACTCAAGAATGCCAACAGGAGTGGAGATACTTGAATTCGTTTCATTTTTTTTTTCTTCAAAACACACAACAAGTTCAAAGGAATAAAGAAGGAACAACAACAACAGCAACAACAACAAGAAATGTGCCAAGTATAAAGAAAGAAACGAGCCAAAGCGGAAGAGGTAAGAGTCCTGCCCATAAAAAATACAAACAACAACAATTTATAGAAAATAAATTAGCTTTGCTTATTTAACTAAGCTCCTTCAGCTGACGATACCAACAACAACAACAGCCGAGCAAGCTGCACCCGTCACCACTACTACAGCCTGAAAACATATTGCCATCAGGAAGTGACTGTCCTTGTTAAGCCAAGGATTATTATGTGTTTACACGCGTGCCCTGACATTTTCCGAATTTCTGCTTAATTTAAACGCCAACGTTTGAGTGACAAACACCGGCCCAGAGTTGGGTTAAGAACGCGGCGGTGGCGGTGGTGGTCGTGATAGTGGTGGCTGGTGAATCATCCAACTGACCCTAACCACGGCATTTTTGCATGAAATTTGCCAAACTACTGGAACTTCGAAAGCAGACAAAAAAACTAACCCCTAAAAATTCGCCAAGCGTTGTTCACGCTTCGTTGGCAACGTTTTTTTTGTCGTTTTTGCTATAAATGCAACTCGTTTCCTAAATGCTGTTCCGCAAAAACTGAACCCAAATCATCGCAAAAAAGTCGCCATAGATATTTCGCACTCACACTTCGTGTTTTTTTTTTCAGTATTCGCTTGATATACATTTTTTAATTATATAAAACTTTGAAGTTAATGCTCTTATCCGAAGCATTTGTCCATCCTAAAAAATAAGGGGGATGAACAGTGGTTTGAAGTGGGATTTTGTGTACCGCCCACTGTGATCGTGCAATGTTGGCAGGATTCATTGGGATTAAAAGTAATCCCATGTGTAGCCCGGGGAGAATTAAGGTTATAAACAAAAAAGTAAATAAGAGTATAGGACGCCATTGACGAAAGTGTCATTATTTGAAAGTGAAGTAGGTGACATAGAGGTCATCTACTCTACAGTAGATGACATAGGAGGTAATCTTCACTACAGTAGATGACATAGGAGGTCATCTACTCTGCAGTAGATGACATAGGAGGTGATCTACTCTGCAGTAGATGACATAGGAGGTCATCTACTCTACCGTAGATGGCACCAGAGGTCATCTACTCTACCGTATATGTCACCAGAGGTCATCTACTCTACCGTAGATGACTCCAGAGATCATCTACTCTACCGTATATGGCACCAGAGGTCATCTACTGTACCGTAGATGACACCTGAGGTCATCTACTCTACGGTAGATGACACCTGAGGTCATCTACTCTACAGTAGACGACACCTGAGGTCATTTACTCTACAGTAGATGACTCCGGAGGTCATCTACTCTACCGTAGATGACACCAGAGGTAATCTACTCTACCGTAGATGATTCCAGAGGTCATCTACTCTACAGTAGATGACACCTGAGGTCATCTACTCTACAGTAGATGACACCTGAGGTCATCTACTCTACAGTAGATGACACCTGAGGTCATCTACTCTACAGTAGATGATATTTGATGCCTTCCCATACAATTCTATATACATTTGGTAAGGTTAGAGGCGATTTTCTAGCTATCAGAGTTCACCAACTCCATTTGACCTAATCTAATGCCTTTCCATATTAAAATGAAATTCCGAACTATTATTTGAAACCCTAGATTTTTAAATCAGCTTGCCTTCATTACCCCATTCAAAGAGGTTATTACTTATTCTCTGACCTAGTAATTTTCCAGTCAATTCTTTTAAACGTGTTTAAAAGTTTAAGTTTTCTCAGCTGGAAAAATAAAAAACATTTTGATTGCGTGACCAGAAATAATTGTTTTTCTTTGGTTAAAAATAGAAAAAGAACGTCACTGCATATAAGAAGACCTACCTTCATTAGTAGGTCATCCAATTTAAGGTATTTTATGAAAAAAAGAAAAACAGAAAATTAAATTTAATTCTGAAGCCTTTGGAAAATTTTCAATTGAATTTAAGAAGCTTGCTTCGCGGATTTGTTTCTGTTTGGGAAATATAACCAGTGTGCATTGTAGAAGCCCTCTCAAAACCCCTGATTCTCTATTTGGTGGCTGGCCTTTGTTGTCTGTCAAACAAAGCGTTCGGGACATGAATATGACGTGCCGCGTGCAATTCTATTATTTTCTAGTCTTCAAACGTTTTAAATCAGTCAGTTGATGTAAGACGGGCGTTCTCACTCCGCCAAAAATTGAACGGCTGCTAATCACATTGCCACCCCCAAAGACCACTTGGCCATATTCCCCTGTTTTCTCTCATTCTCTTGCATTCTCTTGTTCCTGTTGCTATTCTAGTTGTTGTCATAGTCACATTCATATTTATCCACCCCGCAATGGAAATGCAACAACAACCAACCACCCACCGGGGTTTTGAGTTTTATGTCAAAATTGTTTGCATTGCAAACTGCGTTCCGTCCATTTGGCCTCCTGGTCATCCTGTTGCTATGACTCTGCCCGAAACTCGCAGAGTTGACAACAAGGACTCTAAAATAGGTCGTCGTGGCATCTTTAAATTCGGATGTGCTTTCGTTTACATTCTCTGGTCCACGATAGATATGGAAGCTGTTGATTTAACAGCTAAACCAACAACAGCAACTGCTGCCATTTTTTTTGAAAATCAAGCACGAACTTTTAAGTATTTTTAATGGGATGATTGAAATGAATGCCTTTGTTGTAGTGTCCTGTTTTTTTTTCGATCAGGAAAGGGATATTTTCATTAAAAGTAAACTAATTTCGTGCACTTGAAAAAAAAAAATAAAACGGCAAAGTCCTTGATGTCATTCATATCCTTGATGAGATCTCAAATAAGTGTTGTTTTTTTTTTGTGAGCAGGAGGGTGAGGTGTAATATTTCGATTGTTTATTTTCGAAAAGGGAAGTTTTGAAAATTGAAACAAATGTTCAAATACGCAAAGTATGTAAATGGCTATATGTATATGTATTTTATGTGAGATACTTTAATGGTCGAATGAGTTTGATACTAGCCTGTTGATTATATTCTCCGGAGGAGAGGGGATATATTTTTTGGGGGGAAATGAGATGACATCTGTACAACTATTTGTAAGAAGTGAAAGCTTATCGCAAACTGAAAGCAGAAATGACTAAATTGTGTTGGCTAAAGGCTTCTTTGGCTTCCTGGAAAAAATGACCCATAAAATCTTAAAAATACACTAGAGATTTTTACTTAATTTAAAAATATGACCATAACAAAAAAAAAAAAAAATATTGAAATCTTAGATTGCCTGAGCCATAGTGGCTTTACCAAAAAGTGGACCGAGATGACGCTTGAAGCAATCCAATGCTCTCAATAAAATCATATGTCAAGTCAAGGGTTAGATGAAAACAACTGCAACCAACTTCAGACTGCTGTCATTTCTAAGCCACTCGTCCGACAGCTGTTAAAATTATTCCAGTGACAGCTCATTATATTGTTTACAAGCGTACAAAAGCATATTGGTGAGAATTTTCCAGAAAAATAGTTATTCGTGATGGAATTCAGGCGTGATAGTGTGATTTCTTTATATTTGGCTGGAAAACCACAAGTGGCTATCGTCAGAGTACTCCAGCATTTAAATGTGAATAAATCGTTTGTATCTCGTACCATAGCTCGTTACCGTGGTGCTGGTAGCGTAGGCCGACCTCAAGGAAGTGGACGGAAGAAAACAGCAACATCAGCAGAAATGGTTCGAAAAGTAAAGAAGCGACTTGATCGAAACCCGCGTCGCAGTGGCCGAAAAATGGCTCGTGAGCTGAACATATCGCAATATTCCCTTCTGCAAATATTGAAAAATGAGCTCGGGGTAAAGCCATTGAAATTCCAAAAAGTGCAAGAACTTACATCGCAACAGAAAGAAAATAGACTAAAGAGGACAGCTGAAAATTTGCACCTTCGGTTGTCCACCAGACATCAGAACTCAAGTGCCAGCCATGGTAATGGTGTGGGCCGCCATAACAGCCGATAGTCGCTCTCCGTTCGTATAAAATGACCGTGGCATCAGAATAAGTATAAGTATATTATCGCGAAAATATTCTGGAGGGTGTATTAAAGCCTTGGACATGCAAACATTTTGGTCGCAGATGTTGGACATTCCAACAGGACTCAGCACCATCGCACTCAACAGGCGCCACCCAAGAATGGTTGCAAAATGAGGTTCTTCGCTTCAGCGTCCAGCGCATAATGGCCACCAAAATCTCCGGATACCAATCCGTTGGACTATTGTGTCTGGAGTATTTTGGAAAGCAAGGTTGACACTAAAATATACCCAAGTGTCGATCACCTCAAGCAAGCGCTTCGCCGGGAATGGGCCAAAATACCGCAGAGCAACATTCGGGCAGCGTGTGACGGTTTCATTGGCCGTGTGAAGGCCATAATTCGTGCGTTCTCAAGGTTCAAAGGTCGATGGACAAATGTAAGACTCTTTAGCTTTACTTTTTATACCCTCAGCCATACATTTGAAACGATCAAAGCGTGCCTTGTCGAAATAACGATTTTAGACCCTGGGTCTCTATGGACCAAATCCGTTTCAGGACATTTGGAGTTGATCTAGCGATGTCCGTCCGTCCGTCGGTCTCTCTGGCTGGCTAGTGCGCACGATAACTCCTGAAGGAAGTATCCGATTTGATCCAAACTTGGTACATCGTAATTGTATTGTCAAACTTAGATAGAGTTGGGAGTTTGGCAGTATCGGTGCACCCCTTCTTGTACCACCCCCACAAAATGTCACCATTTTGAAAGAAAATAATTTCCTGCACAGAAAGAAAAAGGATAATCCGAAATTATCATCCGATTCCATTCAGGCTTGGCAAATTCCAATATTTTCATCAACACAAGATCTGTTTTATAGATGTAGAGATCGGACCATTTCTGCTGGTACCTTCCCCACAAAGGTTCAAAATTTTTAATAACTGAAATTATCATAAAATAGGAAATAAGCATCCGATTCTCTTCATATTTCACACATCCCATTATTTCTACTAACTAAAGATTCGCTGTGAAGATGGGATATGTCGGTCCATTCCCTCTTGTACCTCCCCCACAAAGGGTCCAAATTTTGAATATTCATGAAGCTTATAAAAAGCGAAATTAACATCCGATTCCGTTCAGACTTGACACATCCCAGTATTTCCATTAATGCAACATATTTTATAAAGATGGTAGGGATCGGTCCACCCCTTCAAGTACCTCCCACCACAAAGGGTCAAAATTTTGAATATTCATGATGCTCATAAAACACGAAATTAACATTCGATTCCATTCAGACTTGGTACATCCCAATATTTCCATCAACGCAAGTTCTTTTATAAAGATGGTAGAGATCGGACCATCCCTTCTGGTACCTTCCCCACAAAGGGTCAACATTTGTAATAACCAAAACGATCACAAAATCCGAAATAAGCATTCGGTTCTCTTCATATTTCACACATCCCATTATTTCTACAAACTTAAGATTTGCTGTGAAGATGGGATATGTCGGTCCATTCCTTCAAGTACCTCCCCTACAAAGGGTCAAAATTTTAAATATTCATGAAGCCCATAAAACACGAAATTAACATCCGATTCCATTCAGACTTGACACATCTGAATATTTCCATCAACGCAAAATCTTTTATGAAGATGGTAGATGATAGAGATCCACATTTTCCAAAAAATTGCCCATACCTCATATAAAGTATAGGAAGTGGTCTATATAGTCTAAATCTGGCACGTTAAAATATTTTTATCAGACTTAGGTGAGATACGAATTGGTAAATATTGGCCAACTGCTTCGGAATCTCCCCCATAAAGAGTCAACAGATGGAATAATCATAACTCAAGGCTGGGGGTATATTTCTGCCGGCAAAACCGGCTGATACCATTTTACTTAAAGGCAGAAGCCCATCCTCCTCCTTCATTTTTCTCCTCCAATGACTTCTAAAAAAACCCAATTACTTGAAACTTATTCCCAAACTTTTGCCAAAATGATTTATGACAAAAATTGGATCACACATCCCTGACCGCCCCTCTACCCACACCCGGATCGCTACATATGTTTTACAAAACAAAAGTGTGGGAAATTTTCCACAATTAATTACAACAAAAAAAAAAAACAAATTCCCACAAATTTTCTTCCAATGAAAAAGTACTCCCGAAGAAGAAATTATCTGCTAATGTTGAACACATGCTTTATCATTGCTCCGCTAACTATAGACAAGGGACTACTAACTATACGTGACATGGCACTTCCCCACCCCACCACACCCACTCTTCTCCTTCGATTGAACTTTACAAAATTAAAAAATTAACACTATCAATGAACCAGACGGAATATATCGAGACGCTTTGCTAAGGGTGGTGGTAATGATGGGCGGAGGCAGCCAGTCAGTGTCATTGGCAGTAATCTAATGTATTAACTGCAGACATACAAGTAAGTGAGCCAAAACACACTCACACAAACATGTGTACATGTTTGTGTACATTGAAGGCGGATTTTCAAGGTTTTAGCCGAACTTAGTCCTCAGTGGCAGCCATCCATGTCAATGAAATAGATTTCAAACTATTAGAATGCCATAAAAGACCTCCACAAACACACACACACACCCTCTGGTGGTTGTATGAAATAGTCGGATATTCTGCATTGTGTTCTTGTTGTTATTGTTGTTGTGTAGTTTGCTGCCGTCATCGCCATTACCATTAGTCGCGGCTTGATGTTAAATGCACCACTCATTTGCCGTTTACATCCAAATTTGAAATTGAAATCAATCGCATTCCTATTAATTCAATAGAGGAGAGAGATAGAGAGAGAGAGAGGCAACAATGCGTGAGTAGGGGGAGAGGATGTCAGAGGGTGAATGAATCTAGGGTTGCCATTTTTGGTAGTTTTCAACGAAACAAGTAAAAAAACATTAAGTTCGGCCGGGCCAAACTTTTAATACCCTCCACCTTAGGGTAAAGGAAACATTAGAAGAAATGTGGCATAAACCATTAAAATGCCGAATATCGGGAGGTACCGTTATATAGGGGCTATACCAAAACGTGGACCTATAATTTCAATGACTCGCCGCACGAACTAGGACCCATTATGATATAATAGCTACCAATTTTCAGAGAAATTCGCGAAAAAATGTGTCAAAAATCACCAAAATACCGAATATTGGGAGGTACCGTTATATGGGGACTATACACCAAATCGTGGACCTATACATACAATGTTTCGCCACACGAACTAGGACTCTTTATGACCCACAAATACCAATTTTTAGACAAATCAGTGAAAAAATGTGGCAAAAACCATCAAAATACCGACAGACAGACAGACATCGTTAAATCGACTTAGAATTTTATGCTGATTATGAATATATATACTTTATGGGGTCTACGACGAATATTTAAGGATGTTACAAACGGAATGACCCTCCTCTCCAAGGTGGAGGGTATAAAAATACAAGGATTTACTAGAAACAACAACTCTAGGAGTTCGGCAAGAAGCATATTGAGTATAGAAGAAGGAGAAAGAGGTTTCATAGAATACCTGAAAAATGTTTTTTGTTCATGGAAGAACTGGCCAGGTCCTCTATCTTTAGAAGATCAGTTAAAATCTATCTACAGAAGCTTTGAAAAAGGTCTCTACAGGATGAGATGAAAAAAATTGCAACCACCTTCAGACTGCTATCATTTCTAAGCCACTCGTCCGACAGCTGTTAAAATTATTCCAGTGACAGCTCATTATATGGTTTACAGGCGTACAAAAGCCTTTTGGTGAGAATTTTCCAGAAAAAAAGTTATTCGTGATGGCCTCCAGAATTCAAGCCTGATAGTGTGATTTCTTTATATTTGGCTGGAACACCACAAGTGGCTATCGTTAGAGCCCGCCAGCATTTAAATGTGAATAAATCTTTTGGGTCTCGTAACATCGCTCGTTACCGTGATACTGGTAGTAGTGTAGCCCGACGTCAAGGAAGTGGAGGGATGGAAACAGCAACATAAGCAAAAATGGTTCGAAACGTTTAGAAGCGACTTGATCGAAACCCGCGTCGCAGTGGCCGAAAAATGGCTCGTGAGCTGAAGATATCGCAATATTCAATTTGGAAAATATTGAAAAATAATTTCGGGGTAAAGCCATTGAAATTCCAAAAAGGGCAAGAACTTACACCGCAACAGAAAGAAAATAGACTCAAAAGAGCTAAAGAGTTGCTTCGCTTGGCCGAATTGCCCAAATCGGTATTTCTCCGATGAGAAAACATTCGTTGTCCAGCAGTTTGTTCGTTGTCCAGTAAACAAAATGATCGTGTTCACTTGCCGTAGAGGTCAGCTGAAAATGCGCATCTTCGGTTGGGCAACTCAAGCGCCGGCCATGGGGATGGTGTGGGCCGCCATAACAGCTGATGGTCGCTCTCCGCTTGTATTAATCGACAGTGGCTTCAGAATAAATGCCAAATATTATCGGGAAAATATTCGGGAGGGTGTATTAAAGCCTTGGGCATGCAAAAATTTTGGCCACAGACCTTGGACATTCCAACAGGAATGGCGAAGCGCTTGCTTGAGGTGATCGACACCTTGGTATTTTTTAGTGCCCACTTTGCTCTCCAAAATAATCCAGACACAATAGTTCAACGGATTGGTATCCGGAGATTTTGGTGGGTATTATGCGCTGGAAATGAAGTAAGGAACCTCAGTACGTGCCACCCAGGAATGGTTACAAAATGAGGTTCCTTACTTCATTTCCAGCGCATAATACCCACCAAAATCTCCGGATACTAATCCGTTGAACTATTGTGTCTGGAGTATTTTGGAGAGCAAGGTTGGCACTAAAAAATACCAAAGTGTCGATCACCTCAAGCAAGCGCTTCACCGTGAATAGGCCAAAATACCGCAGAGCAATATTCGGTCAGCGTCTGAGGATTTCGAAGGCCATAATTCGTGCCAAAGATGACCAATTCGAACAAATCTAAATTTATTCTAAAATTTGATGCTATTTCCGACATTTTTTGCTTTCATTCAATAAAATTTAAAAAAAAAACAAAAAAAAAAAAAATGAAAAAATATGGCGTTTGACTTTTTTGCAGTTTTTTTATCTCACCCTGTATAGCCTCTGGACCACATACAAAAGGACCCCATTATTTTAGATATATATTTGGCAACATTAGATATAGAGAGCTTTAAAAATGTATGCAGAGCTTTGGAATACTTCAAGGGTCTCCGGTCCACTTTATGGTGTAGGCCCTATATAAGGTCCGCATGTATAACTAGCCCGCTATTAAATGTCTTAATTACAATTTTAAATTGAATGAAGTGAAATTTCTAATTTTTGGTTCGTTCCGGTTTGAAATTTGGCTTGCAAAAATATTCCGTATTTTTGCAGATGTTCGCATAAGATCCAAAACCAATCCCAAATTCTAGAGATTTTAAGGACTACCGATTTTATATATATTTTTTATTTTTTACATGATGTACTCATCACAGTTTTTACATTCTGCAATTAACCTTATAAGTCTCTTTTTTTTTGAAACAATTTCTTTCCCAAAAAGAGATTATTCTTTTTAAGTTTCCTGGTCGATTCCTCAAAAAAGGTGTTGCCATAAAAACTGAAATCTGTTGCAGATAACACACTGAAAACAATGGCATGAGACTTTGCAGTCGGAGTGAGAGAGAGAGTAATATAGAAAATGGAAAAATCATGCGATAAGTGACCGGAAATCATTGAAACATGTCAACTTTTCTCTCTGAGGAGGATGAGGTGGAGCAACTCCACATAACATTAAAAACACAAAAGGATGACAACAATGGGAGTTTTCCGTTATCCTTATTGTGGCTTATGACAATCAGCTAAATCCTTATTTAACTAGAAATAGATTTTTTTCGGGGGAGTTGTGGGATTGAAAAGACATTTTTTGGGGATATGAAGTTCGGAGTATTTACGAGGTTTTTCTTAGAATCGTTTTTCTTTTCATACGGAAAAATTCTTTGAAGCATATCAGGAAAATTGAAACAATGTGGATGATTGTATGGTTATAGTGTTATAATCATTATTTACAGTTGAAAGTTTTGTGGGAAATGGCGAAAAGGACGGAAGGAAGGAAGGAAGGAAAGAAAAAAGGAAAACAAAGTTATGGGAGAGGGGGTTATGCAGTGAGATTTTCTTGGGGAAGGAGGGGTTTCATAATTGAAAAAATGTCACTATTCTTATCGTGTTCTTGATATCCTTGGGTGCAAAAAATGTATTTCTCATCCCATTTTATAAGGTCATACGTCTTAAAGACAATGGTTTAGCTTGAGATTTATGATAAGAAAATGGATTGAAGGAGGGTTTGGGGAGACGTTTCAGGAAAATTGTTTATTAAAGTTTTTTTTTTTTATAAAAATTAAAGGATTTTTAAAAATATCAGTTTTAGTATGTGTACGCATGAGACGAAATGAGTTGTGTTAGAAAACGCCTAAAAGTATGCATCATTCATGGAATATTCTATGCTCTTTGGCAATTAGAGAAAAATCAGGAAATATATTGAATCGTGCAATTCTGGGTTAAGGAGCAAATTGTTGAAATCTAGGGAAAGAAGACTTCAAATTTTTGGAGGTGTCGAAACTCATCGAAGAGTTTATAGGTATCGGACACCAAAGTTCCTTATTGAAGGTAGGAAGAGAGATAGAAAGCTAGAATATTGCCTTTATGTGTATTCTTTCAGTAGGCACGTCAAGGTCATTAATGGGTCCTATCATTCATATGGCACCCACCTTTTGTGTTAGAAATTCCAAACCAAAAATCGTGACTTTTTAAGGATAGTTTTGGAGGATCTTATGGTCAAAACTCGTGAATTTTTAAAACTATTTTAAAGGACCACCAAAGAAAAAAAATGTGAATCGTGATCACAGGATTTTTTGACCGGAAATCTTGCATTTAAAACATTAAGGACTTCCTAAATATTATTGAAGGACCTTACGGTAAAAATCTTCCATTTTTTGAAAGGAAGAACAATAGGGAATTTTTTCTAAGGATTTTTTGATAAAAAAAAAATCATGGAACGTTTATTAATGATTTATAATAATTTAAACCCTTTTTCTAGGACCTCCTGGAATTTTTTCTAAGGATTGTTTGATAAGAAAAATCATGGAACGTTTATTAATGATTTAAAACCCTTTTTCAAGGACCTCCTAACTTAAAATCATGAATTTTTAGTCAAATATTTTTAAGAACATCCCGACCATTATTCAGGTATATTTTAAGAACATTTTAAAGGACCTCTTTAGCAAAAGTTATGAGGAATATGATCGTCCGGACAAACAATAGCAGATGTTTTAAAGAGTATTTTTGTGTTATTTGGACAAAAAATCGGACTTCCAGAACCATGCATTTTTAAGGTTTTTGGCCGAAATTCTACATTTTTTAAGGGACCTCCTGAATAAATTCTATGCCACCTGCCAAAAAATAGTGTTTTTTTCAAGGATATTTTTAAAGGACTTGTTTGCTTTTCAAAGGAATTTTTAATGATCTCTTAATTTGAAGTCGTAGATTTTTGGAGAATACTTTGAAGGTCGCCAGAGCCAAAAAATCGTTGATTTTTAAGAATATATTGGACTTCCAGACCATGGATTTTTAAGACTGTTTGAAGAAATTGATTATTTTTTGGAGAAGATTATTTCTTTCTGATAAATATAGAAGATTTTTAAAGAAATATTTTTCTGTTATCTGGTAAAAAATGGTGGGGGTTTTCAAGGACTTCCTTGTAAAAATCATGAATTTTTTCGGGAATATTTTTAAAGGACGTGGATTTTTTAAAATAAAGTTTTAAAACTCTGTAAACCTGAAATCGTATGTTTTGGGAGAAAACTTTGAAGGTCGTCCGGACCAAAAATCTTTTTGATTTTTAAGGATATTCCAGGCCATTGTTTTTAAGTTTTTCTTGCAGAGATTCCATATTTTTTAAGGGACCTTCTGAATAAATCGTGAATTTTTAAGAATATTTAGAAGATCGTCCTGACTAACAATAGTCGATTTTTTAAGGAATATTTTGGTGTTATTTTGTCAAAAAATTTTGGTATTTTCCTAGTTGGACTTCCTTGTAAAAATCGAAGATTTTTTCAGCATATTTTTCAAGGACTAGTGAATATTTTCTTAAATGGTTTAAAGATCTTTTAACCAAAATAATAAATAAATAAATAATAAAATAAAAATAAAAGGTTTATGGAGAATACTTTGAAGGTCGTCCGGGTCAAAAAATCGTTGATTTTTAAGAATATATTGAAAAAGATCTGAACCAAAAATGCTCATGATTATTTACAATTTTTTGCAGAAATGACATATTTTTTTAAGAGAATCCTGAATACATCGAGTTTATTGAGATTATTTCAAAGGTCTTCCTGACAAACCATAGTAGATTTTTTTTAAGGAATATTTTTATGTGGTTCTTTAAAGATTTTTGAAGAATATTATTCAAGGACAAGTGGTTTTTGCAAAAAAAAAAATCAGATTTTTTCAGCTAAAATCGTAAATTTAGGGGCCACAAATCGTTGATTTTTAAGAATATATTATAGGGCACTTGAACCACAAATGGTGTACTTCCAGATCTCAGATTTTAAGATTTTCGCAGAGATTCCGTATTTTTTTAGGGGACTTCCTGAATAAATCGTAAATTCTTAAGAGAATTTCGAAGATCGTTCTGACAAACAATAGTGGATTTTCAAGGAATATTTTGGTGTTATTTGGCTTTGATGACTTTTATGAATATATTGCAGGACATCTGAAGCAAACATGAGCCAATATCTAAAGAATATTCCCAAGAACTTTCGTTCAAAAAAAAAAAAAAAAACGGGTATATTTTTAAGGACTTCATGACCAAAAATCGTGGATTTGTAGGAAATATATATGGCAGGACATCTGAAGCAAACATGAGGCTATATTTAAAGAATATTCCCAAGAACTTTCGGTCCAAAAAATAAAACGAGTATGTTTTTAAGGACTTCATGACCAAAAATCGTGGATTTGTAGGAAATATATATGGCAGGACATCTGAAGCAAACATGAGCCTATGTTTAAAGAATACTCCCAAGAAAATTTCGGTCCAAAAAAAAAAAAAAAAAACGAGTATGTTTTTAAGGACTTCATGACGAAAAATCGTGGATTTGTAGGAACATGTTTTACAAGACCAAAAAATTGTGAATTTGGGAAAACCTTCCGGCAGACATCGTAGATATTTTTTCAGGAATTTTTAAAGGACCTCCAGATCAAAAATCTTGATTTTTTTAAAAATATTTTTGAAGGACATCTTGGCCAAAACTCGTATTTTTTTCAAACCATTTTAGAAGAACCTCCTCAGCATAAAATGTGGATAGGTCTTTTTTCAAGCACTCATGATGTCCTTAAAAACATTTTCGAAAGTATATAGATTTAAGGTCATGTTTTTTTAAGAATGTTATGAAAGGCCACTTTTGTTATGTTCGACTATTTTTGTAAACCTTATATTTCCTGCAAATATTTCCTACTGAATATCCCTAGATACCAATTTGAACATAGTATTTGACCTTAGGTCCTTAATTCCATTCTCTTTATATCACATGACTTTCTCATGTATTTATTTTGCAGCGCCTGAAAGTATGCAGCATTCCTCACCTACTTAAATTCCAGTCGATCTAGTTAATGTTCTGCTCTAGTCTAATTAAAATAATACAATATGGACTTTTAACGAGCAGAAACTTATTAACAAAATCCCAATGAAATCCCTTTTCCCCACCACCGCCTGTTTCTCTCTTTTGTTTCCATTATTTATTTAAATAACATTTCAATTTGCTTAAGAAAATTATCTTCTTTTCTTCTAAATAACAAGAAAGTTAAAGTATTTTTTTTTTCGTTTTTGCAATAATCCTTGGTAAACATAAACAAAGCCATTCAGCCGCCCCTCCATAAATTCCAGCCATGCAATTTCCGAGGATAATGAACCGTTTCAGATCGTTTTCTTCTACATCTTATTAGTGGCGTCTGTTTCTATGTTTCACAGCAGAGGAAAAGCAGAGAAGAAAATAAGAGAAAAAATAACGAAATACGATTTTCCGCTTACAATGAAGGCTAGCCCTAAAATATGATGATGGTTACTTTGCCTCCCCCTTTTTTGGTATCAATTGTCCTCCTTCTTTTTCCATTATCCTTTGGTTCTCTTCTCTGTGGCAGAGTGTGAGTGTGGTGTATTATCAAAGCTATATCATCATCATAAAAACAATTACTATTCTATTATGCTTCGTTTACTGCCTTGGCGTTGGCTTGGAAAGAAAAAAAGAGAAACTCCCAAAGTCTCATGGAAAATATTGGCCAAACAGCGGGAGGGAGAGGAAGTATTTTTTGCAAATAAATAGTGGGAGTTGAAAAGGCGTAGGGCCAACAACAAAAATCCATTGAATCAATAAATTCTACATCAAAGCATCATTGCATCCGTTAAATCGTTTCGTTGCCCGCACATCCTTTATCTGCCTGCCTCCTAGCTTTTCAATCTTCTTTGGGCCATGCTACCAAAGGAAGTAGTAGCAGTGGTTGAGAGAGTAGTAGAGAGAAGCAAAAACTTAATAAATTTTAGGCATTTGCCTTTAAAAAATCTTTTAGATAAATAGCAAACATTTCAGCTGGCTTAACTCAGAGGAGGGTTTATTATCAGCGCCGCTAAAGGTTTTATTTTCCATGGATAATGAGTTAAATTTTCCAGCATTATGTGAAATTGAATACCGAGCAAGCGAAAGAGGATTATGTTGTTGATTTTAGCTGGTGCCACCCAGTGAAGATTTTTAGAAAAAAAAAAAAAATCATGGAACGTTTTTTAAGGATTTGTGGTGTTTTTAATTCCCTTTTTAAAAGACCTCCAAACCTAAAATCATGGATTTTTTAAAGAATATTTGTAAGGAGTCCCTGACCAATCCTTGAAAGACCTTTGTAGCAAAAATTATGAGTTTTAAAGGAATATATTTTTGGATAACAGTTCCAAGACATTCCGAATATGGATTTTTAAGATTCCATATATTTTATGGGACCTCCTGACTAAATCTTTCATTTTTAAAAATATTTTTATATATTTTAAGGACTCCCTGGGCAGAATTCGATGACATTTCAAGAATATTTTAAGGGACTTTCGTAGCAAAAATTATGAATTCCAAAGGAATATTTCTTGATTAGAGTTACAAGGCTTCCCGAATATGGATTTCTAAGATTCCATATTTTTTATGGGACCTCCTGAATAAATCTTGCATTTTTAAGAGTGTTTTTTTTAAGATCGTCCTGACAAATATTATTTGATTTTTTATGGAATATTTTGGTGTTACGTTACTCTGGTACTATTTTCAAGTGATTTCATTAGAAAAGTCAGATTCAAAATCATGGATTTTTGTGAAGTATTTTGAAAGGTATATAAGAGGTATAATCAAGGATTAAAAAAAAAAAAATAATAATAATAATAATAAAAAACAATCTTTCTAAAATTGTTAATGCCGTGATGGTGGATTTTTATAAACTAACTAACGACATATCAACTGGAATATAAAGACAAAAGTGGTTTTCGACTTTCATCAGACATGTCGGATAGATTTCGTAAAAACATATCGAATGCTTTTCGTAATAGTCTGATCGTTATAAATCCAATTTTTGTCTTATTCAAAGAAATAACCACACTCTTTGTAGAAATGAGAGTGAAAGACGTCTTCAGAATTTTATCAGACATGTCGGACAAATTTTGTAAAGTAGATAAGAACACTTGTTTTTAACTAGTTATGATTAATAACTAGTAATTACCACGGAAAACGCAACAGAAACTCGTTTTCGATTTAAATCAGACATTTCGGACAGATTTCGTAAAGATGTGTCAGACGCTTTTACGGCACAGTCTGAGCGTTTAAATCCAATTTTCGTCTTATTTAGAGAAATAATTACATTTTAGGTATAAATCAGAGATAAAAAAAGACCTCCGAATTTTATCAGACATGTCGGACAAATTTCGTATAAAGGATAATAACTCTTGTTTTTGTCTAATCATGATAAATGATCAATTATTACCAAGAAAAAATAAGAAAAAACTGTTTTTTCGATTTGTATCAGACATGTCGGATAGATATCGTAAAGACATGTCGAATGTTTTTCGCAATAGTTTTGATCATTATAAACCCCATTTTTGTCTTATTGAAAGAAATAATCGCATTCTAGCTGGAAACGAGATAAAAAAATGTTTTCAGACTTTTATCAGACATGTCGGATAAATTTCGTAAGGAGGCTAAAAACTCTAGTTTTTGTCTAATTATGATTAATAGTTAATTACTACCAAGGAAAAAGTAAAAAAAAAAACATTTTTTCGATTTTTATCAGAAATGTCGGACAGATTTCGTAAAGACATGTCGAATGATTTTCGTAACATTTTGATCATTTCAAATCCCATTTTTGTCTTATTTCAAAGAAATAATACCATTCTTGGTGGAAACGGGAAAGAAAAGCATCCTCAGACTTTTATCAGACATGTCGGACAAATTTCGTAAGGAAGCTAAGAACTCTTGTTATACCCTCAGTCATATGGCTACAGAGTGTATACATCATTTCATATGGCCAAAACGTGCCTTATCGGTTTTAGACCCTAGGTCTCTTTGGACCAAATCCGTTTCAAGACATTTGGAGTCGATCTAGCGATGTCCGTCTGTCTGTCTGGCTGCTGCGCAGATTTGATCCAAACTTGGTACATCCTAATATTATTGTTAAACTTAGATCGAGTTCGGAAATGGACAATATCGATACACTCCTTCTGGTACCTCCCCCACAAAGGGTCAACATTTTGAAAGAAAATAATTTACTACACAGAAAGGTTACTCTGATTTTGCTCCAACTTTGCAAATCTTAATGTTTGCATCTGTGCTAGTTTAGGTGCGAAAATGGACAATGTCGGTCCACTCCATCAAGTACCTCTCCCACAAAGGTTCAAATTTTGATTAATTGTAACTCTTATAAAATGTGATACATGAGTCCGATTGTTTTCAAATTACACACATCACAATATTTTTGTTAACCCAAGGTCTGGTGTGAAGATGGAATATATTTGTCCACTCTTTCTGGTACCTCCCCCCCACCAAAGGGTCAAAATTTTGAATATCCATGAAGATCTTAAAATGCGAAATTAACATCTGATTCTCGGAAAGGTCTTCTGTCTATAGAAGACCTTAGGAAGGTCTTTCGTCTAAAGAAGACCTCTATAGAGGATCTTTTTGAAAGGTCTTCTGTATAAAACAAACATTTGTGAAATCTTCTGTCTATAGAAGACCTTGAAGAGGTCTTCTTTCCATAGAAGATCTTTGAAAAGTATTCTGTCTATAGAGGACCATGAGAAGGTCTTTTGTCTATAGAAGACCTCGGTAAGGTCTTTCGTCTATTGAAGGCCATGGGGAGGTCTTTCGTCTATAGAATACAACCTTGGGAAGGTCGTCTGTGTAAATAAGACCTTTATAAAGGTCTTCTGCCTATAGAAGACCTTGGAAAGGTCTTCGGTCTATAGAAGACCTTGGAAAGGTCTGTCTATATAAGTTCTTCTATCTATAGACGACCTTTGGGAGTTCTTCTCTCTATAGAAGACCTTCGAGAGGTCTTCTGTGTATAGAGGACCTACATTTCAAATTTTCTACTACAAAATTGTTTGCTTGGTAATCCCCATGTTCAATACTCTTTGAATTTGGAGATGGGGACAAAAAAATACGCAAAGCTGATGGGTTCGTCATGATAAGCGGAAGGAAGTCATGCTTGCAGTTGCCTTAAACAAAAAAGGAAAAGTGTTGAAGCGAAAACATAAACTAAAATCAAATCTTCGGAAGATTGAAGACATTCGATTTTTCTTCCACTTTGATGGGATGGCAAGGGATTTCTGATAGTCGGATAGTTTAAGTGGAAGAGGGAACAGAAAATCAAGTAACAAAGCGGAAATTAAATATTGCGTGATGTAGTCTATTTGCTGATAAATAAATAGCTGGAGATTTAATTGATTTCTTTTCCTTTCGTCTGTTTGGCGAAGATAGGGGGGGGGGGGGAGCGGTAAAGGTCAAACTTTTGCCCCAAAAGAAGTTTCACAGACCTAATGGAGTCTTAAGATAATAGCAAAGTTAATGCTTTGATTTACTTCAAACATGACAATGTTTTTATTTCCCCTCCCCACTCTCTTTCCCGGGCTACTCACCACTTGCATATCTTCCCCTCTCTCCCGAACATTTTGCCTTTCTTTGTTTTGTAATTTTTGGGAGTTTGTAGTAGTTAATTCCTTGTTATGATGTTGACATGCAAGTGTGTGTGTGTTCGTGTGTGCGAGCAAGTGATTACACTCCCATTACATTAATGCAATTTAATTATCTCCACAAACGCATCCCCCTTCGCTTGACAAGTTCAAACATGCCAAAAGATGAAAGAAAACACTAATACTCCAGAATGACATTGTGCAAAGGTTGTCGAAATGATTGGAGCTTATGAGCAGGCATTATGATAGATGGAACACATCAAAGGGGGTGGGGTGTTAGTATATATTACCCCCCTTATGTTTGTTGTAATAGAGAACTTTTAAAGTAACTGGGGTTGAATGATGTTCGTATGACATGATCGACATGTGGGAGGGGAATGAGGGGGTAGTCGGCAATCGCCAAATGTTTTATGGAATAAACCACAAATCGGCCATTAAAAGCAAAAACAACATAGCATGTCATCGCTTGAGACACGATGCACGGGGGAATAGTGTGCCAAAAGGCAGGGATGGGAATTCTGAATTACTTGATTTGTCGTGGAAAAAACAAAGAGGAAAATATTCCATTTAATTCTTCCGCAGATAGGGAATCTCTAACGCTCTATTGACAAGATATTTTTAAGGATGTTCTATGGGCGGGATATATTTTACAAATATTTTATAGAAAATCTCCTGTGTGTACATAGAAGCTTTTAAAGAGGTCTTCTGCCTTAAAAAGACCTTTAAGAGGTCTTCTGTATATAGAAGACCTTGGGAAGGTATTCTGTCTATAGGAGGCATTGGGAAGGTCTTCTGTTTACAGAAGTCCTTGCAAAGGTCTTCAATCTATAGAAGACCTTTGAAAAGTCTTCTGTTTATAGAAGACCCTTGAGAGGTCTGCTGTCTAAAAAGAGCTTTGAGAGGTCTTCTGTCTATAAAATACCTTTGAGAGGTCTTCTATCTATAGACGACCTTTGAGAGTTCTTCTATTTATAGACGACCTTTGAGAGGTCTTCTGTATATAGAAGACCTTTGAGAGGTCTTCTGTCTATAGAAGACCTTTGAGAGGTCTTCTGTCTATGGGAGACCTTTGAGAGGTCTTCTGTCTAAGGAAGACCTTTGAGAGGTCTTCTGTCTATGGAAGACCTTTGAGAGGTCTTCTGTGTATAGAAGACCTTTAAGAGGTCTTCTGTGTACAGAAGACCTTTGAGAGGTCTTCTGTCTATAGACGATCTTTGAGAGGTCTTGTGTATATGGAAGACCTTTCGGAGGTCTTGTGTCTATAGAAGATCTTTCGGAGGTCGTATGCCTATAGAAGATCTTTGAGATATCTTCTGTCTATAGAAGACCTTTGAGATGTCTATATAAGACCTTGGAAAGGCCTACAGAAGAACATGGGAAGGTCTGTCTACAGAAGATCTTTGAGATGCCTTCTCTCTATAGAAAACCTCTGAGAGGCCTATGGAAAACCTTGGGAAGACCTTTGGAAGGTATTCTATAGATCTTCCATCTATGGAAGACCTTGCGAAAGCCTTCTGTCTATGGAAGACCTTTGGGAGATCTTATTTTAATAGAAGACCTTTGAGAGGTCTTCTGCCTATTGATGACCTTTGAGAGGTCTTCTGTCTAAAGAAGACCTTTGAAAGGTCTTCTGTCTATAGAAGACTCTTGAGAGGTTTTCTGTCTATAGAATATCTTTGAGAGGTCTTCTGTCTAGAGAGGACCTTCAAGAGGTCTGCTGTCTAAAGAAGAGCTTGGGGAGGTCTTCTGTCTATAGAAGACCTTGGGAAGGTCTTCTTTCTATAGACGACCCATAAAAGATCTTCTGTCTGCAGAAGACCTTTGAGAGGTCTTTTGTCTATGGAAGACCTTTCGGAGGTCTTTTGTCTATGGAAGACCTTTCGGAGGTCGTATGTCTATAGAAGAGCTTGCAAAGGGCTTCCATCTATTGAATACCTTGCGAAGGCCTTCTGTCTATGGAAGGCCTTTGGGAGATCTTTTTTAATAGAAGACGTTTGAGAGGTCTCTTGTCTGCAGAACCCTTTTAAGAGGTCTTCTGTCTAAAGAAGACATCGGGAAGGTCTTCTGTCTATAGAAGACCTTGGAAAGGTCTTCTGCCTATAGAAGACTTTGGAAAGGTCTTCTGCCTATAGCAGACATTTGAGATGTCTTCTGTCTACTGAAGTCCTTGGGAAGGTCATCTGTCGAGATAAGACCTTTGAAGGTTCCGTGCCTAGAGAATACCTTTGGAATGTCTTCTGTCTATAGAAGACCTTGGGAAGGTCTTCTGTCTATAGAAGACCTTGGGAAGGTTTTCTGTCCATGGAAGACCTTGGGAGGGTCTTCTGCCTATAGAAGACCTTGGAAAGGTCTTTCGTCTATAGAAAACCTTGAAAAGGTCTTTCGTCTATAGAAGGCCTTGGGGAGGTCTTTCGTCTATAGAATAACTTGGGACAGTCGTCTGTCTAAAGAAGACCTTGAGAAGGTCTTCTGTCTATAGAATACCTTGGGAAGGTCTTTCGTCAATAGAAGACCTAGGGGAGGTCTTGTGTCAATAGAATACCTTGGGAAGACCTGTAAGATGGTCTTACGTCTATAGAAGATAGTCTTCTGTCTATAGAAGACCTATAAGAAGATTTTCGGTCTATTAAAGACGATTTTCTGTCTATAAAAGACCTTGGGACCTTAGGGACGTCTTCTTCTTTATAAAAGACCTTGAGAAGGCCTTCTGTCAACTGAAGTCCTTGGGAAGGATTTCTGTCTACAGAAGTTTTTGAGAAAGTCTTCTGTCTATAGAAGACCTTGGAAATTTCTTGGGAGGTCTTTTGTCTGTAGAAGACTTGGGGAAGGCCTACTGTCTAAATACGACAGATGAAAGGTCTACCTTCTACAGAACACCTTTAAAAGGTCTTCAATTGAGGAACTGTTCCAATTTTTCTATAAAAGGAAGTTAATTAGAAAATCTTACACTCCCATCCCTGGTGGCGAACAAAACGGAAATTTGTAGCCATAAACAAACAACCCCTGTTCTTTAAAAATAGCCAAGAAACAACTCGCAGGACGTTGTAAATTCCTGGCAAACGTTTGCAGTTTCCATGTTCACATGTCCCCGTTGTCTGTGATAAAGCATGTGTGTGTGTGGGGCGGGCGGTAAGCTAAAGTGTGGCCGGCAATGATAGGCAGTTTGCCAGGAAAAAACAGGGGGAATGAGTGTATGTGTTCTGTTTATAGATGGATGGGTGGGTGGGTTTCGTTGGTTCCGAACTAAACATTACCATCAACAGGATTAATGTCCTATTTGAATGTTTTGACTAAAGACAAGTACACAAAAACAGCAACAGCAGCAGCAACAACAAATGGCTAATGAAAAATGTCTTTCATGCAATGGGAGACACCCTTTTCTGTTCATCTTCCAGGACGATTCCAGGAGTACGCTTTGTAATTATTGTAGTTGTGTGTGAGTGAGTGTGTGATTTTTTGGTTTTATTTTAGCCGTTGCAAAAGAAACCATAATATTTTTGCGTGTTGTTGTTTGTTTGTGTGTTTGTTGTCTTTTGGCTTCTATTCAAAGGCCAGAAAAGAGAAAAAGGCCAGAAGGATAGAACACACAAAACAACAACTACTACACAAGTAATTGGAATCCAACAACAACAAGAACATGGGCATAAGCATACAAGAGGAAGAATCTGAGTTCCCCCTTTCTTTGTTACTTGGCTCCTTTCCGAGAAGTAGCCAGGAAATAAAGCCGCCATCAAAGTACGTATGTATGTCCGTGTGTGTGTCTACATGATTTGTGCATTTGTCGGAGATATGTTTTGGTTGTGTAATTCTCCTGTTTATTTTAATGCACACACTCGCACAAGACACGGGATGATTGTGCTTAAGCGTACATAAATATTAAGCAAAAGACAACATAAAAAAGAAAAACAAGAACAAAAAAGGAATAGTAAAGGCGAGTAAAAAAACGCGGCCAACAAAACCGACCGACAACGTTTAAACGACATCCCAATGAAAGTGTTAGATTACGGAACGGATATTAAAGCGGGGAAGTCTGCCTATGCTTTAAGTGTCAACATTGCAAACAGTAGCTGGCCATAGAAGTTGGACTAATGGGAATTAAAGACATGAGAGAAAAGTGTTGGGGGAGGCGATTGTTGAAAACCTATGGATGAAAGAACCTCCAGGGACCTTTCATGAAAAATAGGACTTTGAAATGTCTTCCATGGCTAAAAAACTCAAGGAAGTACTCAAAGATACAACATACTTTTAAAAATCTTCCTCAGATGGAAAAGGTCAAGAGCAGGAATTATTAAATTCTTCGGTTGGACATGTTTGAAGGACCTAGCCATAGATATTAAACCTTTGAGGGGACTTTAATGGATAATTAATGCTACAGGCCATCTACAGATATAAAATCTTTAGAAGATCTTCCGCGGGAGAACCTCGATATATCTTTTACAGAGAGAATACCTTCTAAAGGTTTTCCTCGACCGGTCCTTTTTTAACAGAATGCCTTCTGAAGGTCTTCCTCAAATAAAAATACATTTTACAGGCCTTCTATGGAAAAAATGCCCTCTTGAAGGACATCTACAGGTCGAAGACCTTTATTGGTCGGAAGGTCATCTACAGGTCGAAGACCTTCATTGGGTGTTCAGTAGTATTAAGAATGTCAAAAAGTCGTCTATAGGTAGAAGTCATTCCAAAAGCCTTATATTTACAGAAGTCGCCCTAAAGTTAATCTGCTCTAGCCTTAAAAGGTCTTGTACAGGTCTTTTATAAACTCGCAACTTTTTGGGGGTCTTCCATCAAATAGCTTTAGAGTTTTTCTATGGACTGATGACCCTCGACTGGGCCTTATATTTACAGAATTCCGCCTTAAATATCTTATGAAGCTTTCTAAAGGCTTTGTATGTGTAGAACCCATGTTGTAGGTCTTCTATAAACCCTCTTTTTAGTTTTCGAGTTTTTTCTATGGACTGATGACCCTCGGCTGGACCTTTGTATATGGAGCACATTTTAAAGATATTTAAAAGTGTAAAGGCCTTTAGAAACCTTTTTAGGTCCTTCATAGACCGAATAGAGAATAATCTCTTTGAACCCATAGCAATGTAAAAGGATTCTAGAGACATTCTGAAATTCTGAAGACTACATTAACGTCTTCTTTGGGTAAAGACACCTTCTGAGAGTATTCTATAGGACATGGGACATTCAGAAGGTCTTCAATAACCAAAAAAAATCTTTGGTCTCCTATAAACCAAAGGCCTTTTAATGAACTAATATTAGCCGAATACCTTCTGCAGTTGTTCTATAGCCAGAAGATCATCTAAGTAGTTCCAAACGTCTTCTATATACAGAAGACCTTCTCCTAGTCGTATATTTATGGAAGAAACCCGTAAGTCTTTTTTAGAGGTAAGTCCTTCAAATTACCTTCTGAAGGCATACGATCATCTTAGGGTCTGCTATAGACAGAAGATAATCCTAAGGCATTATCTTGGCAGAATTATTTCCACGGCCTTCTATAGTCAGAATATCTTCTCAAGGACATATATCTAAGAATGTGTCTATTGAAGAAAGAATGCATTTCCAAAGTCCTAGTATGGGTTACAACAGAAATAGACAGAAAATCTGATCAAGACCTTCTGCAGACAATATACATTCCCAAGGTATACTAACTAGAGAAGGCCACTCTAAAGACGTCTATAGGCAATAGACCTTTTTGCGACAAAAGGGCTTCCTTTTTTTTTGTTTTTGTTTTCTGTACAAAGAATACTTTCTGGTGGTTTATTGGCGGAATACCGTCCATGAGTCTTCTATAGGCATAATACCTTCCATTAGTCTTCTATTCGCAGAAGATCTCCTGAAATTTATCTACAAGACTTCTTTGGATAAACCGGTAGAAAATCTTCTTACCGTTTTTTTGGACAGCAGAAGTTCTACAAGACTTCTAGGAACAAAACATCTTTGAAGGTTGCATTTAAACAGGTCCTTTTTAAGAGACTTTCTTCGGCTCTTTTTAGTGGGCAAAGAGCGTCAGCTCCTGCAGACCAAAGACTTTCTATATGTCAACAGTTTTTCTAAAGACCCCCTATAGAAGCATTTATTTAACGGTCTTCTAAAGAGACCTTTCATAGGTTTTCCGAAGGGAAATAAAAAAGAAGTCATTTTAGAGGAAACCCTCTAAAAGTCTCTTATGGGTTAAATGCCTCCTGGAGGTCTTCTTTCACCTCCTCTTTCACCAGCAGACTGCTTATCGGACTCCTATGACATGGAGATCTTTTAAATACCATGTATTCTCCAATGGCCATCTTTGGAGGTCATGGACAGGAAATTGTCTTTAGTTCTTTTATGGGCCATAAAACTTTTCAGGGTCTTCTAAACACCGAAGACTTTCTGCAGGTCAAAATTCATTCCACAGGTCTTCCATGTCTATACTCTAAAACCTCTCTAAAAGTCTTCAGTGGGCTAAATATCTTCTAGAGGTCTTCTTTTACCAGAGGACTGTCTAAAGAACTCATTTATCAAGGAGATCTTCTAAAGGCCATATCTTCTTCAGAGGCGTTGTTTGGCGGTCTTTTATAGACGAATGACTCTCTGTAGGCCTTCCAATGACAGGGGACCTTCTTCACTTATTTTATGGGCATAAAGCTTTTCAGGGTCTTTTAAACACAGAAGACATTCTATAGGGCAAAAGTCATTAAACGGGTCATCCATGAATATAATAATGATATTCTTCAAGGGACCGAATACCTACTAAATAACTTATAGCCCCTAAAGACCTAAAATGGGCTAAATGTCTTCTAGTGGGCTAAATGTCTTCTAGTTGTACCCTATAATCATAATAATTTCTAAAGGACCTCAGGACTTGAAGTTCTTCTAAAGGCTGGAAATCCAGGGAAGGTCTTTTTGGGCTACCTGCCTTCTATAGACGAAAAACCTTTTACAGACCTTACATGAGAAGAAACTCATCATCAGATCTTTTGTGGTCCAAAGATATTGAAGGGGCTTTATAGAGAAAATTTCAAAATTCCTTATACAGGTCACCTACGGTTGCAGAGGTATTCTCTTAGAACTTCCATTGGGTTTCTATCGATAGAAATCATTCAATCCTTCATAGACTGAAGACTGTTTGGATATTCTCCTTAGACTGAAGGCCTTCTAAAGGTCCTCTATTTAGAAAAGACCTTCTAAAGGTCCTATATTTAGAAAAGACCTTCTAAGGCGTTTCTATCCTCTAAAAATCGTCGAAATGTTCTTCATATGTCTTCGGTGGACTAAATGTCTTCTGGAGGTATTATCTCATCGTCTAAAAGATCTCTATGACCTAAAGACCTTCTAAAGACTTGAAATCCTTTAAGAGCCATTTGCGCCCAAAAAAACTTTCTTAAGATCTTCAATGAGCGGAAGATTCTCTAAAGGTCTTCGAAGGGAGGAAAACCTTTTAAAGGTTTTTGGTGAATATTAATTTAAATTCTGTATTTTAGATGTGTGCTGTATACTTTTAGGCGTTTGATGTGTGAAATAATAATTTAAATTCAAAATTTTACATATGTGGTGCATACTTTTAGGCGTTTGATAAGTGAAATATACAAGTGTGAAATAAAGTTTGCAGCAAGAAATAATATTTTATAAATTGTTGGTTCCAACAAATTTCCCACCCGTCACAATATTTCCACTCCACACTGTGGCATTTAATTCAACCGCATGCATAATAATATGAAATTGCCTGTGGTAAAGAGGCAGAAAGAAAGTAACTAGCTCTCTGCTGCTTTTTCGATTCCGCAAAAAAAAATAACATTTTCCCATTACAAACATACATAGGCGATATTAGTGGTTTTTTCAAAGCGTGTTGTTGCTTGGCTAAGTGCAAAATGTTTATGCCATTACTGTCAAGCGAGCGAACTGAACAAAAAAAAATGCCATGAAAAGCCCCCAGAACGGAACGAATTTAATGCTTTCGACATTGGACAGAGATACTGAAATTCGAACATATGTATGGACATGGAAAAGAGATAAATAGCGACTCGTGTATTTTATGTATGGCCAGGAAAGAAGACAACAACGACGATGACGACGACGATGGCCAAGAAGAAGGAAATGGTCAAAATGTTTAGAAGATTAGAGTTTGACACCCTAGGAGAAAAAAAGTGTTTACGCTTTTGGGTGTTTGTCTTGTCTGGGAGGTTTTTTTTTCGTTCTCCTCCTTTGCCTTTGTTTGTTTATGGTTGACAGTTGAATAATAAATGCTGAAGCAGGACAAGAAAGTGGTGTGGGGTGAGGGGGGTTCTTTACAGCTCTACGAAGAAATGCCTTGCTAAGCATCATCTCATTGACATATTGCGGGACATATAAAAATATGTTCATCGTTTGTATTTCCCTTTTGGACAATATATTCTTCGCCGGCCACATATATTGACACTTGAGGCAGGAAATTAAATGTGCAGAGACGATGAGGAAAATAAAGCATGGAAAATGCCATACAAATGTCAAATCAACTCCTTGCAATGTTACAGTTATTAAAACAGGCCACTGTCATTATCGTCAGCATCAATTGTGGTCTGGTGTTCCTTGAAGTATGGCAGGAGATAGCTGGGTTTATCAGCTCAGCTCATCTCCTTCTCCTCCTCTCATTTGTTTTTATGTCAATTTGTTATTTACAAAAACGGAAAAGAAAGAAAGCATCTTAGTGCTCTAAAAATAGAAGAAGGATATTGGGAGGGTACTCACTTTATTAATCTTTTGCTCTAATCGCAAAAATGCCGCCTCAAGATCAGCAATTCGACGTTGCAGATTGTCCTGTGAAATGTTGGGTGGGTGGTTCATTCATATTTTTTAAGTCGGTTGATTGGTTGGTTGTTTGGTTTCAAGGTAGGACAGTTGGATGGATGCAGGAGGGTTTGAAGGACAAAGAACAAAAATATTGAAAATAAAAAAGAGAGAAAAAAAAAACAAAATAATAATGAAATGAAATGGATTAAAATAAAGGATACATAACACAAGGAGGGTCGGTCAACACAAATGGAATTTATTTTAAGCGTGTGTGTGTCTGTGTGAGTGCATCTGCTCTGGGTGTTAATGAAAAGCGAGTGAAATGTGCTGATTCCATGAATAAATTTACAAAATATTTTACAAATTTACGAAAGTTTTTTACAGAGAGAGAGAGAGAGAAAGGGAGAGCAATTCGATAGGGGTATAGTTAACCATTGCTGCAAAATAATTTAAAGCTATTGAGAATTATTTCAATAAGTATACAAAGTTGAGCCAATACATAGGATCCCAGGAACATACATACGACGTTCTCAAAGTCTTCAATGAGCAAATAACATTTTCCAGGTCTTTTATGGGCAGAATACATTCTCAGGGGGTTTCTACTTGATTAATACCTCTTTAAATTATTTTATAAATAAAGGTCGCTCTATAGATCTTCTATAAGCTTTCTGTAGATAGAAGACCTCCTTCGGGCGTTCTCTAAACCAGAGACCTTCAACAAGTCATCTATAGAACGAGGACATATATGTGGAAAGTATGCCAGATATAATTTTGGTTTTTATAAAACCATGGCTCCCCGACAGTCTTCTCTAGACAGAAGACCCTTTATAGGTCTTCTATAAAGCGAAAATATCCTTCAGGTTTTCTACAGACTAAGTGGTTCAAGAGGTCTGTGAACAAAATATCTCATGCAGGTCTTCCATGGTTAGAAAATCTTCTACATAGCTTTCAGTAGATAGAAGACCTCCTACAGGCGTTCTCTAAACCAGAGACGTTCAACAAGTCATCTATAGAACGAGGACATATATGTGGAAAGTATGCCAGAGAGAGCGAAAATTTTTTATAAAACCATGGATCCCCGACAGTCTTCTTTAGACGGAAGACCCTTTATAGGTCTTCTATAAAGCGAAAATATTCTTCAGGTTTTCTAGAGACTAAGTGGTTCAAGAGGTCTGTAAACAAAATATCTCATACAGGTCTTCCATAGTTAGAAAACCTTCTTCTATAGCCCAAAGGCCTTTTAATGGATTTCCATTAACCGAAGACCTCCTACAGATCTTCTATAGCGGGAAGATCTCCTACATGTTTTCCATAAACCAAAAAGCTTCTAAAAGTCTTCTAGACGCGGAAGACTTTCTCCTGATCTATTCCATAAGAAATTCTATGTCTTCTTTAGATGGAAGTCATTCAAATTCCCTTGTGAAGGCAAAAGATCTTCCCTAGGTCTTCCCTGGGACAGGTTTTTCCTCTGTGGGCCGATCTTATATTTACAGGCAAACTTCTACATGACCTCTTTGAACAGAATACTTTCAACAGCTGTTCTATAAGCAGAACTCCCTCTACAGGTCATCTAATCCATTGCTGTAAAATAATTTACAGCTATTGAGAATTTTTTCAATAATTATACATAGTTTAGCCATGACATGGGATCCCAAGAACATATGTTCGACATTTGGTTAAATAAGCCTAAATAAGATAGCCACAGGGATTCCCAGAGAGCTAGATTCATATTCTGCAGGATTTTACTGAGGAATTTGATAATACTAAGATTTTGACCTTTATTGGACTTTTAAAGAAATATTTAAAAATATTTAAGAGAAATATTTCAAAATTCTACCCTGGTACAGAAACGCCTCCACCATTTACAACGAATTTGAAAATTTTCGAAAAAGATAACATTCGCAAAAACTTCTGTTAACATTTTAAAAATACCGAATATAGCTGTTATATTAGGGCCTGTACGACGTGTTCCTACATAGGCATTGTTGGTCACAAGCCATTACCATATTCAAATTCGAAACTTGAAATAAACGGTCAATAATGTAGCCAAAATCATCAAAATACCCTACATAGGGTGGTACCGTTATATAGGAGCTATACGAAGACCTGGACCTGCATAGACAATTTTCTTTCACAGGCTGTAGCTTCCATTACGAACTTCAAATACGACATCTCAAACAATTTCGGTGAGTATTGTACAGTCCAAATACCGAATATAAGGAGGTACTGATATATGGGGCCTACACGAAGACCTGGACCTGCATGGGCAATTTTCTGTCACAGACTGTAGTTCTCATTGCGAACTCTAAATACGTAATTTGAAACTACTACGGGGAATAATGACGCTAAAATCATCAAAATACCGAATATAGGGAGGTACCGTTATATGGGGGCTATACGAAGACGTGGACTTGCACAGACAATTCTCTGTCTCAGGCTGTAGTATCCATTTTGAACTTCAAATGACAAATTTGAAACAATTCCGGTGAATAATGTCGCTAAAATCATCAAAATACAGAATATCGGGAGCTACCATTATATGGGGGCTATATGAAAACGTGGACCTACATGGCCCATTTACGAACTTAACCTGCCTACTGGCAAAATAAATATAGTGGTATATGTGGAGTGGTATATGTGGATATATTCCATTTTCTCACCAGACCCTGGACAAATAAAAATATTGTGATGACCTTGGGTTAATGAAAACAATCGGACTCTTACATTACATTTTATAAGAGTTATAATTATTCAAAATTTTTACCCATTGTGGTTGAGATACTTGATGGAGCGGCATTTATGCAAATAGTAGGATTTGCAAAGATAGAGAAAAATCGAATTATCATTTATATTTCTGTGCAGAAATTATTTTTTTTTTGAAAATTTCGACTCTTTGTTGGGAGATACCAGAAGTACTCGACCGATATTGTCCGATATAGAAAAAGAAATTATCATTTATTTATGTTTAAATTTGCATATCTTGATTTTCGTATCAGAGCTTGGTGCTTCACAAAGGCTCAAAATTTTGAATAATTCCATCACTTATAAAATGTGAAAGAAGAAATTTGGCATATCTCAATTTTAGCAACAACCTTAGGTGTGATCCGACTACTCCTTCTGGTACCTTTCCCTCAAAGGGTCAACATTTAAAAAAATCATAATCTTTGGTCAAAATTTGGAAAACCCATAAGGAAGACGGGAGAACTTGATGGATTACCATAAGGTAATTACACACAATTTTTTGCCTTCTGTCATTACAACTTATTTCCTTATTTCCTCATTACAGCGCAACTACGAGATTCATATTGACAAACCAATCTTCTCACCCCGCTCCCAGTTTCTATCTTCTATCTTTCTTCAGAAGACCTGTAGAATCCATACCCTTGATGTATTCTCGTCACATACACCATTCTATTAACACATGTGGCGCATAATTATGCGTGTGAATAGTTCGTTTGATTCCTTCTTTTTTTTGCTGCTGCTGCTGCTGCCAAATGCATTCAGACAATGTCGGTTAACATCAAAACCAAGTCAAGTCAAATCAAGTCGAGTCGAGTCAATTTCATATCAATTTTCAGCGAAGGAAAATCAATGCGAAATAGTCACACGTATGGCCATTGTCTTCATCACCACTAATAACAACAACAACAAGAGCCGTCACAGAAAATTGCATTGATTTTCTGTTGAAAGGCACACAGGCACTTGTTGCTGCAGCGGCTGTCGCTTTAATAACGCTTAACATGAGAAAAATAATAAGAATAGCAAAGCGAATAAGAATGACGTTGAAACACGCATGCGTATGGTTTTCCAATGACTTGGTGACTTCGATGGCTTATGTTGCATCAAAGAGTGCGTGTGTGTGTGTTTTTTTTCGCTGGAGTTACATGGAAGTTGCAAATAAAAATAATTTTTTTCTTTAATATCCTGCTGAAGTAACATTGGAACACTGGAGAGGGCAGACAAAGAAAAAAAAGTATCTTGGCTGTGAATGCATACCAGATTCTATTATCGTTTTGTCTTTTATGTTTTGTAGTTTTGTTCGTACGTTTTTTATTTTGAAATCTACTAAACGAAACTGACAGTAAAAAGTAAATAAAGTCTAGAGAATCATAGGTGCCAGGGATGGATAACATAAATTTACAAAAAATACATTTTTATATATTAAATTTTTAATAGACCCATAAAAGTTCCGCCTTTGGTATCTAGGAAATCTTCCCTCATAAAGAAAGTTTTGTAAAACAACAGCCTTCCTTCAATGGGAGATTTCCTTACTCTCCTCCCATGCTTAAGTAGATGATATATAAATTTTTCATACCCTCAGGCATATGGCTGGAGAGCGTCTATATCATTTGATACGGCCAAAACCTGCCTCATCGAAATAACGGTTTTAGACCCTAGGTCTCTTTGAACCAAATCCGTTTAGGACATTTGGAGTAGATCTAGCGATGTCCGTCCGTCCGTTTTGGTCCTATCTTGGTAGGTCGTAATATTATTATCAAACTTAGATCAAGTTCGGATATGAGCAATATCGGTCCACTTCTTCCGGTACCTCCCATACAAAAGGTCAACATTTTCAAAAAAAAAAAAAAACTCTCGAAGGGATTTGGTACATCATAATATTATTATCGAACTTAGATCAAGTTCGGAGATGGGCAATATCAGTCCACCCCTTCTGGTACCTACCCCACAAGATGTCTAAATTTTCAAAAAAAAAAAAGAAACTCTCGAAGGGAGGTGGTACATCGTAATATTATTATCGAACATAAATCGAGCTCGGAGATGGGCAGTATCGGTCCACTCCTTCTGGTACCTCCCAAACAAAACGTCGACATTTTCAAAAAAAAAAAAAAACTCTCGAAGGGAGTATCCGATTTGGTCCAAACTTGGTACATCGTAATATTATTATCAAACTTAGAATGAGTTCGGAGATGGGAAATATTGGTCCACTCCTTCTGGTAGCTCCCACACAAAAGGACGACATTTTGAAAAAAAAATATTTTTCTGCACAGAAAGAGAAAGGATAATCCGATTTTGCTCCAATTTTGCAAATCCTAATATTTGCATCAGTGCTGGGTTAGGTGTGAAAATGGACAATATGGGCTTACTCCATCAAGTACCTCCACCACAAAGGGTCAACATTTTGAATAATTAAAATTCTTATTAAAAGTGATGTGAGAGTCGGATTGTCTTCAAATTACACACATCGCAATATTTTAATTAGCCCAAGGCCTGGTGTGAAAGCGAAATATATCGGTCCACTCCTTCTGGTACCTCCCCCACAAAAGGTCGAAATTTAAAAAAAATACTTTACTGCACAGAAAGAGAAAGGATAATCCTATTTTGTTCCAACTTGGGAAATCCCAATATTTTCCTCAGTTCTAGGTCAGATGCGAAAATGGACAATATCGATCCACTCCATCAAGTACCTCCCCCACAAAGGGTCAAAATTTCGAATATCCACGATTTTATTCAGACTTGGTAAATCTCAATATTTTTATCAACAGATCCAGATCTGTTTTAAAAATGGTGCAGATCGGACCATTCCTTCTGGTACCTCCCCCACAAAGGGTCAAAGTATCGATTATAAATTCCGAAGTAAGTAATACGACTCTCTTCATATTTCACACATCTTATTATTTCTACCAACACAAGATCTGCTGTGTGTGGGATATATCGGTCCACTCCTTCTGGTACCTCCGCTACAAAGGGTACAAATTTTGAATGACCGTGAATCTCATAAAATGCGAAAATAACATCCGATTCCATTCAGACTGGGTACATTTCAATATTTTTCATCAACACAAGATCTGTTATAGAGATGATAGAGATCGGACTATTCCTCCTGGTACCTCCCCCACAAAGGGTCAATGTCTTGAATAACCAAAACGATTATAAAATCGAAAGTAAGAATACGGTTGTCTTCATATTTCACACGTGCCATTATTTCTACTAACACAAGATCTGCTGTGAATATGGAATATATCGGTCCACTCCTTCTGGTACCTCCCCCACAAGGGGTCAAAATTTTGAATATACATGAAGCTTATAAAACTCTAAATTTGAGCATATTTCTCACATCCCATTATTTCTACTAACACAACATCTGCTGGAAGATGGAATATATCGGTCCACTCCTTCTGGTACCCCTCCACAAGGGGTCAAAATTTTGAATATCCATAAAAAAAATGAACATCCGATTCCATTAAGACTTGGTACATCTCATTATTTCCAACAACACAAGATCTGTTATAAAGATGGTAGAGATCGGACCATTTCTTCAGTCGGCTATATCTGGTACCTCACGCAGATTTTAACATTTCCCAAAAGACAGATTTTAACATTTTCAGGTATCTCATATAAAGTGAAGGAATTAGTCGATATAGTCCATAATATCGAATATCCGCTGGGGTATACATCTGTCGGCAATACCGATTGATACTCTTTAACTTGTTTCTGCCAATAAAGGTCCAATAAAAATACTTCTTTCAATAGATGGTAAAGAAAAGAAGACAGTATGGAACATGATCCTGTAATATAAGGTTTCAAGACCTTTTCAATGTGGGAAAATTATAAAAGATTCTCCGTCTTTGGAGACACATTCAAGAGTATGAGGTCTTCAAAAAAAAAAAAAAAAAAAAAAAAAGTTGCCATCGCTTTCCTACAGAAGTTTCCATCCCTGGCCAATGCCACAGGTTACTACTGTGGCATTTAATGTTTATGCAAATGCAAATGGTGGTAATAGCCGACAATAAATTGTCACTATTAATGGACAAGGTGTAAAGATAGGTTCTGGGAATCAACATGACCATTTCCTGCATTCCCTTTGCAAAACTAAGGTATTTACACCAATCTCGTATTGTGGCGCCCAATGTAAAATTAAATTTCGAAAAAAAACTTCAATAAAATAAATCCAGGAGAGGAACCCCTTTCCCAAGTTGTTTGCATTGGCCAAACATCACGGCTAAAAGTGAATACTGTTAGTTCCTGTGTAAAGCCTGATTTTGAAACAGCATCCATTCCAAAGAACAATTCATTCCAAAAACAAAGAACGAACATCTTCTCTCACCAAACTATGATGCCACTCCACTATTGTCTTGAACTGTCGATTGTCGGGCAGAACCAAGGCACAAACGCCAGTTGACTATTGTCGCATTGCATTCGGAATAGTGAAAATAAATGGCAGCAACAATGCCAGCGCCTGATGATGCACACGAAGAGCTCCAACGAAGGTATGAATGGCTTGCCTGTATTCCAAAAACAGCAGAGGACATTTAACCCATACTCAGATGTGTATGTGTCTCTGTGTGTATGGGTTGCAAGTTACATATGTTGCTGTGTGAAACGTGAACAATAAATTGTTGGAAAACTTCATCTTCTGTTACATTTCTGTTTCAGTCTGTCTGTCGGTTTGTTTGTTGCTGTGTTTCATTGTCGTCATTACTCTGTTTGTTTGTCGTTTTGTTCACTTAGTTCGTTTGCCAAGCACCCAGAAAAGTGCAATCACGTTCGGTTAGGGGGGAACATTTGGGGAAGGTTTAAAAAAGTAAGAAAAATCAAAAATCTCACAGATCCTAGTGCCAGAAGTCTACAGACCCTCAGGGGGTCTCTGAGATTTTTTTGGACAAAAAAAAACCCCGGTAGGGTCTGTAGACGAAAAAAATTGACAGACCCTCAGGGGTTCTGTGAGATTTTTCTATAGACGAAAAAAAGGATACAGACCCTCGGGGGTCTATGAGATTCTTTCTAGACGAAAAAGAGTCTACAGACCCTAGGGGGTCTGAGAGATATATAGACGGGCTGCAGGCCAGGGAGTGTTTATAGACGAGCTAAATGACAAAGATTCTCTGTAGACGAGCTGGAACCCAGGGAGTCTCCATAGACGAGCTGGTGGCCAGGGAGTCTCCATAGACGAGCTGGTGGCCAGGGAGTCTCCATAGACGAGCTTGTGGCCAGGGAGTCTCCATAGACGAGATGAAGGCCGGGGAGCCTCTATAGACGAGCTGAAGGCCAGGGAGTTTGTAGAAGCTGAAGGCCAGGAAATCTCTAGAGGCAAGCTGAACACCAGGGAGTCTCTAGAGGCGAGCTGAAGGCCAGGGAGTCTCAAGAGACGAGCTGGTGGCCAGAGAGTCTCTATAGACGAGCTGGTGGCCAGAGAGTCTCTATAGACGAGCTGGAGGCCAGAGAGTGTCTATAGACGAGCTGGAGGCCAGAGAGTGTCTATAGACGAGCTGGAGGCCAGAGAGTGCCTATAGACGAGCTGGAGGCCAGAGAGTGTCTATAGACGAGCTGGAGGCCAGTGAGTCTCTTTAGACGAGCTGCAGGCCAGACCTCGGGGGGTCTGTGAGATTTTTTCTAGGCGAAGAAAAGAGTGGATCTGTGAGTTTTTTTTTACAGAACCTCGAATGGGTCTGCGAATGGGTCTTGACTCCTTGTCCGACCCTCGTATAATTCAACAATTTTCGTTTCGCAAAAGAAAAAAATCCGATTGCGTAGTTTTATTGTCATCGCCCTGAAACCCAGCAGCAAAAAACATGCACACAATTGTATTTTAGTTTTGTTGTTGTTGTTGCTGCCTGGTAGCAGCAACAGCTAAACAGTCAATAGTGCAACAGTAGCAGTTGCTTGCCTCCAGTTGTGTTCTTTGCTGTTCTGTCTGGCAACCGCCAGCCAGCCTCCTTCCCAGCTCAGCTCAGCTCGGCTTGTAAAATATGAGAAAAGTTCATTGAACGCTATAGAACTTGATTGTATTTCGTTTGCTCTTTTCTGCCTTCTTCTACTTCTCTTCGCCGTGTTCGCTTTGGCTTCTCGAGTCGCAGCAACATTTTAATTGATATAAGCTTTTGAGTTATTCCTTTTGTAGGACATACTAATGGCTGGGTGGATGTTTAGATGTTAGTTGGAGGGAGGGGAGGGGAAACAAAGAAAGAAATGTTTTCTTTTTCTGGGGAAACTATTTTTTTAGAAAAAAATTCCGTCGTCTTCCTCGTTCCAGCAACAGTTTCTTGGAAGGATTTTTTCTTTCCATTTTTCCGGAATTTCAAAGACATTTTTATGCTGGAGCACAGCTTGTTGTAAGAAGCTGTTGCAGGAAGCCGAGACAAAGAAACATTTAAAGCGCAAAAATCGCAAACCATTTCCTAGAGTATTTCTGGAAAATAACTACGGGAAGAGAGGAGGAGACAGAGGAGGGGGAGGGAGCGACAATGATAAAATATGTTGCCGCATAATGCTAGGAACACAATTGGAGCGAACGACGAATTTCGCCCTACGCGGCGACAAAATGAGCCGCGAAAATTCGTCGTATGGAACACAATACCGACGAAATTATAAAACAGCTGATGAAGTTGTTTACTTTTTGCTCATTTGTTGACTACAATGAATTATACAAGAACACATAATTCTTTACGTTCTCTATTATAATTTCACTTATGTCCATCTTCTCTATTATAAATTCACTGATATCCATCTTCACTCAGGCGCAAGTACACAAATAAATAAACAAATTAATTATGTTTTTTTATACGAGTAACAGATAGTAGAGTGACCATAACAAATTTTAAAGTAAAAAGTAACTTTATTTACTAAAACACATAAAATTCGTACAAGTATGGCCACCTTGTACTGTTTTGTTCGCCGGTCGCCGGCGTATGAAATAGAAATAAAGCTAATTGAGTTCGCGGCGACCGACGAAATTTTCGCCGGTGCCGTGATTGTGTGCACCTCCATATACACATATGTGTTTTATTTTTGACGACGAACATACGCCGCGAAAAAATTCGTCGTTCGCTCCAATTGTGTTCCTAGCATAATTGTGCCTTTGTTACATCTCGGAGGGAGAGAGAGAGACATGTGTATGCGTGTGTGTGTGTGTGTAAATTACATTTATTTACATCCCCCACAAATCATCTGAAAATCTACAAACATTTCCATGGCCAGTAAATCTGGATTTAATGCCCGATTCCAAATCCAACTACAATACAAGCCAAATGAGGAGAATAGAAGCGTAACCGTAACCACATTTTAATGCTACTCTGAAACTGCCAATGCTAATGACAATGAAGAAGATAAAGATGTAGTTGAAGAGGATGGTGATGATGATGAGATGTGGCTGGGAAAGATGAAAAGTAGTCGATATGAAAGGAGCACCAGCAGAAGAAGAAGAAGAAGTAGTACCCACATTAAGTGTAGGTAGGTGGATAGTAGTTCTAAATAATGATTACTTCTAGCTACTCTTCTATGCTCTGCGGTGTTGTTGGTAGTGGTGATTGGTGTACCATTTAACTATCTTCTTGGGGGAGCTATTGCTGATGATACCACTTACCTTTTCCCTGGGAGATTCACTGCCGTTACACGATGACGTTGACGTCGTACGATGATAACCATTTAGGGTTGCCGTGGTAGCTGTTGAGGACAACGTTGAAGACATAACCATTCCAGCCGAGGTTGGCTGTTGCTGGTGGCCGCCGCCAGACGGCGATGATGGTGTCGTTGGATACCCGGCCGTCACCGGCGATGAGGGCGGCGGTGGCTGATGCACTAATTGTATCTTTCCTTGAGATATTTTAATATAATTGGTGGGTGGTGCGAACGCATTCGCATGCAAATCATCTTTGTCATCGTCTTCGCATTCTTTGATGCCAAGTTGTCTGCAAGAAGAGAACGAGAAAAGAAAACAAAAATGAGACAAAGAAAAACAGCAGAACAAGCCATGAAGGAGACACTTGCCAGACAAACAATTAAATATTAAATAAAAAATGCAATGCAGAAAAATATGAAATTGTCTGTCATACATGTCTGGTGCTGTGATGATGGAGTTGGGGGTAGAGAGGAAGAGAGATAAGGACAACAAAGTGTGTGCCTGTGCTTTGTCCCCCATTTTTTCCTTTAGTTACATGTTCAAGAAGGGTAACAGAAATGAGTGAGGGAACTATTTTTAGATATTTAATGGAGATTTTTAAAACTGCTTTAAATAGAGCTATTCTGGGAATACGCCTAATGAAGACATCCGGGAGATTGGTGCCCAGAAACGAGTAATGAAGATATGGAACTTAAAGAGTTGTTACAACTTAATTTAGATTATTATTTGGACACAAAAAATTCAAGGATACACCGAGAGGGTTAATCTTTGAATTTGAGCTGTTTGAAAACAGGCCAGTAACAGTACTTCATATATGAAAATCGGTACATTTTTATGGAAAAAAATCTCGCAAACACTCCAGAAAAAAATCTCACAGACCCTCCAGGGTCTGTAGACTTTTTTATTCGCATTGAAAAAATCTCACAGACCCTCCAGGGTCTGTAGACTTTTTTTTCGCATAGAAAAAAATCTCACAGACCCTCCAGGGTCTGTAGACTTTTTTCGCATAGAAAAAAATCTCACAGACCATCCAGGGTCTGTAGACTTTTTTCGCATAGAAAAAGTCTCACAGACCATCCAGGGTGAGTAGACTTTTTTCGCATAGAAAAAATCTCACAGACTCTCAAGGGTCTGTAGAATTTTTCGCATAGAAAAAATCTCTCTCTGTAGACTTTTGGCCTCCAGGTCGTCTGTAGAGCCTGACCTCCAGGTCGTCTACAGAGCCAGGCCTCCAGCTCGTCTATAGGGACTGCTCCCTGACCTCCAGCTCGTCTATAGAGACTCTGTGGCCCCCAGCTCGTCTATAGAGACTCTGTGGCCCCCAGCTCGTCTATAGAGACTCTGTGGCCCCCAGCTCGTCTATAGAGACTCTGTGGCCCCCAGCTCGTCTATAGAGACTCTGTGGCCCCCAGCTCGTCTATAGAGACTCTCTGGCCTCCAGCTCCTCTATAGAGACTCTCTGGCCTCCAGCTCCTCTATAGAGACTCTCTGGCCTCCAGCTCCTCTATAGAGACTCTCTGGCCTCCAGCTCCTCTATAGAGACTCTCTGGCCTCCAGCTCCTCTATAGAGACTCTCTGGCCTCCACCTCCTCTATAGAGACTCTCTGGCCTCCAGCTCCTCTATAGAGACTCTCTGGCCTCTAGCTCTTTTATGGAGACTCCCTGGCCTCCAGCTCGTTTATAGAGACTCCATGGCCTCCAGCTCGTCTATAGAGACTCCCTGGCCTCCAGCTCGTCTATAGAGACTCCCTGGCCTCCAGCTCGTCCATAGAGACTCCCTGGCCTCCAGCTCGTCTATAGAGACTCCCTGGCCTCCAGCTCTTTTATGGAGACTCTCTGGCCTCTAGCTCTTTTATGGAGACTCTCTGACCTCTAGCTTATTTATGGACACTCTCTCTAAATTTAAAATTCCACCATCTAATTCATAACTAGAATTTCCATAACTCACTACTACTTAGCAAATTTGCTCCTTTTTTTCATTTGTTGCCAGAATAACCAAACAAAAAATCCCTAATTATGTATGCAACATATTCCAATTGAAATCTTGTATTAGATTTACAACTTTTCCTTTTGATTTCATATGAATTTGTTCGTTTTCTTTTTTTTCGAAACAAATCAAAAATATGGATATCTGTCTGGCTGTCGATTCATTCACGTCAGCACAGATTTTTGAATTTCATAGCCAAATGCTAATAATGTAAATGGATATATGTGAATGAGAAGTTCATTCGACCATTAAATATGCAGATTTAATTCAATTTAATATTCAACAACAACAACAACAATAATAGTAATACCCAACAACAACAACAACCGCACATGAAAATGAAAATAAAAATTCAACGAATTTTGCAGATTAAAATGTCAATTGAAATCAATATCAGCGACGGTGTGTGAGCGAGCAGTGAACACCGATAACACCAAACCCATTGCAGTGCCGAACAGAGAGAATAGTTAACGCAATGCAATCGACAATAACAAGATAGACAAGTTGGCAAGCAACCTGGCTGGCTGTTGGCAGCCTGAATGACTGACTGCCATGCCGACATAATACGAATGTAGCCATTCATCCAAAAAAATGTATGTTATGTTGAGAAAAAAAAAAAAAAAAAAAAAAAAAAACATAAACAAAAAAATATAATAACATATCTTGTTGTTTGGAATTATTTTTAAGCTGGTATTTCGTCATAGAGAGTTGTTAAAAATAAAAAAAAAAAAAAAAATATATATATATATATATGTAAATAAATAAATAAAAATAAAAAAAATATATTTTGTATGCCGCCGTAGTCTATAGAGACTCCCTGGCCCTTCAGCTCGTCTATAGAGACTCCCTGGCCCTTCAGCTCGTCTATAGAGACTCCCTGGCCCTTCAGCTCGTCTATAGAGACTCCCTGGCCCTTCAGCTCGTCTATAGAGACTCCCTGTCCCTTCAGCTCGTCTATAGAGACTCCCTGGCCCTTCAGCTCGTCTATAGAGACTCCCTGGCCCTTCAGCTCGTCTATAGAGACTCCCTGGCCCTTCAGCTCGTCTATAGAGACTCCCTGGCCCTTCAGCTCGTCTATAGAGACTCCCTGGCCCTTCAGCTCGTCTATAGAGACTCCCTGGCCCTTCAGCTCGTCTATAGAGACTCCCTGGCCCTTCAGCTCGTCTATAGAGACTCCCTGGCCCTTCAGCTCGTCTATAGAGACTCCCTGGCCCTTCAGCTCGTCTATAGAGACTCCCTGGCCCTTCAGCTCGTCTATAGAGACTCCCTGGCCCTTCAGCTCGTCTATAGAGGCTCCCTGGCCCTTCAGCTCGTCTATAGAGGCTCCCTGGCCCTTCAGCTCGTCTATAGAGACTCTCTGGCCCTTCAGCTCGTCTATAGAGACTCTCTGGCCCTTCAGCTCGTCTATAGAGACTCTCTGGCCCTTCAGCTCGTCTATAGAGACTCCCTGGCCCTTCAGCTCGTCTATAGAGACTCCCTGGCCCTTCAGCTCGTCTATAGAGACTCCCTGGCTTTCAGCTTGTTTATAGAGACTTCCTGGCCTTCAGCTCGTCTATATGGACTCTCTGGCTTCCATTTCGTCTAAAGAGACTCCATGGCTTACGGCTCGCCTATAGAGACTCCCTGGTCTTCAGCTCTTCTGTAGAGACTCTCTGACCTTCAGCTCTTCTATTGAGACTCCCTGGCATTCAGGTCGTCGATTGAGACTCACTCGCCTTCAGCTCGTCTCATCTATAGACACTTCCTTAATCTCATCCAAAGAGATTCTATTCAGCTCATCCTTACCACTTCGAGCCATATTACTGATAGTATCCTCTTAAACACGCCAAAAATATTTTTTTTGAAACCCCCAAAAAATCTCCAAAGATATAATTGAAAATTCAAAATAATATCTTCGACATTTCAATGCATAAAATGACACTTCGATCTGAGGAAATGTGCAAAAAATGCCAAATGCCTTTTGATGTCGATTTTTGTGGGTTTGTTTCTCAAACGAGCAACAACACCAACAACAGCAAACAAACAAACCGAAAATGACAACTAAGAAAACTGGAAACACAAATCGCAAGAGAGCAACCAAAAGAAACAAAAAAAAAACTCCACATCAGTAGATTAATGTGCTGCTTGTCGGTTTTGTGACAGTGACGTGTCAGACGATAAATTAACGCCTAAATACAGTTGCAGTCTTCGACAAAAAGGGGTACCTGAGCCAGAGTACTTTTGCGCTCATATATGGTCTAATAAGCAATATTTGACATTTTCCATGATTATTTTCGGTGTTGTTCGGCTTATGGTTTTGAGGTGCGCACACATATGATTTTCAGTTGTTGTTGTTGCTGCTTAGTTTTTGATTATTATTTCCAAAGTAATTTAATTTAATTTAATTTACCGCTTTTGACATTTCCAGAGATTTGTATTTTGTTTGGAGTGTTTTTTTTTCGTTTTTTTCTTAGTCATATATCATTCGTCGTCCACTTATTTCCACAAAAAATAAAAAATAAATAAAAATAAAATGAAAAAGTAAACACGTTTCCATGTAAATGGGGAAGAAGTTTGTCACATCGGCAGCACCACCAACAACAGCTGTTGCAGTCATGAATGAGCCCCGCCGCAGTGTCTGGAGATTTGAGGTTGTTTGCAACGTCCAACTGTCTGCTAGAAAACTTGAATGGCCTTTAGGCAAACAGTGGTGATGTGCAAAGAAAAATTGAAATATAAAATCTGTTAAATTTTCAGCTAGCCTAGAAGTATGCATCGTACAATAACATATTTTTTTATATGAAGATACTCGTATGTAACATTTATCTAATCTTAACTATTAATCCTAAAATACCAATTCTCATTCAGAAAACATAGGTATTTTTTATCTTTTATCTGCAAATAAAAACAATCAAAAATTAGTATCGAAATCAGAGGATACCTAAAATTATGCATCACTATCTGAAATTAAATCTTTTGAAACTACAAAATAAACAATCAACATAAAAATGATTTACATAAACGGATGCTAAAATAAGGGAGATCAAAAATTGTTGGTCTGCCTAAAAGTATGCACCAGAATTCATGCTAGTTTAGACCATAGAAGAATAAAATCGATACACTTAGCTTCTGGAAAATGTATTTTAAAACAGACTCCAAGCTTCTAGAAAATGTATTTTAACACAGACTCCAAACGACGTATACATGCTTTAATAATGCACTTTTAAATTCTAGGGATAAATCATCGACTGCCTAAAAATATGCACTATAATGTGAAATAAAAATTCATAAAGGATAAAGAATCATTATGAAAATGATTGTTAAAAATTAATAATGAATCTACAAGTCGTATAAGATGATTTTAAAATAAAAGTGATAAACAAAGTTGCCGAGTGCCTAAAAGTATGCACCACAAATTATAGCATTATTAGGTACAGATACAAAAACTCGTTACGGAAACCCGATTTAAGATGGAGTTTATAACAGACACTAAACGATGCATGCGCCTAGCCAACATTATACAATCATAATTGACTTGCGAAATTAATGTCTGCCTAAAAGTATACACCATAATCTGAAATTATGGGATATACAAGTGAGCAATAAATATAGAAGAGATGGTTTAAAACTTGGTATAGTCCACTTAAATAATTTTAACACAATATAGATTAACAATGTTTGGAACGCCTAAAAGTATGCACCATATCTCATATTACTTTTCGTTATATATGAAAAAAATGGATAAAAATAACTCGTTTTTGTGCTGATGGAAATATTGAGATGTGCAAACTCTGAATGGAATCGGATGTTAATTTTGCGTTTTATGAGCTCCATGGATATTCAACATTTTGACCCTTTGTAGGGATGGTACCAGAAGGAGAGGACTGACACATCCCATCTTCACAACAGATCTTGTATGAAAAGAAATAATGGAATGTGTGAAATATAAAGAGAACCTGATGTTTATTTCGGATTTTATAAACATTTTGGTTATTATAAACTTTGACCCTTTGTAGGGGGGGTACCAGAAGAATTGGTCCGATCTCTACCGGCTTTATAACAGATCCTGTGTTTATAGAAATATTCAGATGTGCCAAGTCTAAATGGAATCGAATAATTATTTCGCGTTTTATGAACTTAATAAATGTTCAAAATTTCGAACTTTTTTTTGGGGGAGGTACTAAAAGGAGTGGACCGATATATTCCATCTTAACACCACACTTTGGGTTAATAAAATTATTGGGATGTGTTAAATTAGAACAAAATTGGACTCTTACATCACATTTTATGAGAGTTGTAATTATTCAAAATTGTGACCCTCTGTGGGGGAGGTACTTGATGGAGTGGGCCGATATTATCCATTTTGGCACGAGAACTGACGCAAATATTAGGATTTGCAAAATTAGAGCAAAATTGGATTATTGCTTCCCTTTCTGTGCAGAAAATATTTTTTTTTTTGCAAATTTCGACCATTTGTGGGGAAGGTGCCAGAAGGAGTGGATCGATTTTGCCCATCTTAACACCAGACCTTGGGTTAATATAAATATTAGGATGTGTGAAATTTGAAGACAATCGGACTCTTACATCACATTTTCTGAGAGTTGTAATTATTCAAAATTTTGACCATTTGTGGGGGAGGTACTTGATGGAGTGGGCCGATATTGTCCATTTTCACACGTGACCTAGCGCTGGCGCAAATATTAGGATTTGCAAAGTTGGAGCAAAATCGGATTATCGTTTCTCTTTTTGTGCAAAAAGTATATATTTTTGAAAATTTCGACTATTTGTTGGGGAGGTACCAGAAGGAGTGAATTGATATTGCCCATCTCCGAACTCGATATAAGTTTGACAAAAAACATTACGATGTACCAAGTTTGGACCAAATCGGACACTCCCTTCGAGGGTTATCGTGCGCACGTGCCAGACGAACGGACAATGGACATCGCTAGATCGACTCCAAATGTCCTTAAATGGATTTGGTCCAAAGAGACCTAGGTTCTAGAACCTTTATTTCGACTAGGCACGTTTTGACCGTATCAAATGATATATACCCTCTCTAGCCATATGGCCGAGAGTAAAAGATATGAATATAGAAGCCCTTGGACGATTTTAAAAGAAAGCAGATTGATGGCTTTTTGAATTACCTAAAAGTATGCCGCACATCTTATAATGTTTTTATTTACAGAAGAAAATCTCCGTACAGACAACACATTTAAGAAGAGCCTAAAAACAAAAGCCAATTGGTATGTACGCCTGGCTAAAATAATACATTTAGAGCTGATTAGCAAAATCTGAGTTTACCTAAAAGTATGCACCACAATTTGAAATAAATTACCTATACAGATCGAACATCAATATAAAAGTGATTTATAGCATACATGCCCCTCAAAGGATTTTAAATGAAGAGAGATCGCCGTAGTGGCCTAACTGCCTAAAAGTATGCTCTACATTTTGAAATATTTTTAGCTTCTGATTATAAAAAAATCCACCAATATGCAATGGATTTAAAAAGTGATTCTTAAAGATGAAGATGCTTGGCTTGCTCCTGCCTAAAAGTATGCACCATTTCTGTAAATTTATTAAAATGTTACAAAATTTATTTTTCATTTGCTAACCACTGTTAACTGTTTTTGCGCTGCCCACGTTAAATTGCAACGCACTCCAAACTAAATGCTCACACGTTTGAATGTTGGAATATTTCCCAATGCAGATATCAAGTGACACCATGGATGAATTCATGGATTTTTCAAAAAAAAAGGCATTTCAAACAAAATGTTTTGAGAGTTGTTGTTGTTGTTGGTGTTTGTTGGCTGATTTTCAAATGCAGTTGATGTTAGATGCATTTGCCACAACTACTTCATCTGGGCAACCAACCAACCAACCAACCAACCGACCGACCGTCCGGGCATTGGTACACATTAGTGACACATTTTCAAAGGTATTTGCCATGGACTTCGCCACGCTTGGCTGTGGCTCTTTACATTTGTGCTCAACGAACTGAACTGAGGCAAAGCTAAACGTGAATGAAATGTGTGCTCAACGAATGCGAAAAAAGCGAACAGCAAACGCTCAAAAATTGACAGCAAGTGGGCAGTAACATTCAGTATAATTTTCAGTTCCACAATTAAAGTGTCAAAGACTTGTTTTTTGTTTTGTTGTTTGGCGATTTTGTGTCTATTGCCAACAACTTGGATTGGAGATTTTTTAGTTGATTTTTTTTTTGGCTCTCCAATAAAAATTGAGGCACTTGGTCGCTTGTGACTGGTTTCGTTGAATTCAGTTATTTTTTTCTGTTTTTTTTTTCGCAAAGTAATGCTGATATATTTAGTTTTTGCTGCTGCTCCCAACGCGATTGACGATTGTTGACAGAAATTGTCCAAGTCATAAAGGCTTAAAAGCTTTTGTGTTGAGAAATACTTTTTTGTGGCAATTTTCAGGAAAATTTATGAATGAATGGCTGGCTGGCTTACAATTGCCGTTGAAATCTCCAGATCTGTGTTAAATGATAACGAAGTTTGGTTGTGGCTGTTGGTGGCTTTGTTTAGATTGAAGTTGTAAAGTTAGTAATTGAAGTGGGAGTATTCCTTGTGTCTTCGAGATCTAGAATTAGTTTCAGAGATGGAAAATTGGATTTCCTGTAAAATTGATGCAGATGAACTTACTTTGCCAGATTTTTTTTAATATTTTGAGAGGTTGATTAAAAAGCCGACAAAAAATATAAGTTGAGATTTGTTTTTTGAACTAAAGGAATTTTATGATATACTTATGTGTCCTGTACTTGTCATTCCATTTGTAATATTACAAACTAATCACCATGAAGTTTATAGTGTAATTCTAAGATTTGTGAACTGCCTGGTCCTCAAGTGGTATTTTCTAACTCACTTTTTGAGTTACCGACAAAAATCGGTAACTTTGAGGCTCAAAATTTTAATTTAAAAAAGAAGTTAAAGTTGAAAACATTGGTATCTCTCGACAGGTTTTACTTCACTAACTTACCGAGAAATTTCGTAAATTACCGAAATTATAAGCATTTTAGTTTTACCGACTTTTGTCGGTAACTCAAAAAGTTAATTAGAGAATTCCACTATCGGTCTTTTTCAAATACCGACAATGTCCGCAATAATTTCAGATGAAAGAAATTTTGAATACATCTGTATTTTGTTTTCATTCGGGACAGGATCGAATATTGGCATGTTTCAGTTGAAGCTACTATTTAATGAAGCATCACAGATTTTGGATTTTTTAAGGGACTCAACTATTAATCCTAAACGAATCGGGTAGATCTTTGTGGTTTGAATTCTCTGGGTTTTAAATCCACTTCCACCTGTTTGGAAAAGTTCCATTTAACAGTATTTTCTAATAATAAATATGAAGGAAAAATTAACCCGAAATTTACAAAGCGCATTGGCTACAGTTTGGCATTTTGGTTTTTCCTTCTTTTTTACCCTCAGCCATATGGCTGCAGAGGGGGTATATCACTTGATACGGCCAAAACGTGCCTCACCGAAATAATGGTCTCTTTGGACCAAATCCGTTTTAGGACATTTGGAGTCGATCTAGCGATGTCCGTCCGTCCGTCCGCCCGTCTGTATGGTTGGTGCGCACGACTACTCTAGAAGGGAGTAACCGATTTAGTCCAAACTTGGTACATCGTAATATTTTTGTCAAACTTTGATCGAATTCGGAGACGGACAATATCGGTCGAATCCTTCTGGTACCTCCCCCACAAAAGATCGAAATTTTCAAAAAATATATTTTCTGCACAGAAAGAGAAAGGATAATTCGAATTTGCTTCAACTTTGCAAATCCTAATATTTGCGTAAGTGCTAGGTCAGGTGTAAAAATGGACTATATCGGTCCACTCCATCAAGTACCCCCACACAAATGGTCAAAATCTCGAATAATTACAACTCTCATAAAATGTGATGTAAGAGTCCGATTGTCTTCAAATTGCACACATCCCAATATTTCTATTAACCCAAGGTCTGTTGTTAAGATGGACAATATCGGTCCACTCCTTTTGGGACCTCCCCCACAAAACGTCGAATTTAAAAAAAAAAATATTTTTTTTTTGCACAGAAAGTGAAAGGATAATCCGATTTTGCTCCAACTTTGCAAATACTAATATTTTCATCAATGCTAGGTCAGGTGAGAAAATGGACAATGTCAGTCCACTGCATCAATTACCTCCGCTACAAATGGTCCAAATTTTAAATAATTATAATTAATTAATAATTCTAAAATGTAATGTAAGATTCCGATTGTCTTCAAATTACACATATCATAATATTTTTATTCACCCAAGGTCTGGTGTGAAGATGGAATATATTGGTCCACTCCTTCTGGCACCTCCCCCACAAAAGGGTCAAAATTTTGAATATCCATGTCCATCTCATCAAATGCGAAACTATCATCCGATTCCATTTAGACTTGGTACATCGCAATATTTCCATCAACATAAGATCAGTTATAAAAATGGCAGAGATCGGACCATTCCTTCTGGTACCTCCCACACAAAGGGTCAACATTTTGAATAACCAAAACGATCATAAAATCCGAAATGTGCATCCCGTTCCCTTCATATTTCACACATCTCATTATTTTAACTAACAAAAGATCTGCTGTGAAGATGGAATGTATCGATCCACTCTTTCTGGTACCTCCCTCACAAAGGCTCAAAATTTTGAATATCCATGAAGCTCATAAAACATGAAATTAACATCCGATCCCATTCAGACTTGGTACATCTCAATATTTCCATCAACATAAGATCTGTTATAAATATGGAAGAGATCGGGCCATTTCTTCTGGTACCTCCCCCACATAGAGTACAAGAATTTTAAAAACCAAACACTCAAAGATGAAGAAGAAGTCTCAAACTCCCTTCAAATATCACATACACAGACATTTTTACTAACACAAGATCTGTTGTGAAGGTGATATATATCTGCGAACCCTCACCCGACAGAGGATCACAATTTTTAATACGCTTGTCTGTCATAACTTGCGAAACAAGTCAGCGATTCTTTACAACTTGCTTTACATCTAAATATTTATCTCAAATAGAAACCTGAGATGAATAAGGAATTTATGATTTCGCATGAAATTGAATATAATTGGTCGATTTTCTTGTAAAATTTCCCATATTAATATTTTTATCTGTATTAGATGAAGCATGAAATACTTCGCTCGACTATATCTGGTACCTTACGCAGATTTTAAATTTTTCTAAAACTTATCACATATCTCATACAAAGTGAAGGAAGTAGTCGATATAGTCCAAACCTGACACGTCGCAATATTTATATCAGATTTATTTAGCTCCGATACGAAATGGTCAATATTGGCCCATTCCATCGGAACCTACTCCATAGAGGGTCAATAATTTGAAAAATCATAACAAAAGTCAAAATATATTTTTAATAATCGAATATTGGCTGAGGGCGTACATCTGTCGGCAAAACCGACTGATACTTTTTAACTTCTTTTAATTTTTATTTCTGCAAAATTCTGATGAATTTTAAGTACGAGGTTTTTTTAATTTTTAAAGTTATTTTTGTTTGTATCAAAAAAAAAAAGAAAAATAAATAAATAAATAAATAATTTTTGGCACCAAATGGCCGCTACAATTTTATTGAAAATTGATTTTCCCAGTGGCATAGTTTTTGTTTGAATTTCTATTTCTATGAGCTCTGTCCATATTTAAAGGTTAGTTTTAATTATTTATTTATTTTTTTTTTTGTTTTTTGTGTCAAAACTAACTCTTGGTGTAGCCAAGCCTTTAATTCATAGCTCGGAAAATCGTAAAAAGAGTTTAAACACAATTCTGCTCATCTGTTCTTTTATTGCCATCTCATTTCTGTTCTAAAAATAAAACAACAACAACAATAATAAAAAAATCTCGCCCTGAAGCCAAGTCAGTAATGGCTTGACGTGATGATATATTTAGAGTTGCGTTTCATGTCATTGTCGGATTTTTATGTTCTTTGACTTGCGAGTCTTCTTTTTTCTTCCTTTCTTTCGCAGTCGGAGAAGATCCAAAATATGCACCAAGTTTCAAATAAATCGAGTATTTTGATAGCATCAAATAAAATATATATCCTCTTTAGTCATAAGGCTGGAGGTATAAAAACAACAACAACAATGGGCTTTAGTCAACCTTTTTAAAATAAAAATTTTATTTATTTCAATAATAACTCACAATGTACTATCGTGCGTATGAACGTATACGTGTTGTGATACATGTTCATGTTGATCATACGCCCGGTGAACTATTTGAAAATTTCTATTTAGAAATGGAAAAAAACAAAACTTGTCCGTGAAATAATTCAAGCGTTTCCTTTGACGATAATACTGCAAAAAGTCCTTGTAAATCGTGACAAAATGGTGAGATTGAAATTTCAGTGATGTTTTGAGCATGCATGAATGGTCGCCATTTCGGAAATGAAGAAAATTCAACACGCCTTCTCTACGTTGTCTATTCTTGCATGCATGCATGTCCTAATTCATGAAGGACATAGTAATGAACCTTTCTAATTATATACCAGGATACGAATTGGAGTGAAAATTTTGAATTTTAGAACAGAAACTACAAAAACGACAATTTTGAAACTTCACAGTGGTTAGATTTAAAATAAAAACCAGTAAAGAAAGTCTTAAGTCGAAGCATTTGTATCTTTTAAATTCGGACTCGTATTGCCCATTTGGTGCACAGTTAATTTGAAATCGGATAAAAATATATATGAGAGCTATATCCAAATCGGAACCGATATCGATAAAATTTGGCAAAGATATTTCTGAGCTGTATTTGATATATTTCCCCAAATATTGTTGTTACAGAGTGCATATTACGGCTGCGGAGGACAATAATAACAAATCGGATGAACAATATATATGGGAGCTATAGCTATATCTGAACCGATTTCGATCAAATTTGGCATACTTATTTTCAGGTCCAATCTGATCGTACGTGCAAAATTCCATACTATTCGGACTGATATTACACGCTTGGAGCACAATAAAAGGCAAATCGGACGAAGATATATATGGGAGCTATATCTAAATTTTAACCGATTATCTCCAATTTCAATAGGGTTCGTCCTTGGACCAAACAAATGATTTGTGCAAAATTTCATCTGAATAGAACAATAAATGCGAACTGTAGGTTGTTTACAAAAATACATTGACAGACGGACGGACGGACGGACGGACATGCATAAATCGACTCAGAATGTGATTCTATGCAGATCATCAAAAGGGACTATGGGTCTATCTCGTTTCCTTTTGCCTGTTGCAAACAAATGCACAATGACATAATACCCTGACCACCTTGTGGTGTAGGGTATAATATTTTTCTGGGCTACCATGGGTATACAGGTTCAGAATTAGCCAGGGAGTTTGACTTTAGTGGTCCTCAAAAATATGATAACATTTTTTTCCTCAAACTTTTCAAAAATAAAAAATACACACTCTAATGTACTCTCATTACAACACTATGCATTTGACACTATTACTATTGTCATTAACGCAAACCCTCACACACACATACATACTCTTGCACACAATGAGACAAGTCAACAAACAAATGTCCTTTATTATTTTTTTTATAAATATAGAAAAATTGGAAAGAAAAACGAAAGAAGCAGAGGAAACACAAATAAAACGAATGTTGAATTAAAAATAGAACTTCGTAACAAAACTAACTATGTCAGGGCTGCTCTCTTAGCATTCACAATCATGCACACTCACACTGACACACACCCAGGCACTCTCACACAATGTAACAAACCATCCCACGAGAGGTGACAACACTTTGTTTTGTCTTGTAATGGCTGGCTGTATGAGGTTTGATTGTCGAGCTTGATGGCGCAAGCCAACATCAGTTCTAGTTGGGTTCTAGAGAATTGAGAAGAGTGAAGAGAGAGAAAGCGGAGAAAAAGACAACACCAGCAAAAATAACAATGCAGTGCATTTCACTTTTGTTCACCTTTTGTGATGATATCGTGTCATTGCTGGCGACATCATCAGTGACAGCTGCAACACGACAAGATTGTCTGTTATTTTTACTGGAAGTTAAAAAAGAAATGAGCACAAACATCTCTTTAGACAATGCAGAGCTGCTGCTTCTTCTTCTTCTCCGACTGCCAAAGAAAGGAAGAAAAAAAAAAAAGAAAACACCCGAGTCAAAGAAGATAAAAAAACCCGACAATGACATGAAACGCAACTCTAAATATATCATCACGTAAAGCCATCAGTGGCTTGGCTTCAGGGCGAGATTTTGTTATTATTGTAGTTGTTGTTGTTTTATCTTTAGAATGGACTGAGATGAACAGAATATTTTTTAAACTCTTTTTACGATTCTCAGAGTTATGAATTAAAGGCTTAGCTAAGCTACACCGAGGAAAGTTTTGACTAGAAAATACACTTGATTAATAAAGATTTTATAAAAATAAAAAAATAAAATCAAATTTAAACATGATCATAGTTTAATAAAAACAAGTAAAAAAAGCTGTAAGTACGGCCGGGCCGAATTTTGAATACACTCCAACAATTGCAACGAATTTGGCAATTTAAAAAAATAAAATCTGTTAAAAATTCTGTTAAATTTTAAAAAATACCGAATGTAGCCATTATACTAGAGTCTATACGAAGACGTGGACCTGCATAGACAACTTTACAACATTACAATTTTCAAATGCGAAAAATCGGTGTATATTGTAGCTAAAATCAACAAAATACCGAACATAGGGAGGTACTAATGCATCGGAGCTATACTAAGACGTGGATCTGAACAGACAATTTTCTGTCATATCCTGTAGTATCCATTACGAAATTCAAATACCAAATTTGAAACAATTCCGGTGAAAAATGTCGCGAAAATCACCAAAATACCGAATATCGGGAGATACCGTTATATGGGGGCTATACGAAGATGTGGACCTGCACAGACAATTTTCTGTAGTAGGCTGAAGTATCTATTGCGAACTTTAAATACCAAATTTGAAACATTTCCGATGAAAAATGTCGCTTAAATCACCAAAATACCGAACATAGGGAGGTACTATTATATGGGAGCTATACGAAGATGTGGACCTGCACAGACAATTTTCTGTCATATCCTGTAGTATCTGTTACGAACTTCAAATACCAAATTTGAAAAAAAAAAATCCGGTGAATAATGTCGCTAAAATCACCAAAAAACCGAATATCGGGAGATACCGTGATATGGGGGCTATACGAAGACGTGTACCTGCATAGACAATTTTCTGTCTTAGGCTGTAGTATCTATTGCGAACTTCAAATATCAAATTTGAAACCTTTCCGGTGAATAAGGTCGCTTAAATCACCAAAATATCGAAAATAGGGAGGTACCATTGTATGGGGGATATACCAAAACGTCCATTAGCCATTTTCTATGGCCCATTTTCAATACAAAAAGTCCTGCAGACATGATACACATTTGAGTAAAATTTTATCAACCTACTTCATTTCGTGCGGAAGCTAGAATGATTTCCACTGACGGATAGAAGGACGGACATTGATATATCGACATAGAATTTTATGCTGATCAAGAATGTACATAATTTGTGGGGTCTAAAATTTATATTTCGAGGTGTTACAAACGGAATGACAAAATTTATATACCCTCCATACTATGGTGGAGGGTATACAAATTTTAAAAAATATGAAAGATTTGGTAGTATTCGATTTTAATTAAAATGTAAGCAGTTATTATTTTTGGTACTAAAATGGGATTTTTTACGCTCGAATATTGTTGAGTTTAACTATACGAAACTTTGAAAAATCAAAGTTTGAGAAAAAGTACCACATTTTGACGAAATCGTGTTGACTCTTCGACACCGCATAGTATTTGTGCCAAACAGAAGGAATTCTAGGACTATATCGACTTCAACTGGCCGGATTTCGTTTAAACCTCTACGAGATTGTTTTCCTTCACCTTAAAGCGTTTGTTTAAATTTTTAATTTTAATTTTTTTTTATAAAATAATTTTAAAAATTTTTAAATTGTATAATCTTTTACATCATTTAAAATTTTTAAATAACTCTATAAAATTAAATTCCACTTTTTTTATAAAAATTAAATTTAAAATTCTTGCCAAATTTCTTTCAGTGTACCCCCATACCGAAGATACGTTGATAGGATTTTAAACAACGCCAACCTTTCTTTCACTATTTGCAAAAGACTAAACTCTAATTGTGTGAGTATGAGTATGCGTCTATGTGTGTGTGTGTCTGTCTGCACCTTAATGAGCATAAGTGGTGCGTTTGTCTATCTGAAGAAATTATCAAGTGGCCCAAATCTTTTAAAATACTAACTACACTCACACACACACAGAGTCTGAGGACGTCTATGCGTGGCCATATGTAAAGGTATGTGTGTTTGTGTGTGACTTGAAAAGAGCGGCAATAAAAAACAAATAAAAACTGAATTTTTTCATTTGCAATAAAAATATAGAAAATTAAGCAACACAAATGAATGCATTTAGATTTAGAATGACTCTATGTCATATTTGGTTTCGTGGCGCCCTACATTAAAAAAGAAAGGTTATTGTCTTGGTTAAAGAATTGGTAACAAATTGCGGTAATGATTTTGCATTTTCCTATGAAAGATCTGCAGTGCAATTTTATAACTAATCATTTCTATTTGGTTGTTGTTGTAACAGCTACTCGATGTTCAAAAAATTGACTTCTTTCGCGGATTGTAACCCAAGATCTCAGGGATTGGATAGGTCTGGCAGGTCAATTAAAGAGATGCAGCATATTGTGCGGGACTGTGTCTTGGCAATCAACGTTCTTCAGCAGCAATGGATGCGTGGATCGATTCGGGATGGCATTCATACTGTTGTTGATGGTATCTGTGACTGCTTTAGTTTGAATAAAACATAGACCTACCTAATAAGCCTCTTGATCTAGACCTAGCTTTGGACTTCCCTCCTTGGATCATGTATATCCTTCCGGACACGCCTGTGTGGGGGAGATTTATCCTCTATAAGATGGTTTGAATGACTTCCACGATAAACCCCCAAGCATGTTCTGCAACGAAAGTATATCGTTATGAAGGACCTTCGCAAACTACAGTGGGGCGCATAGCTGACCACAGTTATAAGAGGTCAACAAGGACTCCTAGTTTGCACTCAAGTGCTGTCGGCTAGCGCCATAAGGACCTTGTTCCTATTTTTCATTTTGTCGTAGAAATTTTTGGATTGCGCTGAAAGCTTGAACATGGTGTCCAATGTGACCCCTAGGATCCTGGGGTAATTCGTGGTCGGAATTATATTTCCCTCGTGAACCTTATATACCAACAGTGACCCTAATATCAAATTTCAGGATTCCAGATCTATACATTCACCCAGTACCAAAATTAGTACCACTTAGTACTTTTCGTACAATTATAGTACACATTTCCGAAACCACCTCCATATATCAATTCCAGTAACAACATAGATCGCAATATCAAAATTTTGGGATTCCATGCCGATCCCTTTACCCAATACCAAATTTAGTACCATTTAGTACTTTTCGTACAAATATGGAACGCATTTGCAAACCACCGCCAAATCTCAAACACAGATGCCATCAGTAATCTAAATATCTAATTTCAGAATTAAATTTCCATCCCTTCACCCATCACCGAATATAGTACCATTCAGTACTTTTCGTACAATTATTGTACACATTTCCGAAACCACCTCCATATCTTAATCACAGACAATAACAGTGACGTCTATATCAAATTTCAGGAGTTCAGCTCTATTCTTCATCGAATACCACTCACATTTCCTAATTCCAGATACCAACCGAGATCTCAATAAAAAATTCGGGGTTCCAACCCTATTAATTCACCCAATACCAAACACAGTACCAGTTAGTACTTTTCGTACAATTATGGTACATATTTCTGAAACCACCTCCATATCTCAATTCCAGATACCACGAGAGACCTCAATATCAAAATTTCGGGACTCCAGCTCTATCCCTTTACCTAATACCAAATTTAGTACGATTTAGTACTTTTCGTACAAATATGGGACGCGTTTGCAAACCACCGTCAAACCTCAAATACAAATACCACCTAAATCTAATTTCAGAATTTAATTTCCATCTCTGCACCCAACACCGAATATAGTACCATTTAGTACTTTTCGTACAAATATAGTACACATTTCCAAAATCACTTCCATATCTCAATTCCAGATACCAACAGAGACCTCAATATCAAAATTTCGGGATTCCAGCTCTATCCCTTTACCTAATACCAAATTTAGTACGATTTAGTACTTTTCGTACAAATATGGGACGCATTTGCAAACCACCGCCAAACCTCAAATACAGATACCATCAGTAATCTAAATATTAATTTTCTAAATTTTATCTCTATTTTTTAACCCAATACCAAATTATTTTCGTACAAAACTACAGGACACATTTCCGAAACCACCTCCATATCCAGGCTATGTGTGAGCAACAATCCTAATACCAATTTTCAGATTTTTTAACACTATCTGTTCACCCAATACCAAACTGTACCAAATATAGTACTATTTCGTACATTTAGTGCACTTGCAGTACACATTTCATAAACAAACCAACACAAGGGGCGCCAATACAAAATTTCAAAATTCCAGCTTCATCCGTTCACCCCAAACCAAAATTAGTACCATTTAGTACAGTTCGCACACTAAGTACATATTTCCACCTTTAATTTTATAAGACTTACTTTCCCACCTTGGTTCTCAAATTTAGTACCATTTAGTACAGTTCGCTCATTTAGAACACATTTCCATAACCTCCTTCATTTTAATAAAACTTACTTTCCCACCTTGATTCTAATACCTCAATTTCAAGTTTTTAGCTCCATTTGTTAACATAGTACCAAATGGTACCATTTTAAAAGCTTAATACTATTTGAAAATTTTTCGTACCCTTAATGTTCGAATTTCCAAAAAAACCCTTTGGTATCATCCTGTACTTCATCAGTGACTCTCATTCCAAATATCATCTGATATCAAATATCAGAATTCTAGCTCATTCTGTTTGTCCAATAGAAAATATTCAATAGTACATTTAGTACCCTCTAAGTACCCTTTTAATACGAATTTTCAAAAAACGCAAGGCTGTTCAGGCGTTATCAGTGCTCTTTTTATACCCTCCACCATTCTATGGAAAGTATTTTAGATTTGTTATTCTTTGTATTCATGATAGACCCTACAAAGTATATATCCTAGATCCGCATAAAATTCTAAGACGATTTAGCGATATCCGTCTATCTGGTTGTCTGTCTGTTGTAATCACGCTATCTTTCGAACGAATTAAGATAGAAGGCATACATGCATATTTTCCCAGTGGGCAGGTTGATTTCGTAAATGGGATGTGTCGGTCCACGTCTTCGTATTGCCCCCATATAACGGTACCACCCGATATTCGGTATTTTCATAATTTTAGTGACATTATTTACCGGAATTGTTACAAGCTTCGTATTTAAAGTTCGCAATGGGTAATATAGCCTATTAAAAAAAATTTCGTATGTAGGTCCACATCTTCGTATAGTCTCTATATAACGGTTTTCATTTAAGAGGCAGTTTTCGCAACATTTTTCAAGTTCCTTTCAAATGGTGGAGGGAATTAGAAGTTCGGCCCGGACTTAGCTGCGTTTTTTAGATTACATTATTATTTTTATAATTATTAATTTACAACCACCCACACATGGATATCTCACATTTATGCATTGCTTTTCATCGCTTCTAAGAAATCGCTTTATTAAGCGGATTTTAGAGTAGCGCATCATAAAGGCTACCTCACCGTCTATGGGAATTTCCATCTTCACATGGATTTTATTGTTGTTTTCAAAATAGCTTTTTTATCGAAGTTGTATTTGTGGCTTAGTCTGGGATGATATGAGTGTTTTATCTCCGTTGGCTCTCCGTTCCACTTGTGTTTTTATGGCAGGATTTGTTGTCTTTTAAGTCGCATAAATCTGTCCTCCGGAGAAAGATTGAGAGAGATAAATTGTTAAATACTTTTAATAATTTTATACACGCTAAATTTAGCATCCAGACAGTTTGACGACCTGCTCTAGCAATAAACAAAGCAAAAACAACAATAAAACAGAAACAATGATGAATGTCAGCCAAAGGTAATACAATAAATATCCACTCATATATTTGCAAATAAATGTATTTCAATGTGAAATATAACTGCAAATAACCCAGTGAGGTATGGGAATAAAAAAATGGCCGGATTGGGACAGATTGTTTGAATATTTTTTTTTATTTAAAAATCCAATTAAAAAACTATTTAATTTTTAAATAGAAAAATTTCCTTCCCTGTCATTTGTTTGTTAAATTTGCTGGTTTTTGGTATTCTGTCCATGGCTTGTGGGGACTTGGCTGCTGCCTGTCTGTTAGTTGGCTTATAGGTTCCATAGCCAACAATCAATTTAGGCCATGTTCTTATCATAAACAACAAATTTGTTTGTAATTAAATATGCACAAAATCCAATTGAATTTCCAATTACCATAATACGGAGAGTACGGAGTTTGTAGAGTCGGCTGACTATCGTGTAACAGCAGCCAGATATCAACAAATAAGGCAAAAATAATTTGCAAAATATTACACTGGGTAACAGAAAGGAGGACGCCGGGGGGATGGAGGGTAATGAGGGTTTTTTTTAGCAAAGAAGTCCCATGGGGTCTTCTAAGGATAAAAACTCTTATGAAATTTCCTAAGGATCCTTTGAGAGTTTTGTTGACCAAAATCTTGAACCCTATGCGGGGGAGGTACTAGAAGGAGTGCGCCAATATATCCCATCTTCATAGCAGATATTATGATCAAAATTTTGACCCATTTGTGGGGGAGGTACCAGAAGGAATGGTCCGATCTCCACCATCTTCATAATAGATCTTGTGTTAGTATAAATAATGGGATTTGCGAAATTTGAAGCGGAACGGATGCTTATTTCGATTTTTATGATCATTTTGGATAGTCAAAATTTTGACGCTTTGTGGGGGCGGTACCAGAAGAAATGGTCCGATCTCCACCATCTTCATAATAGATCTTGTGCTAGTAGAAATAATGGGATTTGCGAAATTTGAAGAGAAGATGATGCTTATTTCGAATTTTATGATCGATTTGGCTAGTCAAAATTTTGAACCTTTGTGGGGGAGGTACCAGAAGGAATGGTCCGATCTCCACCATCTTCATAACAGATCTTGTGTTAGTAGAAATAATGGGATTTGCGAAATTTGAAGAGAAGATGATGCTTATTTCGAATTTTATGATCGATTTGGCTAGTCAAAATTTTGAACCTTTGTGGGGGAGGTACCAGAAGGAATGGTCCGATCTCCACCATCTTCATAACAGATCTTGTGTTAGTAGAAATAACGGGATTTGCGAAATATGAAGAGAACCGGATGTTTATTACAGATTTTATGATCATTTTGGCTAATAAAAATTTTGATCCTTTGTGGGGGAGGTACCAGAAGGAATGGTCCGATCTCCACCAACTTCATAACAGATCTTGTCTTATTGAAAATGTTGAGATATGTGAAATGTGAAGAGAACAGGATGCTTATCTCGAATTTTATGATAGTTTTGGTTATTCAAAACTTTGACCCTTTGTGTGGGAGGTACCAGAAGGAATGGTCCGATCTCCACCATCTGTAAAACAGATCTTGTGTTGATGAAAATATTGATGTGTGCCAAGTCTGAATGGAATCGGATTTTAATTTCGTATTTTATGAGCTTCATGAATATTCAAAAATTTGACCGTTTATGGGGAAGGTACTAGAAGGAGTGAACCGATATTTTCCGCCTTCGCACCAGACCTTGGGTTAATAAAAATATTGCGATGTATGTAATTTGAAGACACTCGGACCCTTACATCACATTTTATATGAGTTGTAATTATTCAAAATTTTGACCCCTTGTGGGGGAGGTACTTGATGGGGTGGACCGATATTGTCCATTTTCGCACCTGACGTAGCACTGACGCAAATATTAGGATTTCCAAAGTTGGAGCAAAATCGGATTATCCTTTCTCGTTCTGTGCAAGAAATATATTTTTTGAAAATTTCGATCTTTTGTGAGGGAGGTACCAGAAGGAGTGGACCGATATTTTCCGCCTTCGCACAAGACCTTGGGTTAATAAAAATATTGCGATGTGTGTATTTTGAAGATAATCGGACTCTTATATCACATTTTATAAGAGTTATAATTATTCAAAATTTTGACCCTTTGTGGGGGAGGTACTTGATGGAGTGGACCGATATTGTCCATTTTCGCACCTGACCTAGTACTGATGCAAGTATTAGGATTTGCAAAGTTGGAACAAAATCGGAGTATCCTTTACTTTTTGTTCACTAAATTATTTTCTTTAAAAATGTTGACATTTTGTGGGGGAGGTACCAGAAGGAGTGGCCCAGTATTGCCCATCTCCGCACTCGATCTAAATTTGACAATAATATTGCGATGTACCAAGTTTGGATCAAATCGGATACATCCTTCGAGAGTTATGGGGCACACCATCCAGCTAATCATACGGGCGGACGGACGGATATCGCTAGATCGACTCCAAATGTCCTGAAACGGATTTGGTCCCAAGAGATCTAGGTTCTAAAGCCGTTATTTCCATGAGGCACATTTTGGCCATATCAAATGATATATACCCTTTCTGTGGCCATATGACTGAGGATATAAAAAAGAAGTTAAGGTTGACAATATTGGTATCTATCGAAGGGTCTAAATGACTACTTGGATGTCGTCGCCGACTTTCCGACAAATTTCGTTAATTACCGAAATTATAAGTATTTTAAATTAACCGACTTTTGTTGGTAAGTAAAAAATGTATTAGAGAATTCAACTACAGGACTTAAAATATTTCCATTGAAGTTTCCGCATGGTCTCTGAAATTTTGTTGCCCAATGTAATCTCAACACTTAAATTAAAGCATACGTTCCTATAAGTGTGTTTGTCTGTCTCCGACAATATATGTGTATGTGAGTGTGTGTATTTTTGTAAAAATTATGCACCTGGTTCCAAATTGTATATATATTGCAATGAATTTTCCGACAACAATGTTGAGGTGAACACTTGGTCTGTTGGGTGCAACATCAAACTCAAAATGAACTTGTTCGCCAGCAACAAAATAGCAAAGAACGAAGTTTGGAGACAGTGGTCAATGGCCATTGAATTTTTGAGAGAAAATGGTCTGTAGGTCTGGCTCAAAGAAAAAAAAAAAAAACAGAACAACAACTGACCTCCTAGGTACAGTAAATATCCTCCTAACCCCCAACTACAATACCTCCCCCTCATCATACAACTCTCTAAAGTTTCCCTTTGCAAACACTGTACCAATGCATTCAACTCGTGTGTATTTGTAGAGCATAAAGTAGGTATTTATTTGTTGTTGTTGTTTTGGTTGTTGTCTTGCTTCTTCTTCCTCCACCATAGATAATTTTTTGGCAATGTGCCATTATCGATTTGAAATTTTCTCATAAATAAACCGAACGTGTAATTTGAAAAGCCTTTAAAGTATTTTCCACATTCTAGACATGTTTGTTGTTTGTTCGCTCGACTACGGATCTAATCCCAGGGCTTGTTGTTTGAAATGGCTATGGGAAATAAACAGCGTAACAACAGCTAGGATTGTGAATTAGAGATTCAGGGTTTATTATTAAATTACAGAGAACATTAAATAAAGAAATTGGCGAGGAGAGCTGCAGCTGGCAACTTGTTTGGTAGATTTTGTGTAAATCCTTTTTAATTTTCAAAATCTTGTTTAGTTGTAAAAGAATCCCTGTTGGGACTAAAAATAAAGCAAAATATGTAAAATTATAAAATTTAATATTAGATGTGTGAAATAAACAAAACAATAAATAAAAGAAAAAATTGAAAAAAAAATTGAAAAAAAAAATTAAGTTTTTCGAAACTATCCTTGCGATCTAAAGATATTTCCCACACATAAAATATAAAATGAGGTCTGTTTTCAAAAAAGTTTATTCCATCCATGGGTGACCTAGAAAATAGTTTCTATCTATAAAGGACCTTTAGATGGTCTTCCAGCAATAGATAACTTATAGAAGGTCTTCCACCCATATCTGACCTCTTGAAGTCATTCTATCCATAGACCTTCTATAGAAGGCCGAGTATCTTCAGTCAAAGAAGCTATAAAAGTAAAAATCTCTTGTCTGGTGTTCCGAAAGACTCCTTAAAAGAACTCCAGGATTTACAAGGAAATACAAAGACCTAAAGACATTGAATTTAGAATATCTCATTTTACAAGGACTTTAAAGGCCGTATATGATTGCTCTGCTTCTGTGGATTCTATAGACATGTTTAGGGGATCTGCAAAAGTTTTTCCCAAAAAATTTTTAAATAATTCTTTCAAATAGCCTTAAAGCTGCTAATTATTTTTTGGAGACTCTTTTACTAGAGTAAATGGATATTTCTTTATGACTCATCTAAAGGAGTATGTAGAGATTTCTTTAAAGGATACTATAGAGATTCCCACAAAGGAGTCTATAGAACCTTATTGGAGCCAATTTTTAGAAATTATTTTAAAGAAGACTACAAAGATTTCCTAAAAGCATATAAAAACTAGTTCGAAGGAATCTATGTAGACTTTTCCGAATGAATCTCTGGAGACTCATGTAAAGGAATCTGTAGAGATTTGTTGAAAGGATAATACAGGGATTCCTCAAAAGGTGCCTAAAGAACAACCTCCTTAAAGTCAGTTTATAGAAATTATTCTGAAGAAGTCTACAAAGATTTCTTAAAAACAAATAAAGATTGCTTCAAAAGAATCTATGGAGACTTTTTCGAATGAATCTATGGAGACTTATTTTAAGGAATTTATGAAGAGTTCTTTGAAGGATCTAAAGGAACTTCATTAAAAAGTTCATAGCGTTTGTTTTGAAGAAGATTCATGAAGACTCCTCTAAAGGGGTGTGTGGAGAATTTTTTGAGAAGACTATGGAGACTCGTTTGCCAGAGTCTGTGGGGACTTCTTTGTAGGAGAATACGACGACTCTTTTGTAGGAATATGTAGGCTCCTTTAAATGAGTATAGAAAAAAATGTGTATGGAAAATCCTTTGAAACAGAGCATGTAGACTTATTTGGAGACTCTCTTGAAAGAGTGAAAGAAGACTGCTTTGAAGGTGTCTATAGAGACCTCTTTGAAGAAGTTTATGAAATCTTCTTTGAATGATCCTAAAGAGAACTCAATGAAAAGTTCGCAGCGTATTCTTTAAAGAGTCTATGGAGACTTCCTTGACGGAGGCTCCTTTGAATAAGTCTTTGGACACGGTGGAGACTATAGAGGCCCCTACGAAGGATCTAAGATTCCTGTGAAAAAGTGTCCGTTGAAAGAGTCTGTGTAGACTCTTTTGAAAGATTCTCTGTAGACTGTTTCAAAGGAATCTGTGTAGACTCCTTTAAAGGGGTCAGAAGAGGCTCTTTAAAGGGGTCAGTAGAGGCTCTTTTGAAAGAGTCTGAGGAGACTGCTTTGAAATCTATATAGAGTCTATAGAGACATCTTTGAAGGAGTTCATAGAGACCTCTACGAAGGATCCCAAAGAAATTTATGTGGAAAAATTTACAGCATCTCCTTTGGGATCTGTGGAGACTTCTTCGAAGGAGTCTGTGTAGACATCATTGAAGAAGTCTGTGTAGACATCTTTGAAATAATCAGTGGAGACTGCTTTAAAGGTGTCTATGTAGACTTCTTCGAGGTATATGGAGATTTTTTTTGAAGGAGTTTGTGTAGACTTCTTTAAGGGGGTATATGGAGACTCCTTTGAAGTAGTCTGTGGAGACTGCTTTGAAGAAAGCTTTGAAGGAGTTCATGGAGACCTCTGCGAAGGGTTCTAAAAGGATTTGAAAAGTTTACAGCGTCTCCTTTGAAGGGATCTGTGAGACTTCTTCGAAGGAGACTGTGTAGACTTCATTAAAGGATCTTGTGGATAATCTTTTGAAATAATCGAGAATGCTTTAAATGTGTCTATGTAGACTTCTTCGAGGTCCATGGAGACTTTTTTTTGAAGGAGTTTATGTAGGGAGTATGTGGAGACTCTTTTAAAAGAGGTGTGTGGAAAATATTTTGAAGGTGGCCCCTTTGAAGGATACAGTGGAGACTACTTTGAAGGTGTCTATGAAGACTTATTCGTGAGAATCTGTGGAGACTTCTCTGAAGGAGTCTGGGGAAACTTATTTAAAGGAGTCTGTGGAGAATTCTTTTAAGGAGCCCATGGAGACGCCTTTGAAAGAGTCGGTGGAGACTTATTTAAATGAGTCTATGAATACACTTTTGTAGGAGTTCGTAGAGGCTCTTTTAAATAATTCTGTAGAAACAAGTTGACAGCTTAGAAAAAGTATAGGGAGGCTTTTTTGAAAAGTCTATGGGGACTACTTGGTAGATGTTTGTGGAGCAGTCTGTGAAGGGGTCTATAAAGACTACTTGACCGGAGTCTATGGGGCTTCTTTGAAGAAGTTTACGGAGTTTTGAAGAAGTATGTGGATAATTCTTTGAAGGAGAATCCTTTTAAGGAGTCAATGACTACACCTTAAAATGAGGGTACAGAAGGGTGTCTATCCAGACTTCTTTAAAAAAGTGTATGGAGACTTTTCTGGCGACATGTAAAGACTTATTTGAATAAAGTGTGTAGAGGCTACCTCAAAAGAGCCCAAAGAGATTTCTTTAAATAAGTCTATAGAGTCTCCACTTAAGGATTCTACAGCCAGTTTTTGTAGGCTCTCTAGAGACCTCTTTGAAGAAGTCTATTGCGTCTATGAAGATATACTGAAAAAAAGCCTATGGAGATTTATTGAAAGGAGTCTATTGAGACTCTTTGAGAAATGCATATAAGGACGTCTTTTACTCCTTGAAGGAAGTCTCTATAGATTCCTTGAAAGAGTCTTTAGAGATTCCTGCGAATGAGACTACTAACGACTTTGAATCACTCTTCAGGACTCCTTTTTAAAATGCCTATAGTGACTCTTTGAGGGATACACCTTTGAAAGTATTTTTAGGGTTTCTTTCTGGCGGTATATAGAGATTTCAAAGGAGTAGTTTATTCTAAGGCAGGCTTCTTTGAAGATTTCTCTAAGGGAGTCAATTAAGTCTCATTTTAAAGACCCTGTAAATATTTCTTTGGTAAAGCCTCTTGGTATTTTTTGCTAGAGTCTATTGGCTCCTTTAATGGAGGGTATATGAATTTCCCTTTAAGGGGTCTGTAAAGACTCTGTAAAGAAATCTTTAAGGATTCATTATATTCCTGGTAGATTTTATTGCAGAATCTCTCTAGACCACTCAGACTTGAAGGACTGTTTGAAGAAGTCTACAGAGACTTTTTTGGAGGAAACCAAGGGGGGAATATATAAGGTCATTGAAGAAGTTTATAAAGATCGCATTGAAGGATTCGAAATGTAATCAATATTTAAAGTGGATATTAGTTGGGAAAATATTGTGATATTTGGATATTGTCCAATTCTGATACTGATGTCGTTATTATACCCTCCACTTTGGAAAGGAGGGTATATTCACTTTGTCATTCCGTTTGTAACATCCCTAAATATTAGTCGTAGACCCCATAAAGTGTATATTCATAATCAGCATAAAATTCTGAGTCGAATTAACGATGTCCGTCTGTCTGTCCGTCTGTCTGTCTGTCTGTTGAAATCACGATACAGCCCACATTATTTGACGTAGAGCGCCAAAATTTAGCAGAGCAATTTGTATTGTGTCTAGGATGGTTGGTATTGAAAATGAGATATATCGGTCCACGTTTTGGTATAGTCCCCATATAACGGTACCTCCCGATATTCGGTAATTTGATGATTTTTGCCACATTTTTTCACTGATTTGTCTAACAATTGGTATTTGTGTGTCATAATGGGTCCTAGTTCGTGTGGCGAGTCATTGTAAGGTCCACATTTTGGTATAGCCCCCATATAACGGTACCTCCCGATATTCGGTAATTTGATGATTTTTGCCACATTTTTTGTTTAAAAATTGGTATTTGTTGGTCATAATGGGTTCCACCTCCGGTAGCGAAACACTGCATGTATGGGTTCACGATTTGGTATAGCCCCTATATAACGGTACCTCCCGATATTCGGGATTTTCATGGTTTTTGCCACATTTTTTCACTGTGACAATGGGTCCTAGTTCGTGTGGCGAAACATTGTATGTATAGGTACCATTTGGTATAGCCCCTATATATCGGTACCTCTCGATATTCGGTAATTTGATAATTTTTGACACATTCGTGAAATTATCTGAATTCGTGAAATTATCTGAAAATTGGTAGTTGTAGGTCATAATGGGTTCTAGCTCCGTTGGCGAAACATTGCATGTGTAGGTCCACGATTTGGTATAGCCCCCATATAACGGTACCTCCCGATATTCGGCATTTTAATGGTTTTTGCCACATTTCTTCTAATGTTTCCTTTGGTCTAAGGTGGGGGGTACTAAAAGTTTGGCCCTGCCGAACTTAATGTTTTTTTACTTGTTTTTTTTTTTTCATTTTTTTAGAACTTTTCAATTTTTTTAGAAGTTTTTATTTTTTCTTAAATCTTCCCTAACGACTCATCCTGAGCCTTCAATATGATGACAAACTACATTGTCATGCGGCAATTAGCCATGCCAATATAATTTCCAGTTGTTTGACATTTAATTTTCCCAAGAAAAAAAAAACTGGCAATTGTTTAGAGAACCGAAACAATTGTTTAATGAGTGCATACAATTGCTGTTAACAAATTACGTCGCAGTCACTCTGTGTTTTTTTTTTTTTCAAAATTGCAAAGTGATTAAGTGCCGGCTGGTGTGACTACTGACTCATCGTTGTGTCAAAGTCACATGTCAGAGCGAAGTGGCGATGCTGCAATGAATTCAAGATCAATCATTCCGAATTAATTTTCTTTTCATGGCATTTGAAAAGAAAGTTGTCCCCCCTCCCTTCCCCTCGTCCACACACATTTTCCCCTATTCCCAGGCATCACTTCCTATTTTCTTTGCATTAAAGCAAAATGACATGCATCCACATATCACTCCATGGCGAGGTTAAAGATCACCATCATCAGCAGTAGCAGCAACAGCACCAGAATGCAACACTTGGTGCTTGGCGTCTGTCTGGATGTTTTCCCCGAATGCGTCACACACAAATTGGGCCTTGTTGCTGTTGTTGTTGTTATTCTTTCTTTAATTGGACTGTTTGACATTTTCATTTTGGCATTGCATAATAAATGACTTTCTAATTTTGGGAGAAGCAGTGACAAGAGCAACAAGAATTACAGCACTCCAAGGCACTTAACCCTTCAACTTTGTTGGAATGCCATGCCTCTGATTGGCTGGCGCTGCATGGACGCCAGACGCCGCCAGGCCCATCAAGAAATGCATTTTTATGCTAATCTGGCAAAAGTTGGGCAGAGTGTGGAAGGGAGAGATATTCTGTGTGTGGTTGTTGTTGTTTTGTCTTTTCTTTACGGCTTATATTGCATGACACATGCCTCTTGAAGTGGCCACCTTAAAGTGATCTTTCATCAAGTAATACAGTTTGAGTGTGTGTGTGTATGCGTGTGCCCAAATATTGGATCCATGCCAAAAAAATATTTGTATTGAAAACTCTTCTTCTTAAAATGCAATTTTTAATAATGAATGCAAAAAAAAAAAAAAATCGAGCAAGCAAGGAAAGGATTTGGCTTTACTTTTTATACCCTCCACCATACAATGGAGGTATATTGAGGGTATATTAAGTTCGTCATTCCGTTTGTAACTAATCATCCGTCCGAAAGTCCATCCGTCTGTTGAAATCACGCTAAAATCAGAACGAATATAGGAAGATAGGAAGCCACAATTTTGCCCAGATCAGTTCGTTTTTCTGCAGACAGGTCAAGTTTGGAGATGGATTATATCGGTCCACGATATTCTATAGCCCCCATATAACGGTACCCTTCCGATATTCGGTATTTTGAGGATTTTAGCTAAATTTTTCAATGGAATTGTCTGAAAATCCACAAGAGGAGTTCCTTCTGAGTACTTTACACCCTGGAAGAGTATTGTCTATATAAGTCCACGATATCGTCCGCAATATCGTACAGCCCCTATATAACGGTACCCCCCGATATTCGGTATTTTAATGATTGTAACCAAATTCTTCAATGGAATTTTCTGAAAATCCACACAAGAAGTTATTTTCAAGTACTTTAGCTCCTGGAAGAGAATTGTCTATATAAGTCCACGATATTGTATATCCCCCATGTAATGGTACCCTCCCGATATTCGGTATTTTGACGATTGTAGCCACATTTTTAAAAAAATTGCGTGAAAATCCACGAGTGGAGTTCCTTCTGAGTACTTTATCCCCTGGAAGAATATTTTCTATATAGGTCTACGATATCGTATAGCCCCCCTATAACGGTACCTCCCGTTATTCGGTATTTCAATGATTGTAACCAAATTTGTCAATGGAATTTTCTGAAAATCCACACAAGAAGTTATTTTTAAGTACTTTAGACCCTGGAAGAGAATTGTCTATATAAGTCCACGATATCGTATAACCCCCCATATAACGGTACCCTCCCTACATTCGGTATTTTAAAGATTTTAGCTACATTTTCAATGAAATTGTCTAAAAATCCATGCTAGAAGTTCTTTGTACGCACTTTATCCCCTGGAAGAGAATTGTCTATATAAGTTCACGATATCGTATATTCCCAATGCAACGGTACCCCCCGATATTCGGTATTTTGACGATTGTAGCCAAATTTTTGAATGAAATTGTCTAAAAATCCACAAGATGAGTTCCTTCTGAGTACTTTACCCCCTGGAAGAGTATTGTCTAAATAGGTCCACGATATCGTATAGCCCCGATATAACGATACCCCCCGATATTAGGTATTTTGATGATTTAAGAGACATTATTCACCGGAGTTGTTTCAAATTTCGTATTTAGAATTCGTAATGGGTACTATAGCCTATGACAAAAAATTGCGTATGCAGGCCTACGTCTTCTTATAGCCCCCATATAAAGATACGTCCTGATATTCGGTATTTTGACGATTTCGTCGAAATTTGTTTGTTTGATTTGTTTTAAATTTCATATTTGAAGTTTGTAATGGGTACTACAGCCTATGCCCAAAATATGTGTATGCAGGTTCACATCTTCGTATAGCCTCCAGGTAACGGTACCTCCCTATATTCGGTATTTTGACGAGTTTAGGGACATTATTCACCGGAGTTGTTTCAAATTTCGTATTTAGAATTCGTAATGGGTACTATAGCCTGGGACTAAAAATGGTCTATGCAGGTCCACGTCTTCGTATAGCTCCCAGATAACAATACCCCTCGATATTCGATTTTTTGACGATGTTATCGGCATTTTTCGCCGGAATTGTTTCAAATTTCGTATTTGAAGTTTGTAATGGGTACTACATCCCATGACAGAAAATTGCTTATGCAGGTCCACGTCTGTGTATAGGTCACATACATTAGTACCACCCGATATTCGATATTTTGATGATATTAGTGACATTATTCAACGGAATTGTTTTACATTTCGTATTTGAAGGTCCCAATGAGTACTACAGCCTGTGACAGAAAATTGTCCATGCAGGTCCAGGTCTTCGTGTAGGCCCTATATATCAGTACTTCCCTATATTCGGTATTTTGACGATTTTAGGTACAATATTCACCGAAATTGTTTGAAATTTCGTATTTGAAGTTCCAAATAGGTACTACAGCCTGGGACAGAAAATTGTCTATGCAGGTCCACGTCCTCGTATAGCCTCCATTTATCGGTACCTCCCGATATTCGGTATTTTGATGGTATTAGAGACATTATACTTCAAAATTGTTTCAAATTTCGTATTTGAAGTTTGTAATGAGTACTACAGCCTATGCCTAAACATTTTGTATGCAGGTCCCCGTCTTCGTCGTATAGCACCCATATAACGGTTTGGAACAATTCTAGTTAAGTAAAAACTTTCATTTTTTTTAAATTTCCAGAGGTAGGTATTTCTACCCTGATTCCGGGAAAGTATTTTTTCTTGGGGGACGGACCCGCATATGTGGATATGTGATCCTGGACCGGGTAAGACCCGGACCTACTTAAAGCTAATGAAAATACCTATTCAACATGTGGTCGCATGATTGGGTTATTTTCAATTGTTTCGGAGTTGTATCGTAATTATTGATTTTTTTGGACCTGCATTTTTTTAAATCCCCAAAAAGTCAAAAATGGCCCCTTTTTGGGAGTTTACAAAAATTATGCTAAATTATTGTTTACACTACAAGCTTTACAAAATGCTACAATATATGTTATTAGTTTTCATGGATCCAGAGATATGGATCTTTGAAGCTGTACCACTTGTTGAATAGGTATTTTCATTATCTCTCAAATGATACCTATATTTGGCAAGTTCTCTCCAAATGGTGTAGGGTATTCAAAGTTCGGCCCAGCCGAATTTAGCACCTTTTTCACTTTTTATCTTTGGATTTATGCAAAACATTTTGATTTTTAATATTTCTTTTCTTTATTTTTATTTCATATTTCTGGGCATGTTTGTCGCACCCATTTCTTGTTCTTTTACTTTTAATGGAACTTTCAAAAGGAAATCTTCAAAAAAAAACGAAAAAGAAATCACCAAAAATTTAATGCGTAAAAATATTCGGAAAAAAACATGAGCATAAAAATAAGGTCACACAATACCATGGCGAATGGGATTATATGTTCCGGTAGCTTTGTAGGTAGTTGGATAGGTAGACCGTACGCATGTGTGTAATGCAGTTCAGAAACAAATTTTTTTTCGTTAGTTTTACTTCACATGCTATTTTTTGTTGTAATTAAAATGCATGTTTTTTGTATTTTCGAATACCATGCACAAAGTAAAAAATATTTGAAGTACCAAAAAAACAAAAAAAAAAAAATCAAAAATGTTACACCAATGTTCCAAGTCATGTTCCTTAGTCAGCTAAACAAAATTTATTAACCGCACCTGCATACCTTACACAGCGTAAAGGAACTTGGCAAAGTTGAAGCCATCTCATTCACCAAACTTTGTAGCGAAAAATAGTTGAAAAATTCTTTGAAGAATTCGAGATATGCTGTAAAAATTAATCACTTCTTGATAATGCCAAAAAAATGTTGTGGGAGAACGAACATAGAGCGTGTTAAGGGACGGGGTAAATGAGATAAGTGCTTAGATTCCATGTCAAAATAAAATGGATGGATTTGTAAATACAAAATTTTGACAATAAGATGTTGTCAAATGAATGATTTTGAAAAAAAAAAAATTGTGAAAATATGCTAGCATAACCTTACTTTCTTAATTCTATCATGGATGGTTCAACTTTTTCTGGATATTTTGTAATTTTTTTTATATTTTTTGTGTCCCCCCGTTTACTCTCAATTATCTTCAGCCTTTCTTTATTAACCCTTTCTGAACTCGAGAAAAATTCACTTGGTTGTGTAAATGAATTTAAATTTTATTTCAGGGGCATCAGACAAATCATCTCAACCTAGAACAAGTTAGAAAGCAGTAAGTTCGGCCGGGCCGAACTTTGAATACACTCCACCATTTGGAACGTATTTGGTAATTTTCAAAAAATAAAAATAGCCATTATTTTGGGGTCTATTTTTCAAGATATAAAAATAGCCGTTATATTGGGGTCTATACGACGTGGACCTACATAGGCATTGTTTGTTATTACCATATTATAAACGGGTATAATGTAGCATCTGAAAAATACCATATATAGGGAGGTAACGTTACATCGGAGCTATACGAAGACCTGGACCAGCATAGACAATTTTCTGTCATAGCATCCATTACGAACTTCAAATACGACATCTCAAACAATTTCGGTGGGTATTGTACCTAAACTCTTCAAAATACCGAACATAGGGAAGACCTGGACCTGCATAAAACATTTTGTGTCACAGACTGTAGTTCCCATTACGAACTCCAAATTTGAACTCCGTAATTTGAAACTACTCCGGTGAATAATGACGGTAAAAAAAATGTCGCTTAAATCATCAAAATACCGGATATCGGGAGGTAACGTTATATGGGGGCTATACCAACACGTGGACCTACATGGCCCATTTTCAATACCAAAAGTCCTGCAGACATAATATACATTTGAGTAAAATTTTATCAATCTACTTCAATTCGTTCGGAAGCTAGAGTGATTTCCACAGACGGACAGACGGATGGACATCGCTAAATCGACTTAGAATTTTATACTGATCAAGAATATATATACTTTGTGGGGTCTAAAATGTATATTTCGAGCTGTTACAAACGGAATGACAAACTTAATATACCCTCCATAGTATGGTGAAGGGTATAATTAATAAAAATATTGTGAAGCGTGTAATTTGAAGATAATCGGACTCTTACATCATATTTTATAAAAATTATAATTATTCAAATTTTTGAGCCCTTGTGTGGGAGGGAGAGTGGACCGATATTATCCATCTTCGTACCTGACATGGCACTAATGAAATTATTAGGATTCGCAAAGTTGGAGGAAAATAGGATCATCCTTTCTCTGTCTGTTCAACAAAATATTTTGTTTGAAAATGTTGACCTGTTGTGGTAGAGGTACCAGAAGGAATGGACCGATATTGCCCATCTCCGAACTCGATCTAAGTGTGACAAAAATATTACGATGTACCTAGTTTGGACCAAATCGGAAACTCCCTTCAAGAGTTATCGTGCGCACCAGCCAGACAGACGGACGGAAATCGCTAAATCGACTCCAAATGTCCTGAGACGAATTTGGTCCAAAGAGACCTAGGGTCTAAAACCGTTTTTTCGACGTCGAAGGTTTTGGCCGTATCAAATGTTATATACCCTGCCTAGCCATATGGCTGAGGGTATAAATATACTCTCCAATATTGGCTAAATATCTCCCATTATCCGTTCAGGCATTGCAACTTTGAAGGCAAAACCAATGATCTGCTCCCGAACTGTAAGAATGTAAAATAAATGCTACTATAACCGATTTTCCATTTATGATATTGAAAAAATGCAGAAGTAGTAGATTCTTGCAGATTCTGGAACATAGCTCAATTCAACCTTCATTCAACCTGGCTCGAAAATTAGCTGACTGACTTAATAATTCTACAGCTGAAGCCAGAATCTTGAAATTTTAAGTGAGGGTCACTCTTGCTCAGATAGGGCTGGGTTTTAGAAAATTCGAACGGTACGAAAAGTATTAAAAGGTACTAAATATGATACCCTTTGTATTTGAGAAGCTGTATTAGTACCTTTTAAAACTTTTCGTACCGTACGAATTTCCCAAGAATACCCTACAGCCCAAGAGTGACCCTCAGTTAAAATTACACATTCAGGCATTGCAATTTTGAAGGCAAATCCAATTTTTCTAATATTCCCAACCTGTATTGTGACCTTGTATCGCAAATATTAATTTTTTTTAATTTAATTTTATTTCTGTAACCCATATTTTGTTTTCCAGATAAATTCCAATGCCACACAATCCACTTCCGTGATGTTTATGACCAGTCTCTAATGGCGCTTCTAACAAATGTTTCTGTTGTTATTGTTTTTTTTTTTGCCTCATTGTTCCACTTAATTAGATAAGAAAATTGCAAAGGCCATGGCGACAGCCGACTGCTGCCGTGTTGCTCTTTCCTCTATTTCAATAAATTTAGTTTTCAGATTGTTTTATGACTTTTTTATTTACAAAATTTATTTGTTTAAAATTCTCCGTCGTGGAAGTGAAGCCACAACAACAAGAACATTTTCATTGTTTTATGTTTATATTGTATAATTAACAATAGTCTAATAGTGTGGTCACCGGGCAAATAAATAAACAAACAAAAAAAAACAGTGAGCGTTTATTATTCAATTAGTCTCAAGAAAAGGAGAGGAAAAGAAGAAGGTGGGCAAAAGAGGGAGAGAGGAAAGGAAACTGGGTACTCTTGTTATTTTTTTCACATTTACTTGGTCAATTTTGTGATAAATGGAGTTGGTGAAGATATGTTGCAGTTCAATGTTGGGAGAGAGAGATATGTATGGAGGTATATATTTATGTATGTGCGTTTGTACGTTTGGGTCTTGTATATGTGGCGTTATGTATGTATGTATGTGTTCTGTCTAAGGAAATTGATTTTCAGTTGTTTGCTTTTGAAGTCGATTCATTTATCATTTATATTTTTAATCGTTTTTTTTTTGCCTTATTTTTTGTTGGCCTTTTTTTCTCGCCTTGGAAGAAACTCCCACACCAATATGTGCACAGCTCCTCCATGGCCTGTGTGTCTGCCTTTACCTATGCTTGGCTGCTTTGATGATGATTTTTTCTTCTCTCGCTCGTTTTTTTTTATTGCATTTGACAAACTCATTAAATTTGTCTGACAGCGTTTAATTAATAATTTTTTTGTTTTTCGTTTCGGTTTGTTAGTGCCTGGCTGCTGGCTGGCTGACTGACACGGGGCCATGGACCAAGTTGTTGATGACGAGAACTAGTCGTCATCGTCATACCTCAACTTCAGCATAAAGGTAAGCAAAATTTGCCTTTTTTTCTCCCTCGTTTTCATTTGTCAATAAAATGCGAAAGTAAAAATAAAATATGAATGAGTAGGCAGTTATTTTTTTTAATAATTTAGAAGTGGGTGTGGGTTGCTTTGTAAAAGGGGGTGGGAAGAGAAACCTATTGGGAAAGGGCTTTTGATTTTAAAGGGCAATACGTAAAATATTTCTTCGAACTACTAAAAGAGTACGTTATTCCCGAAGATTTTCTTTAAAAATAGTTATTTTTATATCCTGCAGAATACATGGCATGGAGGGTATATTAAGTTCGTCATTCTGTTTGTAACTCATCGAAATAATAATTTTACACATAATATTTATATTCTTTATTAGCGCAAAATTTTAAGACGATTCTGCTCGTCCGGGTGAGCGTCTGTTATAATTACGCTAGAGTCAAAACGAATTAATATAGGGAGTTAACCTTTCGCCCGAATCGATATTTCGAATATGGGCTATATCGGTGCACGATATTGTGTAGCCCCAACATAACGGTAAACCACCCCACCCTCCCAAACCCGTATTCGGTATTTAGTTAATTTTAGCCAAAATTTTCAATGGAATTGTCTGAAATTCTACAGAAGGAGTTATTTGTGAGTACTTCCCCCCTGCATGATAATTTTCTATTTAGGTCTACGATATCGAATAGCCCCCATACAACGCTACCCCCAATATTCGGTATTTTGATAATTTTACCGACATTTTATGCCGGAATTGTTTCAAATTTTGCATTTAAAGTTCGTAATGGGTACTACAGCCTATGCTAAAAAAATTGTGTATGCAGCTTCACGTCTTCGTATATCCGCCATATAACGATACCTGCCGATATTCGGTATTTTGATGATTTCAGGGTCACTATTTACTGGAATTGTTTGAAATTTCGTATTTGAAGCTGGTTGGAGGAGGGTGTTTTGAATGTCCAAACATTCACAAACAAACAAATGGAATTCTAGAAAAATTACTATTTTTTTTCGATTTCGAGTAGGCTGACTGCTGAGTGTGCACAACTGTTTTGACGCCCTCTAGCGGGAAATATTTCCCCCCAGAGGTAGGTATATTACCCTTTCTGGGAAGTTTTTTTTTTATTCTTGGGTATGGACTTGGGTGCCCGCATATTTGATTCGACAATCCGTGTACACTTTGTTGAATAAAACCAATACCTATATCATCGGCAGCAGTTGGGTAGATCAAGGACTACACCGGGTTTAGACCCGGATCTGCCCAATTGATGTACACAATATAGGTGTATTATTTGCCAACAGCTGAATAAAATACCAACGTCTGCAAAAAATTAAAAAACGGAGAGTTTTTAATCAACCAGAGTTGTTCTAAAAATTGCTTCATTCATATCTGGTCTGTCTGGGAAAATTCAGATATAGGTCACACTATTTTTCTCATTGCCATCACAGAACGGTTTCTCTTATTATACCCTCAGCCATATGGCTAGAGAGGTCATATATCATTTGATATGGCCAAAACGTGTTTCATCTGAATTACGGTTTCAGACCCTAGGTCTCTTTGGACCAAATCCGTTTCAGGACATTTGGAGTCGATCTAGCGATGTTCGTCCGTCTGTCTGCCTGGTTGGTGCACACAATAAGTCTCGAAAGGAAGAATTCAATTTGGTCCAAATTTGGCACATCGTAATATTATTATCAAACTTAGATCGAGTTCGGAGATGGGCAATATTGGTCCACTCCTTCTGGTACCTCTCCCACAAAAGATCGAAACTTAAAAATAAAACAAGTACAATTTTACTTCAGTCGGTATTGCCGACAGATTTATACCCCCACCCTTGAGTTATGATTATTTAAGCTGTTGATCTTTATGGGGGAGGTTCCGAAGCAGTTCCCCGATATTGTTCAGTTCGTATTTGACTTAAGACTGATATAAATATTACAACGTGCCAGACGATAAAGAATCGCTGACTTGTTTCGCCAGTTATGACAGATAAATGAATTGAAAATTGTAAACCTTTGTGGGTGAGGTACCAGAAGGGGTTGGCAGATTTATATCATCTTCAAAACAGATCTTACGTTAGCAAAAATATTTGTATGTGTGAAATTTGATGAGAGTTGGATGCATATTTCACTTTCTTTGAGTGTTTAGTTTTTCAAAAATCTTGAACCCTATGTGGAAGTGGTACCCGAAGAACTGGTCCTATATCCACCATGTTTATGAAAGATATTGTGTTCATGAATGTGTTGAGATGTACCAAGTCTGAATGAAATCGGATGTTAGTTAAGCGTTTTATGAACATAATTGATACTCAAAATTTTGACCCTTTGTGAGGGAGGAACAAGAAGGAGTGGACCGATATATTCCATCTTCACACCAGACCTTGTGTTAATAAAAATATTGTGACGTGTGTAATTTGAAGAGAACCAGATACTTATTTCGGATTTTATGATCGTTTTGGTTATTCAAAATTTTGACCCTTTGTGGGGGAGGTACCAGAAGGAACGGTCCGATCTCTACCATCTTTATAACAGATCTTGTGTCGATAAAAATACTGAGAGGTACCACGTCTGAATGGAATCGGATGTTAATTTCTTTTTTTATGCGCCTCATGGCTATTCCAAATTTTGACCCTTTGTGTGGGAGGTACCAAAAGGGGTGGACCGATACATTCCACCTTCACACCATACCTTGGGTTAATAAAAATATTGTGACGTGTGCAATTTGAAGAGAACCAGATACTTATTTCGGAGTTTATGATAGTATTGGTTATTCAAAATTTTTACCCTTTCCGGGGGAGGTACCAGAAGGGATGGTCCGATCTCTACCATCTTTTTAACAGATCTTGTGTTGGAAAAAATATTGCGAGCTACCAAGTCTGAATGGAATCGAATGGTAATTTCGTGTTTTATGAGCTTCATGGCTATTCCAAATTTTGACTCTTTGTGAGGGAGGTACCAGAAGGAGTGGACCGATACATTCCACATTCACACCAGACCTTGGGTTAATAAAAATATAGTTACACACGTAATTTGAAGACAATCAGAAATTTACGGCACATTTTATAAGAGTTATAATTATTCAAAATTTTGACTCTTTGTGGGAAAGGTACTTGACGGAGTGAACCGATATTGTCCATTTTCGCACCTGATCTAGCACTGATGCAAATATTAGGTTTTGCAAAGTTGGAGTAAAATCGGATTATCCCTTCTCTTTCTGTGCAAAAAATATTTTTATGAAAATTTTAACCTTTTTTGGGGGGGAGGTACCAAAAGGAGTGGACCGATGTATTTCATCTTAACACCAGACCTTAAGTAGATGAAAGTATTGGGATGTTGGAAATTTGAAGACAATCGGACTCTTTTATAACATTTTATAAGAGTTGTAATTATTCAGAATTTTGACTGTTTGTGGGGGTGATAATTGATGGAGTGGACCGATGTTGTCCATTTTCGCACTTGACCTTAGGTTAATAAAAATATTGTGATGCGTGTAATTTGAAGAAAGCCGGATGCTTATTTTTTATTTTTAAGATAGTTTTGGTTAATCAAAACTTTGACCCTTCGTGGGGGAGGTACCAGAAACAGTGGACCGATATTGTCCATCTCCGAATTTGATCTAAGTTCGACAATAATATTACGATGTACCAAGTTTGGATCAAATCGGATACTCCCTTCGAGAGTTAGCGTGCGCACCAACCAGCCACATGGATGAACATCGCTAGATCGACTCCAAATGTCCTGAAACGGAGTTGGTATTTTTTTTTTTTTTTTTTTGTAGAATACTTCTCCTTTTGGCACTTTTTGGCTAAAACTTAGATTTATGCATCAACTCAAAAAATTGAAAAATTGATCCAAAATTTTAGAAATATTTTCGAGTTTTTTTCGGCAAAATCTACGCAAATATTTTTTTGTTAAATAATGAAAATGGAGTTTTCTTTTATTTGGCGACTTATAGTGAAATTTGATGAGGAATAAATTTGTCTCTGACATCATGCTTCGAAAATGCTGTTAAGTAGGAGTAGTTTGCATAAATTCACATAAAGTACGTCCTTAACCCTAAAATGGGTTTTTAATAAATATGAAATCTTAGGTCAGATTTAAACTTTTGATGTCTTCTGGGACCCATAGTAGTATTGTATGACAAATAATTTTGTAGAATATTTTGACCTGCTACGATGGAGTTTTTAGCTATATTTTGGAAAAAGGACCAAAAAGACCCATTTGGTGATATGCGTGAGGTTTAAAAATATTTGCCAAAATGATCTCCGTATCGTAATCTCTGATATTGCCAAAGACACTATGTATCTAAAATCAACGGATTCCAAGGAATTTTAATCCGAACATTTTCAAAAAATATGGAAAAGGGACGTAACTTGTCCCCTCAATTTGGATGACTTTATAATGTAAAATTTCCAAACGAAAATACAAGTGCTTTTTATTTTTTGCTCTATTTTAAAAATATGCTGTATATTTTCCTAAAATTGTTGAAAAAATTGAATTTTGTCGCACAGTGTTATTAAAGCCATTAACATTGCATTAATGCTTCACCACTCTTAAAGAGACCTGCTCCTAACAAGCTCAGCTCCGACATTACAATTTCCCCTAAATTAAATCATTTCATGACACTTTTTGGTTTTTTCTTCCAACAAATGTTCGGTCACTTGTTCGGTCTGACAAACTTATCTTTAATACTTCCGAACAACGCCCTTTTATTGTTGTCGTAAAAAAAGAAAACCTTTCCCTCGAACAAAAAAAATTTGCTCTACTAAAAACCACGCTCAATGAAGTGGAGAAAAAAAATAGAAATGGTGAGAAAAACATTATCACCAGCAGCAGCAAAAACAAAAACATTACAAGCGAGAGTATTGTGTTTTTGCTGCTGTTGTTTTTTCGGTGGATTACATAAATATCGTTTAATTAAATAGGAAAATGTAATAAAAACCTCGCCATTACACAGAGCCACAGACACAGCCACATATAAGCATGCCAAACAACCCAGTAAAAAATTGGATCATCCAACGATTAATCGTAGGACGCTCCTTTTCGAGCAATGGAGTACTCCTTAAATCTCCGACTCTCTTGCATTTTATACTCTTTTTTAACATTGCATGTCCTAGGAGGCGAGCACTCCTTTTGAGCTCCCATTGGATGACAGACGGAGTACTCGTTTTCATCTCGGAAAGGAGGACAAAGGGAGTAATCTTTGTTATCTCCTGAAAGAGCATAGACGGAGTACTCGTTTTCATATCGGAAAGGAGGACAAAGGGAGTAATCTTTGTTATCTCCTGAAAAAGCATATAGGGAGTACTCCTTTTGATCTCGGAAAGGAGAATCAAGGGAGTAATCTTTGTTATCTCCTGAAAGAGTAAAAGAAAGTAAAGAAGTAAAAGAAAAGAGTAAAATAAAGAATATATATTTTATCATTTATTTTTAACGAAAAAAAAACAAATAATTCATTTTTGTACTATAATTTCTTATAATTAAAAAAACATATTAAATACTTTATTTATTTAGATTTTAGGCTGTAGGTTTGCCGGTAAAATGTTGCCTTACATTTGCGAAAGGCCAACTTAAAAGATTTTTCAAATTCAGGATAAGTTTCGTAGGTGTCTCTGAGTGATTCTGCAAAAATAAAGGAAAAATAAACATCATGTACATATTATTTAAAACACGTTATAAAATCAAGCTATTACCGAAATAAAAAAAGTTAAACAACCGATATTTGTTTATGGCTGTCTTATTTTTAGCTCCATCCCAATTTACCCGAAGCAAAATATTGTCACCAATCATTGCATGTAACGCCTTTTCTATTTTGTCTTTGCCAAATTTTAGTTTCATATATGATATCTGAAAATAATTAAAGATAAATATAATTAGCTTTTAGTACCAAATTCACTTAAATTATGCATTAAAAACTCTGGCTTACCACTTCTGATTCAGGCTCGTTATTAACTAATTGTTCTGCCGAATTTAATTCCTCTAGTGAATTTATTGGAAAAATTTTGAGATCCTTGCTAGTTGGGCGTATGTGTTTAACGACCTGTTCTAACAAAATTGTCTGTTTACACATAATTTTCTTTAAAGCTTCGACTTCAGTTTGAAGGAGATCAATTTTGTTTTCCAATTTTTTATTGGTGTTTTTTGTTTCATTGTTTGTTTCTAGAAATGAACATAAAATCAAATAATTACTATGATAAAAAATATAAAAAGAGCTATGAGTTAACATTACCTGCGACAGTTCCTGATCAGTAAGAGTCTGCCGAGTACAATTTGAGAAATTTTCAATTTCTTTTTTTACAAGCCGTCTAAGATGACGTTTAGAAACAAAATTATCACACATTATTTTACCAATTGATTTTTTTAATTACACTTTTTTAATTTTTTTAATTACACTTTATTTACACTTACAACACGTGTTTCACTTCAGACGGACACAAGAAAACTGAGCAAATGGACGGACAACCATAAAGAAATAATCGAACATGACGAAAGCAACAGTTAAACAACAGTTACATCAAACAAAAAAAAACATGCCAAAAATGCTTTGATGCATCCCTTATTGATCCATTTGGAGCATAAGGCGAGACATCAATTTTTTTCCAACTTCGTGGAATTTTTTGGCAAAACAAAATTCATACATTGCTCGCTTATTACTCCAAATGGATGAAGAAATCATTACTCCTCTATTGCTCGGTTGAGGATTACTCCAAATATTTTTTACTGGGAATGTAAAACAAAGTATGACATACAAACTCACACACACACACAGCGACACATCCCACAATTGTTGTGCGTTCCCAAAAAAAAAAAAAAAAAAAAAAAAAAAACAAACCCGTGTTTAGGGAAGAATTTTAGGGAGCACTAATGTCAAATAACTCATTTTTATAGCGAGACAAACAAAGGCAAAGGGAGCAAGGGGTGAGAGCGACGAGTGAGAGTGAATATGTTCGTTGATATTCCACCACACACAAACGCACACACACACAAAACAGTACGATTGCATGACAACCATCAATAAAATACCAACAATGAAATACCCACCAAACGAAGAAAAACAAAGGAAATAATTTGGCATTTGAGGAGTACTCCGTTTTAATACACGCCAGAGAATGCCAGAAGGAGGAGAAGTACAAAAAAGGGTGTGAGACCGAAAATTAAAGCATAATTTTGGAAATTATTTTTTGTTTTTGACATCCTTAAATTTGGGAGTCGCAAACAAAAATGAAATGAATTAAAAATTTAATAATCTGCACCCAGACAAAAGGGGCACAATGCAATGAGCGTCTGCCATACGTATTCACATACATACACACATGTGCATTATGTTGCTGAGAGCTAAGGAGATGCGTTTTTTTTTGGCATTTCGACTTCCTTCATTAAAAAGATATCCATCATATTGTAGAGTGTGAAGAATGTGCTGTCGCACAGTATTTTGAAAGAGAGTAAGGTTTAGAACTAATTAATCAAAAAAACAAAAAAAATATTTCATTTTGGAATTTAGGCCTTGATGGACATAATATATGCTTATAACCAATAAAGAAAGTCTAAATGTCGGTCGGGGCGGCTTTATGATACCCTACACCCATTTGCAGATTTAGTATAGCTTCATATAACCAGAAAAAAAAAAACAAAAAACAAATTAAAAAGCAGTAAGTTCGGCCGGCCCGAACTTTGAATAGCCTCCATCATTTGGAACGAATGTGGAAATTTTCCAAAAAAAAAAATCCTTAAAAAATGCTGTTAAAATTTAAAAAAAAAAACGAATATAGCCGTTATATTGGGATCTATACGACGTGGACCTACATAGGCATTGTTTGTCATAAGACATTACCATATTCAAATTCGAAACTTGAAATAAACGGCGAATAATGTAGCTAAAATCATCAATATATCGTATATGGGACGGTACCGGAATATCGGAGCTGTGCGAAGACCTGAACCAGCATAGACAATTTTCTGTCACAGGTTGTAACATCCATTACGAACTTCAAATACGACATCTCAAACAATTTCGTTGGGTATTGTACCTAAAATCGTCAAAATTCCGAATATAGGGCGGTACTTATATATGGGGCCGTTAAAACGTGGACCTACATGGCCCATTTACGAAATTAACCTACCTACTGGAAAAATAAACATGTGTGACATGAGTATTTCGAGGAGTTACAAACGGAATGACAAAGCTAGTATACCCTCCATCGTATGGTGGAGGGTATAAAAATAACAAGAAAAAATGGTATCAGTCGGTTTTGCCGACCGAAGTATTACATTTTCATCTAATACAGATAAAAATATTGGTATGTGCAAAATTTGAAGGAAATCGAATCATTTAGATCCAATTTTATGCGAAATCATAAATTTCGATAAATTTCATATTCATATCAGATTTTTGGTTAAGAGAAAAATATTAAGATATAGCAAGTTGTAAAGAATCGCCGACTTGTTTCGCAAGTTAGGACAGATAAAAGTATTGAAAATTGTGACCCTTTGTGGCTGAGGTACCAGAAGGGGTTCGCAGTAGGGGTATCACCTTCCCAACAGATCCTGTGTCAGCAAAAATATTTGAATGTGTGAAATTTGAAAACAGTTGGATTGCTTATTTCGCTTTCTTTGAGCGTTTTGAAAAATTTTGAACCCTTTGTGAGGGAGGTACTAGAAGAAATGGTCCGATGTGAACCATCTTTAGAAGAGATTTTGTTTTTATGGAAATATTGAGATGTGCCAAGTCTGAATAGGATCGGATGTTAATTTCGTTTCTATAAGCTTCATAAATATTCAAAATTTTGACCCTTTGTGGGGGAGGTATCAGAAAGAGTGGATCGATATATTTCGTCATGACACCAGATTTTGGGTTAATAAAAATATTGTGATGTGTGTAATTTGAAGAAAAGCCGATGCTTATTTTGGATCTTATTATCGTTTTTGTTATTCAAAACTTTGACCCTTTGTGGGGGAGGTACCAGAAGGAATGTTGCGATCTCTATCATATTTTTAACAGATCTTGTGTTGATAGAAATATTGAGATCTGCCAAGTCTGAATGGAATCGGAATGTTAATTTCATGTTTTATGAGCTTCAGGAATATTCAAAATGTTGACCCTTTGAGTGGGAGGTACCAGAAGGAGTGGACCGATATATTCCATCATTACACTAGTCCATGGGTTAATAAAAATAATGTGATGTTTGTATTTTGTAGAGAACCCGATGCTTATTTCGGGTTTTATTATCGTTTTTGTAATTCAAAACTTTGACCCTTTGTGGGGGAGGTACCAGAAGAAATGGTTCGATCTCCACCATATTTTTTAACTAATCTTTCGTTGATGGAAATATTGAGATATGCCAAGTCTGAAAGGAATCGGATGTTAATTTCGTTTTTTTATGAGCTTTAGGAATATTAAAAATGTTGACCCTTTGTGGGGCGGGTACCAGAAGGAGTGGACCGATACATTTCATCTTTACACCAGACTTTGGGTTAATAAAAGTATTGTGATGTGTGTAGTTTGAATACAATCGGACTGTTAAATCACATTTTATAAGAGTTATAATTATTCAAAATGTTGACCCTTTGTGGGGGCGGTACTTGAAGGAGTGCACCGATTTTGTCCATTTACCTGATTTCTGACCTAGCACTGATGCAAATATTAGGATTTGCAAAGTTGGAGCAAAATCGAATTATCCTTTCTCGTTCTGTGCAGAAAATATATATTTTGAAAATGTCGACCTCCGAACTCGATCTAAGTTTGACAAAGATATTACGATGTACCAAGTTTGGACCAAATTGGATACTCTCTTCGAGAGTTATGGTGCGCACCAGCCAGCCAGACAGACGGACGGACGAACATCGCTAGATCGACTCCAAATGTTCTGAAACGGATTTGGTCCAAGGAGACCTAGGGTCTAAAATCGTTATTTCGATGAGGCACGTTTTGACCGTTTCAAATGTTAGATATTTTCTCTAACCATATGGCTGAGGGAATTAAAAATCGGATGAAAAATATATATGGGAGCTATAGCTATATCTGAACCGCTTTTCACCAAATTTGACATACTTGTTTCTAGGTCCAATTCCAATCCCATTTGGGCTAATATTATACGTTTGGTGGCATATTAGCCGGTATTTTGATGATATTAGCGACATTATTCAAAGGAACTGCTTTACATTTCGTATTTGAAGTTCGGAATCGTTACTACAGCCTATGACAAAAAATTACTTATTCAGGTCCTCGTCGTCGTATATCCCCATATAAGGGGTTTTAATGGTATTTTTTTACGGATTTTTTTGGGCTAATATTACACGTTTGGTGGCCAATAAAAGCAAATCGGACGAAGATATATATGAGAGCTCTATCCAAAACAGAGTTGATCTCGATAAAATTTGACAAAGGTATTTCTGTAGTGGGGGAAATTTAAGAATAGAAATTCTGCAATTTGATAATACGGTATCTGTTGGTATCTGGAATTGAGATATGGGGTGGTTTTGAAAATGTGTACAACAATTGTTCGGAAAGTAACTTGGTGAAAAGTTAAACATTTTTCCTTTTCGAAAAGGAACAATTTGAATAAAAACTAGTACCTTGAAAATCTGAAAAATTTTTACGATGAAATGATATTCACTCAATTCTAAATGTGTCTTCTTATTTTAAATTTTTGTCATATATTCTTTTTAGTAAAATGATTAGAAATTTGGTTTGTGAGTCGTTTGTAACCGCAGCGCTGGAGTCAGAGACTGATCGTAACACGGACTTAAATTACATCCTAAATTGCCAATCAAATCACCAAAAAACAATTGTTAAACAGTCATTGTCCTAAAAAAAAAAAATAATAATAATAATAATAATAATAATAATAATAATAATAATAATAATAATATTAATAATAATAATAAATAAAAATAAATAAATAAATAAAAATTTAAAATTGAAACATTTCCTTTTTAAATAAATTTTGTTTTTTTTCACCAAAATATTTGTTCCCTTTCGCGACACTGTGAATTTCAAATAAAACCAATCGAACACACACCGACAAAAAACTAAGCAATTTTCTTCAAACAAAATCTATCATCACTTACAAAATTGAAAGAGAACAGCAACAACTACAACAATAGGAACACCCAATATTAATGCTTTAAAAAAATATAAGGGCCAGCCACCCTTTTGCCAATCTACTGCAGAATTTGAAGGAAATTCCAACAACAACGAACCGTGCAGCAGACATGGTGCACCCGTAACCACCCAGAATCAATGGCAACGGCGGCGGGGCGTTGACGATACGCACACGTCAGACAAGTTCATTGCATTATGCAGCCATACATCCATCCATCCATTATTCATTTATTGAAACTACGTTGGTGATGAGATGAGTTAAGAGAACAAATCACACACAGAACAACACTTTGTACTCTCCCTCCCCCTGTATGGTCGTGTGTGTGTGCGTTCACTTTTTCCTAAAAAAGAAGTTAATGTAATCATCACTACAACTTCCAGTCGAAAGTGAGGAAAGGGAGGGGGGGGGGGGGGGAAGCAGAAATGAGTGATTGATTTACAATGAATGCATGTGCTTCATTTGCAATTATTGAAATGTGTTTGTGTGTGCGTTCAACTTCCCTCTCTCTTCTCATATGGCAATGTTACATAGTCTTTGCAACTTACACCGGGAAACAACAGACGTCATAGTTAGTGTTGGCAACACTCATGGAGTTCGATTGAAGTCCATCCACATTTCTTTGCTTCCCCACCCCACCTCACCCCCTCCTCTTTTTTCTTATGCTTGTCAAGTTTCTTACTTGACATTTTTACCGTTTCAATTACTTTTGGCTCAATGATCTCAAACAACAAAAACAGCAACAACAACAAATCAGAGATGGATCTCATGCACTCAGTGTGAGAGTGATGTGTGTGTGTGTCGGGGGGAGGAGATTCAATTTAGTGTTTTTCACACTCAAGAATGGCAACGGAAAAAAAAATCTCTAGAAACTCCCATGGTAATTTGTATGACCAAACAATGAAAGGGTGTAAGACGTGTGTGTGTGGCTTTGTGTATGCATGTGTGCATGGGTTGTGGGTGAGTATTCCCCTCAATGCAAAATATCGCTGTCGTAAATAGCATTTTTGTTGTTGTTTTGTTTATTCATGCCTTTTATAGAAAATGACATTTTGTCACGTTATAAAGAAATTTGACGGTTTAACCCAATGTCACACCATTCAGTCAGTCACTCACTCATGGGAACAGACCACTCTATAATCAATGAATGTGACAGAGACGTTATAGTTTACAACAATGTATGTATATGTGTACATGTCACATGTGTCGAATGTGAATATTGTATATTTTTTTTGGCCGATGTAAAATAGCACCTGCCGTTTGCATTCCGATCAAACACCCTCAGTAGAAGGGAAAAGAAGAATGAACACGTTTTTATTTCAATTTCTATAGCATCTTTACACAAATTCCCTATGAGATTTATAAACTAAAGAAAACGATTCTAAAACAGAGGATATTCTCTTATAGACAATCTATAGATGGACTGATGTTTTTCTGGGTGAAAAAAATCTCCCACCTAGGGAACATATTTCGAAAGGAAACTTTTAAAGGTCTTCTATCTATTGGACACTTATAACAGCGTTCTTAATATAAAATCCTTCCTCTCACAAGACCTATATATATGTACGGTTTTTAAAATCTACGTTAGGTATTCCATAGATTGAGCACATTTGAAAGGCCTTACATATATAGAAGTTTTTTCATATATTTTTTTAGAAAGTCTTCCGTAAAATTTTAGATTACTTTCAAAAGTTCGTGTTTGTGGAGAGTACCACCATTCTATGGAGGATATATTAACTTTGTCATTCCATTTGTAACTCCCTGAAATACTCATGTCAGACCCAACAAAGTATATATATTTTTGATCAGCGTAAAATTCTAAAAAAAAAAAAACAGTAAAAAAAGTCTTAAAGTCGACCGGGGCCGACTTTATGATACCCTACACCCCTTGCTAATTTGGTAGTGCTGCGCATAACAATTAAAAGTTTTAGTATTGCCCATTTGGTACACAATTAATTTGAAATCGGATAAAAATATATATGGGAGCTATATCCAAATCTGAACCGATCTCGATAAAATTTAGCAAATGTATTTCTGAGCTGTATTTGATATATTTCCCCAAATATTGTTGTTGCAGGGTACATATTACGGCTGCGGAGGACAAAAATAGCAAATCGGATGAACAATATATATGGCAGCTATAGCTATATCTGAACCGATTTGATCAAATTTGGCATACCTATTTTCAGGTCCAATCTGATCGTACGTGGAAAATTCCATACAATTCGGACTGATATTACACATTTGGTGCACAATAAAAGGCAAATCGGACGAGGATATATATGGGAGCTATATCTAAATTTTGACCGATTATCTCCAATTCCAATATGGTTCGTCCTTGGGTCAAAAAAATGATTTGTGGAAAATTTCATCTGGATAGGACAATAAATGCGAACTGTACTTTGTTTACAAAAATACATGGACAGACGGACGGACGGACAGACGGACGGGCATGCATAAATCGACTCAGAATGTGATTCTATGCATATCATCAAAAGGAACTATGGGTCTATCTCGTTTCCTTTTGCCTGTTACAAACAAATGCACAAAGACATAATACCCTGACCACCTTGTGGTGTAGGGTATAAAAATCTAATAAAGCGAACTCAGTCTGCCTGTCTGTATGTCCGTCTGTCTGTTGTAATCACGATATCTTAGGAACAAATTGAGATAGAAAGCTAAACTTTTGCACACATGTATATTTTGCCAGTAGGCAGGTTGAGTTCGTAAATGGACTATGTCGGTCTACGTTTTCATATTGCCCCCATATAATGCTACCTCCAGATATTCAGTATTTTGATGATTTTAGAAACATTATTTACCGGAATCGTTTCATATTTCGTATTGGAAGATGTTATGGCAAAAAATTACTTATGCAGGCCGACGTCTACGTATAGTCCCTATATAACGATACCTCCCAATATTCGGTATTTTTATGGTATTAGAGTCATTACACACCGAAATTGTTTCAAATTTCATATTTGAAGTTCTTTATGGATACTACAAACTATGACAGAAAATTGTCTATGCAGGTCCATGACTTCGTATAGCCCACATATGAGAGTTAATCCTTTTTTTAGGTATTTTGATGATATTAGCGACTTTTTTTAGTACTCAAAATGCACAATTTGTTCAGTTTGATAAAATTGTTTCGTTCAAAACATCACAAATCATACTAACTATTCAGTCTTTCCAGGTTTTATATTTTATTCAAGTTTTTTTTTTTTTGGCAAAGAATAATAGGATATTAAATATTTAACTTTTACACCAAAAAGTCTTCAAATTGTTTCATTTCCCGTGGAGGATATTACTAAAACCAACCTCCATAACTTAACTACAGATACCAGTAGAGACCTCAATATCAAATTTCAGGACTCCAGCCCTATCCCTTCATCCAATATCCAATTTACGACCACTTAGTACATTTCGAATAAGTTCCATAACCACCTTCATATCTCAATTCCAGACCTCATACACCAACGGAGGCCTCAATATCATATTTCGGGATTCCAGCATAGTACATAGTACTTTTCGGAAAGTTTTGTACGCGTTTTCTAAAGCACCATCAGATTAACCTCAGATACCAACAATGACCTTAATATCAAATTTCAGTATCAAATTTAGTACAATTATAGTACGCATATCCAAAACCAGCTTCTTTTCTCAACCTCATAACCAAAACCACCTCCATATCATAACTACAGACACCAAAAATGACATTTATACCAAATTTCATGTTTTCAGCTTTATTCCCTCACCCAATACCCAATTAAGTACGTTTCATACGATTATACATTTTAAAAATCAATCTCCATATACCAATCTCAGAGACCAATTGTGACGTTCTGACATCCTTTTCCTTCACTCAATACCAAGTTTCGCAAAATTGTAGGACACATTTCCAAACCACTCCCGAATTCCAATTGCAGACACCAAATGTGACCTTAATATCAAATTTGAGTATTCCATCCCTGCCCCTTTATTCAATTCCAATGTCATAAGTTTTCTAAAAAACAATTTTTAGAATTTTACCTCTATCCCTTAACCCAATACCAAATATAGTACCATTCAGCTCTTTTCGTACAATTACAGTACACATTTCCGAAATCACATCCATATGTTCAAGCTACACATGGACATCCATTCTAATAACAAATTTCAGGATTTCAAGCACTATCAGTCCACCCAATACTAAATTGTACCATATATAGTACTATTTAGTACTTTTCCAAAACAACATCTTCGTTACAAGCCTAGCACCAACTCGTACCCTAATAGAAAATTTCAAAATACCAGCTTTGTCCTTTCACCCTAAACCAAATTGTTCCAATTAGTACCATTTAGTACAGTTCGCACATTTAGTACATATTTCCGAAATCACCTCCATATGTCTAGGCTAAATATTAACAGTGACCCTAATACCGAATTTCAGATTTCGAGCACTATTTCTTCAACCAATATCAAATTGTACCAAATTAAGTACTATTTAGTACTTTTCGAAAACCATATCTTAATCACCAATAGGGATCCCAAAACAAAATTTTAAAATTCCAACTTCATCCTTTCACCCCAAAGCAAACTGTTCCAAATTTAGTACCATTTAGTACAGTTCGCACACTTAGTACACATATCCAAAACCAACTTCATTATCAAACTTACATTCTAAGCTTGATTCCCATACCAAATTTCAAGTTTTTACCTTTATTCGTTGACATAATACCAAACGGTACTATTTAGGAAGTTTTGTACCATTTCAGAACTTTTCGTAACCTTAAAGTTCGAATTTCCAAAGAACGCTTTGGTACATATATCCAGCACTCCATCAGTGAATCTCATTCCAAATTTCAGAATACTTGCTCATTCCGTTTGTCCAATACAAAGTTTTCAGTACATTTGAGTACTTTTCGTAAGCTCATCTATCCTGCACTCCATCTTACACTCTCATATCAAATTTCAGAATTCTAGCTCATTCCGTGTGTCCAATACCAAGTATTAAATGTTTGGTACATTTTAATACTTTTCGTACTTGTTAGTACTTTTCGTACCTTTAAGCACTTTTTTTACCCTCTTAGTACGAATTTCCAAAAAAACCTATCCTTATCACGTGCCTACACACCAAGACTGACCCTTCTGCAAAATTTCAAGAATCTAGCATTAGTCCTTTCGTCTGGACGTTGATTCTCAGTTAGTCAATCAGTCTGTACGATATTTCACAACTCTCTTACATGGAATTGGAATATTGGAATCATATTAAAAATATAAAAAAACCGAATAAAAAAACGCAGAAAACATCAACAATGAAGGCAACCCTTTTTTGGCAGCTGTCCTTTCCGCAAATATTGCCAAAAAAAAGTCTACAACAATTTGTATCACAAATTACCGCAATTACGGCTGATGCAACTTTCGGAAATTTCCTTCCAATTTCATAATCAAGAGTAATAATAACAACAACGCTGATAAAACGATTAACTCCCTTTTTACGACAAAAAAAAAAAAACATTCTACGAAACATGAATTTCAATTAGTACCTTCATTCCCGTACCTACATTCTGCCTAACCAGCCCGCACTTGGTGTGATGATGCATGCGTTTCTCCCCGTTTGTTGACAAGATCACCTGCCTTCTGTTTACGACACTAAATATGTGGTAAATTGTTAACATTTCCATAATAATAAGCAATTAAATATGAAATTCTCCTCCAACCATTCAACCGTTTAATGGAAGACCGACCCCCTTCTCCCTCCATTCAAATAGGGTTTTATTACCTATGGCAGTGCGTTCAGTGTGGGGCTTTCAATGGCATTTATTTATCAAGAGTCAACAATAATAAGGGAGATAGTTGTGGGAGTCTTCTTTACTCATTGGGGTAAATAAATAAAGAGAATTGGCTATGCTCCAATGGAGCTTTCAATGTATTGAACGGTTATTTCTCTTATTGATTTGATAAACAACTTATCTTCTCACTGATATCAAATGAATAAAATAACTAAGAGACCCAGTTACTTGTATTCTCTTCTCTACTCAGCCATTTAATCAAAATCGATAGAGAATAAAATACCTTCATTTGTCGATTTGTATGTGTGTCCAAGCACGAGGTATACCTCGTGAAGAGTAGCCGTTGTATTAACTGAGAAATCAAGATAAAATGTGAGACAAATGCGGTTTGTTGTTGTTTTTGTAGAGGTAACTGGTTTTGTTGTTCACATCATGAGAGGGGTTATGAATGATTCGATAAAACACGAGAGGTTTTATTAATAGGGTTTCTATAAAAAAAACGAACGAAGGAATGAAATAAAAACAACAACTCTCGGCAAGTTATCTCAATGAGAGAGAGCATTTAGGTATTTCATTTGATTATTGTAATATTTATACAAAAACAAAAATAAAACTTCAATACAACAAGTCATTGCTTATGTATTGTTGTGGTTAGAGATGTCATTACGGTATTTTTATAAAGGTAATGACACGTTTATACCGTAAATATAAATGCTGCCTTTTAAAGAGCTGTAAAATCCGTAAAAATGTATGTAATTCTACCAGATTTTTGCATTGCAATTATGATTGAGTGTAGAAAAAATGAAAATTATTTAAAAAAGGTCAATGTGAAACACATTTTATCAAAAAAAAATCAATGTGAAACAAAAAAAAAAAAAACGTTTTGAGATTGAATAATATTTAATTTTTACCGATTTCTAAGGACAAAAACACAAGTTACAATATCAATGCTTCAACTTTTGACCTCCTGATTGTGAACACATACTTTATGGAAAAATCGATGGTCTTAAAAATTTCCAAAATTTTATAATTGGTCAGAACGTTTTGCAAAATTGTGAAAATTTCTCATATTTAACAAAAATAGGGTTAGATCTTAAAAAAATGATTTATCGTCGATATTTAAATATAAACATGTTATGACGTATTTATCGGTTTTGACGGCAGATGGATAGCTTCAGGCAGTGTTCATTTATTTAAATATATTTCGGCTTGCGTTATGATTATTCATAATGTTGACTCTTAATGTGGGAGGTTCTGACGGAGTGGGACAATATTGCCATTTTGATATCTGTCTAAAGTCTATAAATATTATTCCGTATATATTATTATTCTATCGACCGCTTACATCACTGTATATGAGATAGCCGAAAAAGTGATATAGCGGACCGAAGTATGCTACTTCATCAAATATTGATAAAAATATTGGAGTGTGCAAAATTTAAAGAAAAACATTTATTTCCAATTTTATATCTTTTTTTTAAGAAATTGTAACTTTTTATGTGGGAGGTACCAGAATGGGTAGACCGATAAATTCCAAATTCACAGAAGATCTTGAATTTGTAAAAATATTGGGATGTGTGAAATTTGAAGACAATTTAAAGCTTATTACGGGTTTAAGAACAGATACAACTATTCAAATTTTTTGACCCCTTTTGTGAGGGAGGTACCAGAATGAGTGGACCGATAAATCCCATATTGCCAGAAGATATTATATTAGTAAAAATATTGAGGTGTGTGAAATTTGAAGAGAATCAGGTGCTTGTTTCGCAATTTTATGAGAGCTTTAATTATTCAAAATGTTGGCCCCTTTGTGGGTGAGGTACCTGAAGGAGTGGGCCGATATATTCCTTCATTACACCAGATATTGTCTTCATAGAAATATTGGGATGTGGGAAATTTGAAGGGAAGGGATCGGATGCTTATTTCGCATTTTATGAGATATAAAATTATTTGAAATGTTGGCCCATTTGTGGGGGAGGTACCAGAAGCAGTGGGCCGATATCTACCACATTCACAACAGATCTTGCGCTAGTTAAAATTTTGGTGTATGTGAAATTTGAAGGGAAATCGGATGCTTATTTCGCTTTTTATGAGAGATAAAATTATACAAAATCTTGACCCGTTGTAGGAGAGGTACCTTAGGGAGAAGTCCGATATATTCCACCTGCACACCAAATATTGTGTTCATAAAGATATTGTGATGTGCCGAGTTTAAAAGGAATCGGATGTTTATTTTGCATTTTATGACCATTTTGATTGTTCAAAATTTTGAACCCTTTGTGAGGGAGGGACCAGAAAGAGTGGGCCGATACATCCCATCTTGACACCATATATTTTATGGAATAAAATATTGATATGTGTGCAACTTGAAGAGAATCGGATGCTTATTTTGCCTTTTATGGGAGCTATAATTATTCAAAATTTTGACCCGTTGTGGGGGAGCTACATGAAGGAGTGGTTCGATATATTCCTTCTTCACACCAGATTTTGTGTTGATAGATATATTGGAATGTGCCGACTTTGAAAGTAATCCGATACTCATTTGGCATTTTATGAGTTCGACGATTATTCAAAATGTTGACCCGTTGTGGGGTAGGTACCAGAAATTGAGGTCCGTTATTCATACCAGATCTTGAAAAATGAGCTCCCGACAAAGCCATTGAAATTCCAAAAAGTGCAAGAACTTACATCGCACACAACAGGAAGAAAATAGACTCAAAAGAGCTAAAGAGTTGCTTCGCTTGGCCGAAAGTGGTGTACTGCCGAATTTGGTTTTCTTCGATGAGAAAACAGTCGTAGTCCAGCAGTTTGTTCGTTGTCCAGCAAACAAAATGATCGCGTTTACTTCCCAAAGAGGTCAGCTGAAAATGTGTACCTTCGGTTGGCCACTAGAAATCAAGCCTCAAGCCGGCCATGGTGATGGTGTGAGCGGCCATAACAGACGATGGTCGCTCTCCGCTCGTATTAATCGATCGTGGCATCAGAATAAATGCCGAATATTATCGCGAAAATTTTCTGGAGGGTGTATTAAAGCCTTGGGCACACAAACATTTTGGCCGCAGACCTTGGACAAAATGGTGGTTACAAAATTAGGTTCCTCGCTTCATTTCCAGCGCACAATGGCCACCAAAACTCCGGATACCACTCCGTTTGGACTATTGTCTCTGGAGTATTTTGGAAAGCCAAGGTCGGCACTAAAAAAATACCAAAACGTCGATCACTTCAAGCAAGCGCTTCGCCGGGAATGGGCCAAAATACCGCAGAGCAATATTCGGGAAGCGTGTGACGGTTTCATTGGCCGGCCGTTGGAAGGCCACAATTCGTGCCAAAGGTGACCAATTCGAACAAATCTAAACTTATTCTAAAATTTGATGCTATTTCCGACATTTTTTGCTTTCATTCAAAAAAATTAAGAAAAGGTAAAAATTATGGCGTTTGACTTTGTTGCAGTTTTTTTTATCTCACCCTGTATATTCCTAACTTAGCCAAAAATATTTCGAATGCTGTCATTGATGAGGCACTCCTCATTTCTGGGGTTATTGACCCATTTATTTGCTCTAATTCCCTTGTTACTTAAATGCCTGAACATATTTTGATACCATTCGAATTTTTCCACCGCCATCTTTGATTTATATTTTCATTTACACCCCATAATCGATAATCAATAATTTGAATTGGCATCCCTACTACTATTAGGTAGCTTCTTTATTTCCCTTTATTGTTGTTATTGTTTCGCGTATATTTTTTGGTGAGATATTTCGAACGTGTCTTCAAAAAACGACAGATATTACCGCATTTGTATTGGAATTTTGTTAAAGGGGGGCTCTTCTGAACAATAATAACAATAATCGAAAGGAGAAGCCAAAACACAATATCGGTCGGTCGGCAGTAACAACAACACACATACCAACACACACGCGACGTGGTCTCTCCTTTCTCATTGAACACAACAACAGCAGCAGGGAGAGTGAGCAAGCAATTGCTTGGATTTCTGATTGTTTTTGGTTGCTCAGCAGCTCACCTGAGCAGTGTTTTGGATGATATTGGTGCATTGGAGCTACGGCGATAATGCTTTGAATGTTACTGTTGTTGTTGTTGTCGCTGTTGTTGGAAAAGAGCACAATGTGTATTACGACGACGACGATGACGATGTTACCTCTATTCGACTCTTGACGACGACGTTGATGTTTTCAAAGCCAGAGCAAGAAATTTCAATTTCAGTTGGAGTTCGTACTTAATAACGTTAAAACATACTCTGGAATACAGAAAATAAAAAGAAACAGAAAAGAAAAAAAAAAAATAACGAAGAAGATATAACGGCCTACTAACCAAAAACAAAAAAAGAGGAATAAATACCTGTATAAAAACAAAAGTAAAGCGGCGGTTGAAACGAAAAGTAATTAAGAAATAGAAGCAATAAATTGAAAAAAAAAAAAAAAAAAAAAAAAACAAGTAATCAAGCACAAACACGTTCTTGAGAAATTAAAACAAGGAAAACAAATACTAAGAAATCAGGATTTCTTGAAGGAATTTTAAAAAGAATATTGAAAATATTAAAAAAAAATCCCCAAAAGAAGCAAATATCAAAGGATTACCTATTTACAAATAAATTTATTTTTACAGAAAAAATGTAAGTAAAATACTGCCAGAAATAACTGCGTAGGTATTTGTATTTTTTTTACGATTTCAAGATGAATCTAGAAATTTTTATTATTTCTGTTGGTATGCAAACATCAACAAGAAATTCCTCAAAAAAAAAAAAAAAAGAAAAAAGTTGAAAAAATGTTGTTGCTGCTGCCAGTCTGCCTGCTCTGCTGTTGTTGTGTTGTGGCCTGGTCTCCACAAAAGGGGGGATTTCACTTTCTTACATAATTTGTGTGTTTCTGTTGTTGTTGCTGCTGCTGCCGCCGCCGCTGTTGTTGGCTTGAATGTGAATTGGCTGGGTTGTCTTGACTTGTTGTCTTGAGCCAGTGCCAGTGTTTGGGGCCAAAACACATGCATGCTGTTGTTTTTTTCTTCTACTTGCTTTTGGTTACAGTTTCAACAACAAAAATCTATGGCATGGCCATGCTGGCCACAGTGGCTCCGAGAAGTTATAGGAAATTGAGTTTTTCAAAAGGAATGCGAATCAAATGAAGATATCAAGGGGAATAAGTAAAAAAAAAATAATGAATAACCAGAAATTGGCCATACTATGTTCGGATATTTTCAAATTGGATTAAAAATATTATATAAAATATTGAAATTTCAGAGAATTTATGTTTATGCCATACTTTAGGTGCCAGATTTAAAAAGATGTTGGAAAATCTCAACGAAATATCGAATAGAAAAGTCATAGTATCAAAAAAACCTAAAGGTCCAATATCAGACCACCGGGAGCACTCCTGACAGCAGAAAAAAAAATCTCCGAACAACCCTACTCGAGAGGAAGTTTCGTTACCTTGTAAAAATCAGCTGGGCTGTGCTCTGTCTAATACCGTGCAACCAGTACCTGTTAGTGCATCATCGTCAATTTCCGATCCACGATCTATTGTAGTGTCTGAAATCTCTCCATCTACTAAAAGCATGGAGTTAATAGTAGTTGCTCCTAGAAGAAGTATATTTCTATATATTCTATCCTCCATTGTAATTCTTCAGTAGCAAATATTGGTAATGATATAAAGTCAAAATAACAGAATCTCTGTGGGCAATGATTATAAAATCTCTAAATCCAAAGAGCTTCAACCCAAAGAGCTACTTCAGGTGTCAGATTTAATAAGATGTTGGAAAAAGGACCAAAAGGACCAATACCAGACTACCGAAAAATTCGCTCGAATTTCGAGCACTCGCGTGCTGAGTGCAATGGTGCTGAGTTCTATTGGAATGTCTAAGGTCTGCCGCCATAATGTTTGCGTGTCCAAGGCTTTAATACACCCTCCAGAATATTTTCGCAATAATATTCGGCATTTATTCTGATGCGACGGTCGATTAATACGAGCGGAGAGAGACCATCGGCTGTTATGGTAGGCCACACCATCACCATGGCCGGCGCTTGAGTTCTGGTGTCTGGTGGCCAACCGAAGGTGCACATTTTCAGCTGACCTCTTCGGCGAGTAAACACATCAAAAAGTTAAATTTACGAATATTTTTGCAGTATTCTTTTTTTTTTTTTTTTTTTTTTTTTTTTTTGTTCAACAAAAACATAAAATTTAAAGTTTATTTTTGAGGTTTTAAAATCTCTAACATATCAAATAAGTTACTCAAATCCAACACGAATCTTGTTATGTTATTCCTTCTCTCTCTCCTAATATCTCCCTCTCTTTCTTTTTCTTACTTGAATCACAAATATCACCTCTAAACATAAAGTGGATCACAGGAGACCTTATGGTCGAAACATGGCCACCTATAAAGTTTAGCTTCCTTTTGAGGCAGCATTATGAAAATTCATAATTCAAACTGGGTCGGAAATACATACGTTTAGCCAATAGATGAGCATTCATGTACCTTAGCGTTTGTACCAAGCCATGATAAAGCATCCGCAAACAGACATATACAAATGATTTTGAACAATTATTACTAAAACTTAATTTTAGAGACCATTTTTAATACGTTTTTCTTAAAAAATTAATTCAAAACTGAAAACTCGGCGAAAGAAATAAATTTATCTTATGTTTTTCTCTTTCATTAGTTAACTCATTTTTATTCTAAAAAATATGAGTTTTTAGGAGTGAAAAGGCCAAAAATTTAAATCTACCTCATTCAACTATTTCCTTTCCCATAAAACTCACATTTCCTTTCCTTTAAACTTTCCCCTTCGATTTATGGACTTGCAATCTTTAAACAGGCATTCATTTGTTATCATTTCCCTTTGCAAAAAACGAATGGCAATGCAATCCAACACTCATTTATTCTCTTCAACTAATTCCCTTACATTTTCATAACGTAGCCACTGTGTGTAGTGTACATGTGTGTCCAACAACTACCATTGTAAGCTCTCACTACGTGCTCTCAGAGCCGTTAAGAAATAATACCCAGCAATGTTAAGATGATAAGTTACAGCAGCAACAAAACAAAACACATCTTCGCTAAGTCGTGGCTCTGTGTGACGACTGCCTGCCATCCCTGGCTAAGTTTATTTGGAGTCGTCGTCGTCGTCGTCGTCGTCGTCGTCGTCGTTTAAGTAATCTACGAATTGTTCATCGTTGTTTGTACGATGCAAACATATTATTTTGTTGTTTGTCTCTGCTGTTTGGGGCTCTCTTGCACTTGTTGTTTGTCTCTGGGTCTTAAAGAGGGGAGTAATGGGTGAGTAAGTGTGTGTGTTTGTGTGTTGCTGGATGTGCATGCAATGAGTATTGCATGCGTTCGTTTGCTGGATGATACGAAGTACATATCTTGGTTTGTTTTGTTTATGAACAACAAGTGTATGAACAAATTGTTGTTGTTGTTAGTGTTACTGCTGCCTTTTGGTTGCACAAGTACGTGCGACATGCGATTTCATCAAAAAAATCACAAAAAAGACCGTATAAAAAATAGCCACTTTTAAACGTCAAAAACAACAAGTAATTTACATGAATTTATTATTATTTTTTGTTGTTTTTATTTATTTTTTTTCTCCTCTAAAATGAATTGCATGCCAGTTGTATTGTTCATCCTCTTGAAATACCCAATACATCAAATGACTTATTATTACTTATTTTGTTTTTTTTTTTTGTTTTAAAATTTTATATTTGCAAACTAATGTTTTTATAATTCAATTAACTTTTTGTTGTTGTTGTTGCTTTTTGGTGGATAATAAAAAAACTCGCAATATAAATACAAATAGAAGTAGTTAAGCTTGACAATCAGACAAAAAAAAAAAAAAAACAAACGCAAGTGTTTTTTTCTTTTTGCCATTAACTGCTTGCCTTGCTGCCATTTATCAAACGCTTCGAGACCTTGAAAATCGCACTAAGGCTGGCTTCGAACATGCAAAATAATTGTTGTCTGGGTAATTTTTGTGTGTTCCAATGAATTTAAATAAATATTTGTGTACAAATAATTCAGCGCAAGCCCATTGAATTGAAAACTGCCACCGGTCGGACCCCCAACCAGACTTGCAGACGTAATAAAATTATTTTAAGACTCGTAAAACTTCCACCAAGAAACAAGTTTCTATAGCCAATGCAGGAATTTGGGATACACCTGCGGTTGCTGGGTTTCTTTCTTCTCTTTCTCTCTCCGTATCGGAGTTAAATGATTTCTTGTCTGCCATGCTTTTTGGAGTCTGACAATGTCTGACCGGCTTTCTGACCCTAATTCATTCAAAGGCTTGTTGTTGTTACTGGTGGATACTAAACGAAATGGCCAGAAGCCTGTTATGTTGGGGAGGGTAATACAGTTGATCGATAAAGTGTACGTACGCTTAGGTATAGCAGCAATAAATCCGAATTTATGATAAATAAAGTCGTCGAGATTTTTATACTCTCATTCATATAGGTAAGTGCGCCTAAGTTCAACATGTCCCAAAAGTCGGCATTTTTGCCCTCAGCTATATGGCAATAGAGGGTTATATATAAATTAATATGGGCAAAACGTGTCTCAACGAAACAAGTGGTTTTAGACTCAAGGTCTCTTTGCATCAAATCCCTTTCAGGACATTTGGAGTCGATCTAGGGGTGCCCATCTGCCTGTCCGCCTGTCTGGCTGGTGTGCTAGCTCTCAAAGGAAGTATCCCATTTGGTCTAAACTTGGAACAGCGTAATATTATCATCATATATGGATCGTGTTCGGAGATGGGTATTGTCGGAACACCTCTTCTGGTACCTCCCCCACAAAAAATCAACATTTTCAATGAAACTAATTTACCTCATAGAACAAGAAAAGATCAACCGATTTTGATGAAACTTTGCAAATTCTAATATTTTTATCTGTGCTAGGTTGGTTGGGAAAATTGACAATATTCACCGACACCTTCATGTACCTCCCCCGCAAAGGGTCAAAATTTTGAATAATCTCAACGCTTATAAAATGTGAAAAAAGAGTCCGATTGTCTTCAAATTTTGTACATTTCATTATTTCAATTAATAGCAGATCTGGTATGACGAACGGACCCCTTCTTCTGGTACCTCCCCCACAAAGGGGTTAACATTTTTGAATAATCAAAACGCTCAAAAGAATTCAAAATAACCATCCGATTCTCTTCAAATCTCGTATATACCAATATTTCTAAGTATACAAGATCTGGTGTGAAGATGGTAAATAATGGCCAACTCCTACTGGTATCTCCCCCATAGCGGGTCAAATTGTTTTGAAAAATTATATCTCTCATAAAATGCGAAATAAACATCCGATTCCTTTCAAACTCGGCACATATCAATAATTTTATCAACAAAAGATGTGGCGTGAAGATGGTAGATATCGAAAGACACCTTCTGATGTCTCCCCCACAGCGGGTCAAAAATTTCGAATAATCATAGCTCTCATTAAGTTCAAAATAAACATCGGATTTCTTTCAAACTCGGCACGTCCGAATATTTCTATGAACACGAGATATAATGTAAATGTGGAATATATCGGCCCACCCCTTCTGGTACCTCCCCCACATTAAATGCAAAATTATCATATGATTCTTTGTAAACTTCACACATTCTCATATTTCTACTAACACAAGATCTGAGGTGAAAATGGAATATATTGAACCACCCCTTCTGGTACCACCCTCACAACGTGTCAAATTTTTTTAATAATTATAACTCCCATAAAATTCGAAAAAAGCATCCGACGTCCTTCAAACTTGGCACATCTCAATATTTTTATCAACACAAAGTCTGTTATGAGAATGGAATATATCGGATTACTCCTTCTGGTACCTCCCTCATAAAGGGTTCAAATTTTTGAAAAATCAAATTGCTGATAGAAAGCTAAATAAGTGTTCGATTCTCTTCAAATTTCATAAAGACTGATATTTCCACGAAAACAAAGCCTAATGTAAAGATGGGATAGAAGGGACCACTCCTTCTGGTACCTTCCCCACAAATGGTTCAAAATTTTGAATAATTTTAACTCTCATAACAAGCGAAATAAGCAACTGATTCTTTTGAAATTTAATACATCCCAATATTTCCACCAACACAAGATCTGGTGTGAAGATGGGATAGAACGGACCACTTCTTCTGGTACCTCCCCCACACCGGGTCAATTTTATTGAATAATTATAACTCCCATAAAATGCGAAATAAACATCTGATTTCTTTCAAACTCGGCACGTCGCAATATTTTTATCATCTGGTGCGAAGTTGAGATAAAACAGACCATTCCTTCTGGTACCTCACCCACAGCGGGTCAAATGTATTGAATATTTATATCTACTACAGAATGTGAAATAATTATCTGATTCTCTTCAAATTTGATAAATCCCAATATTTCTACCAACAAAAGATCTGGTGTGAAGATGGAACATATCGGTCCTTTCCTTCTGGTACCTTCCCCACAAAGGGTTCAAAATTTCGAGTAATAATAGCTCTCATAACAGGGGAAAAAATCATTTAATTATCTTCAAATTTCACTCTTCCGATATTTTTACCAACACAAGATCTGGTGTGAATATGGGGTATATCGGTCAATTCCTTCTGGTACCTCCCCCACAAGGCGTCACAACATTTAAAACTTATATCTCTCATAACTTGCGAAATAAGTCAGCGAATTTTTTCAAAATTGTCATACCTACATATTTCTCTCAACCAGAGATCTGATTTGTAAATTTTGAAATTTGTTAATATAAATATTTATTATTTTTTTAATTTTTCAAAAAATTTAAAAATTTTTTAATTTGTTGACTGACTACTAAACTTCCATTGCCTTATTGCAACTTAAATAATTTATTGTTAAATAATACATTTTTGCGGTTTTGTAATTTAAGTCCATCTATAGTTTTAAACTTTTCTTCCTATTTAATTTTTTAGACACTTTTCAATGCCCTGTAACACTATTTTATGGTTATCTTTAAATTTATTTAAAGGTAAATGTAAATCCCCCACTAGCATTACATTTTTTAGAACAAAAGTGAAAAACTCATTAATAATCTTTGAAAAGATAGTCATTTTTAATTGGAATTGCATGTTGACACTGCATTCATTTAGATCCACGAGGAAAAGGGGATTTACCTGGGGATAGATATTTCTATTAAAAATCTAATTATTAAATGCTTTAATTCTCTTCCCTAAATCTCTTATTCTCACAGTCTCAAAATTACTAAGAGATTATCATTTTATCACATTGAATAACCTTTGCAATGTAAATAATTGCTTCTCAGAATAGTTATCTATTTCCGTTACAAAAAAAGATATCATAACGGAAGGAAATGCTAGCCTTTTGCGGTTGTGTTATTGAAACACATACTCTCTTTTAGTCACTATATGCTCTTGTTAAGAGAGCACAATTGTCAAATCCATTGCCGTTATTAAATATCCGAGCCTTATTATGAGTCTCTGTTGATAATTGTGTTCTCACCTTTATTTATATTTTTTCTCCCTCTCTCACTATTAAAGTTTCTCAGTTCATGAAAGCCGGCTTAAAGTTGTTGGCTTTCCTGTGGCTGAATGTTTGTTGTTATATATGTGTGAGAGATACCTCTAGATGCTGTTTGTTAGACCAGACTTTGTGGTTATAGCTTTTTATTTATGCTTAAAACCAGTTTCCCAACACACCACCAACAACAACAAAATTTTATAAAATAATTCTAAAATATTTTTGGTATGCTGCGCCATCCCAGAGCCAAAGCCAACACCACCACCAAACATCACATTCCAACCAACCCCTCCTCAAAACAACAAGAATTCCATGAGACTTGTTTTGTGATTTCAAATAAAAAAAAATAATAAAGCAAAAAACTAGAAAATTTTGTTTTCAAAATTTCGATATTTTGAGGAAGTGGAGGGTGGGAGCAGGGACGGGAATTAAATGCGTAGAATTTATAACACCTTTAAAAATGATTTGATGTATAGTTGAATTAAGTCCACTTCTGATAGTCACAGGGATGAGATTTGAGTGGAATTATGGAACATGTATGTCATACAAACATTGTATGAAAATGAGAGGGATAATTGGGTGGCTCTTTAAGCTCTCCTTATTTACTCAGAGACAAGAAGGAAAGAGATTTCCTAAAAATGAAATTAAAAATGGTTATTTTGAAAATCAGGTTCCTGAGAAAATTCATAAAAAAGAGATATTTTAAGAGGAAACTAAAAATTACATTTTTTATTATATTTAACAATTTATTTAAAAGTTTTGGTATGAAATTTAGAATAAAAAATAATATCAAAAAAAAAAATAAATAAATAAATAAAAAAATAAATGAAAAAATAAAAAAAAAATAAAAAAAAATAAATAAAAAAAATAATTAATAATAAAAAAAATAATAAAAAAATATAAATAAATAAAAAATTATCAAGTTAAAAAATAAACAAGTTTTGCCGACACATGTATACCCTCAACCAATGTTCGTGTATTTAAATATATTCTGAATTCCATTATGATTATTCAAATTGTTGGCCCTCTAAGAAGTAGGTTCCGAAGGAATGGGCCCAATTTGTCCACTTCGTATCGGACCTAAATAAATATGCTATAAATATTGCGACGTTCCAGGTTTCGACTAATAATAGGTAATGGTATTAAAGATGGTGTCCTTTGTGGTTAGGGTACCAGATGGAGTTCACAGATATATATCATCTTCACAGCAGACTTTTGTTTTAGTACAAATAATGGGATGTGTGAAATTTAAAGAAAACCGGATGCTTATTTCGGATTTTATATCGTTGTAGCTATTTAAAATATTGACTCTTTGTGGGAGAGGTACCAGCAGGAGTTGACCGATATATTCCATCTTCACAATAGATCGTGTGCTAGCAGAAATAATGAGATGTATGAAATATAAAGAGAACCAAATGCTTATTTTGGATTTTAAAATCGTTTTGATTATTCAAAACGTTGACCCTTGGTGTGGGAGGTAGCAGAAGGAATGGCCCGATCTCTACCATTTTTACACCAGACCTTTGGTTAATAAAAATATTGTGATGTGTGAAATATGAAGAGAACCGGATGCTTATTTCGGATTTTTGAATCGTTTTGGTTATTCAAAACTTTGACCCCTTTGTGGGGAGGTACCAGAAGGAATGGTCCGATCTCTACGTTCTTTATAACAGAACTTGAGCTGATAGAAATATTGAGATTTGTTAAGTCTGCATGGAATCGGATGTTAATTTCGTGTTTTATGAGCTTCATGTATTTTCAAAATGTTGAACCTTTTTTGGGGAGGTACCAGAAGGAATAGTCCGATATCTACCATTTTTACACCAGACCTTAGGTTAGTAAATTTATTGTGATGTGTGTAATTTGAAGATAATCGGACTGTTCCATCAAATGTTATAAGAGTTATAATTATTCAAAATTTTGACCGTTTGTGGGGGAGGTACTTGGTGGAGTGGACCGATATTGTCCGTTTTCACACCTGACCTAGCACTTATGTAAATATTATGATTTGGAAAGTTGGCGCAAAATCGGATTATTCTTTCTCTTTCTGTGCAGTAAATTATTTTCTTTGAAAATTTCCACATTTTGTGGGGGAGGTATCAGAAGGAGTGGACCGATATATTCCATATTAACACCGGACCTTGGGTTAATGAAAATATTGTGATGTGTGAAATTTGAAGACAATCGGACTCTTACATCACGATTTATGATAATTATAATTATTCAAAATTTTGGCCCTTTGTGGGGAAGGTACTTGATACAGTGGTTCGATATTGTCCATTTTCGCACCTGACCTAGCACTGAAGCAATTATTGGGATTTACAAAGTTGGAGAAAAATCGGATTATTCTTTCTCTTTCTATGAAGTAAAATATTTTCTTTGAAAATGTTGACATTTTGTGGGGGAGTTACCAGAAGAAGTGGACCGATCTTGCCCATCTCCGAACACGATTTAAGTTTGCTAATAATATGATGATGTACCAAGTTTGGATCAAATCGGAAACTCCCTTCGAGAGTTATCGTGCGCACCAGCCAGACAGACAGACGGAAGGACATCGTTAGAGTGACTCCAAATGTCCTGAAACTGATTTGGTCCAAAGAGACTTGGCCGTATCCAATGATACATACCCTATGTAGCCCTATGGCTGAGGGTATAATAGTAGTATGACAAGGAAGCATGGGATTCATGTGCTGGAACAGATTTTTGATCAGCTATATCCGCAGGATCTTGCTTTTCTGTTGTGAAGAATTCTTGAGAAAAAAATTCAACAACAAAATCGCATCCTTATATAAACTGTGAGCCATTCATACAAAACTTTTCCATTTTTTTTCTCATCTCAATTCACGTGGATATTTTCAGGGCCAATTTGTGGTTTTCGCTTTAACTATTCAATTAAATTGAAATTAAATGCCCAAACTTTGATTAATAATTGAAAACTGGCAATTGCATTGTCTTTTGAATGAAACTCAAATAATTAAAACTCAAAACAATTTTTCATTGATGAAATGAAGAAAACGACTTGGGTTTACCCCCAACAATTGTTGAATTTTGTGAATTAAATTGTTGCGATTTTTTTTTTCTTTTCACAAAATTCTATTTAAATTTGTTTTCGAACTTTGCAAAAAAAAAAAATTAAAAATCATTTATTTGTAGTCCCGAGTGTATGTGTGCTTTTTTCGCATTGTTTAAATGCTGCAATTTAATTCATTTGCAAGGTTGGCTGCTTAAAAAAACAACAACATCACCAGTAATAATAAAAAAAGTAAATTTGTTTAAATGTGAAATTTACAACAATTGGCGTAACAAGTAAAACGGTTGCATTTAACTTAGCCAGACAGACGGAGGGACGAACGGATAGTCAGTCGGAGTCTATCAGTCAAGCCATTCGTCTACCCGTCCATCCATCCATTCATCCACCCGTCTATACAATTATGATCTCATCCTTCTCGCACTGAGAAAATAACATTCAGATAATTAAATAAATAAGCTTAATAAAAAAATTCAAAAAAAATTAAAAAAAATCACTCAACTTCAGTTCATTGCTAAAAAGTAAAAATGTTTTGTTGTTGTTGAACACCAAAGCAATACACGTTTGAAAAATAAAACAAATTATTGTCTTAAACGATTACACGGTCATAAACGCTGCGCTAAATTTGAATAGGACCAGTTGTAAATCAAAATAAAGCGAGAGAGAGAGAGAGAGAAAGGGAGTGAAAGGCTTTCAGAGCCATAAAAATGTAATGACTTGTGAAAAATAAATAAAAAATAAATAAATAAATAAGTGAATAAATAAATAAATGAATAAATAAATAAATGAAAGAGGAAAATATTTTTGTAAAACGAGAAATTTTCTAAAAAGATTTAAAGTTTAAAAATTAAATATTTAAAAAATTAATTTGTTTTTTTTTTTTAACTTTTACCAACCCTAGCCGAATCTTCAACAAAATGTTGAAATTCTTTAAAACAATTATAAAACATATGAAAAAAATCGGTTCTCGATCCCAAGAATCAAACTAAAATCGAAATAATTTTTAATAGGTTTTCAAGAGTTTCCAGAGCCTTAGACATGGGAATTTACGAGGAATTTTTCAAAGGAATTAGGTTAAGGCTACTTGGGACATAGTCGTAGAGTTTTTTATGGAGTACTTTATTCAAAGACTAAGGTTTGGATATAAAATAATATTTTTCCCAAGGCCCTCAGAGGCTTAGTCTGTGACTTTAAAAAGGAGTATTTTACAGAAAACTTATTCGTGGATTTTTTACGATATTTTTTGAGGGCTCCAAGAATTGTAATCGTAATTTTTTTTAAAACTGCTTTTCCAAGGACTTAGGCTGGGCTATTTTGAGAGAATATGTGTCCAAAAATATTTCCAGGTCATTAGTCGTACATAATATTTCAAAATAAGTTTCCTTGATTGAAGTCGCAGTGGCCGAAAAATGGCTCGTGAGCTGAACGTATCGCAATATTCCCTATTCGGCAAATATTGAAAAATGAGCTCGGAACATTGCCATTGAAATTCCAAAAAGTGCAAGAACTTACACCGCAACAGAAAGAAAATAGACTCAAAAGACCTACAGAGTTGCTTCGCTTGGCCGAAAGTGGTGAACTGCCGAATTTGGTTTTCGCCGATGAGAAAACCCTTCGTTGTCTAACAGTTTGTTCGTTGTCCAGCATACAAAATGATCGCGTTTACTTGCCAAAGAGGTCAGCTGAAAATGTGCACCTTCGGTTGGCAAACAGATACCAGAACTAAGGCGCCGGTCATGGTGTGGGCCGCCATAACAGCCGATGATCGCTCTCCACTCGTAGGAATCAACCGTGGCATCAGAATAAATGCTGAATATTATCATGAAAATATTCTGGAGAGTGTATTAAAGCCTTGGGCACGCAAACATAGCACCATCGCACTCAGCACGCGCCACACAAGAATGGTTACAAAATGTGGTTCCTTGCTTCATTTCCAGCGCACAATAGCCACCAAAATCTCCGGATACCAGTCCGTTGGACTATTGTGTCTGAAGTATTTTGGAAAGCAAGGTTGGCACTAAAAAAACCAAAGTGTCGAACACCTCAAGCAAGCGCTTCGCCAGGAATGGGCCAAAATACCGCAGAGCAACATTCGCGCAGTATGTGACGGTTTCATTGGCCGTTTAAGGGCCATAATTTGTGCCAAAGTTGACCAATTCGAACAAATATAAACTTATTCTAAAATGTGATGCTATTTCCGACATTTTTTGCTTTCATTCAATAAAATTAAAAAAATGAAAAAAAATTTATGGCATTTGACTTTGTTGCAGTTTATTTTTATCTCACCCTGTATTCGTAGTATTTTATAACTGATAAAGTTTTTTATCTTTTCTATACCCTCAGCCATTTGGCTACATTTGGCCTCATGGACATAAAAATTTTAGATCCTAGATCTTTGGGCCAAATCCGTTTCAGTGCCCGTTCCTCTGTCTGTCTTGATAGTGCACACGATAACCCATGAGGGGAGTAACAGATTTCGTTCAAATTTTGCTTCTTATCAAACATAGATCGAGTTCGGAGATGGGTGGTTAGATATTGCCCTCCTTACTCCTTTTGGTACCTCCCCCTCCAGTAAAGATCAAATGGCAAAGATCGGATAACACCTTCTAGTACCTTCCACACAAAAGGGTGAACATTTTTTAAAAACCATGAAACTTATTAAACGCGAAATAAGCATCCGACTCTTTTCAGACTCGACACATGCCAATATTTCTATTTACTTAAGATCTGGTGTAAAAATGGGAAAGATGGGACAACACCCTCTAGTACCTACCCCACAAACCGGGCAAAATTTTAAATAATTATAACGCTCATAATCTGCGAAATAAGCATACGATTCTTATGAAATTTGGCACATTTCAATATTGTGATTCCGATCTCTAAATCACGTCTAAATATTTGATATTACGTGTTATGGAGGTCATACCTCAAAATAACAAAAAAAAAAAAAAATACCGATTGGACACCCTCATTAAGAAAATTAATTCGAATATTATTCGGGTTCTAGAGTACCTGCTTTCATAAACAATTTACTTATTTTTTCACAACACGTTAAAAATTAAACGGCTATTGACTTCGATTTTTTAATGACGATAAACCAAGTTTTTTTTTTTTTTCTTGGCCTTCCTTATCAATGGCGGTGCGCACAGTTTCCATTTTGTTATAAAATTTCATCATAGCTCCACTTAAAAAAAAGTTATTAGTTGGGAGATAACGTCCAGTTTCGATAGAATGTTTAATTATTTACTTTTTTCATAATAAATGACCTGTTGTGGGTCTAGCATGGGCTTAATCAGGTGGCTAGTCTCACAAGAATTTTTTGACAACAAAGTAACCAGATGTGCTAGTTGAGAGTATTTTTGAGCCATCTGATAAAGGGGTAATAAAATTATAAAAAAGTGATATTTCGTGGATGTTGTACCCATTGTCCCATTTCTGGCTAAATAAATATTTAATGGCACCGTTTATTTTTAATTTATTGGGGGCCAATTAAAAAAATGGGAAAATGACCTCATTATAAAATATTATCAGAAATACTGCTTGAGGTAATAAATATTTTACAATTCGATTCCTTAGTTTTTATATATCATAGCTTTGTAATATACGAAAATCGGAAAGCCTCTGAAAATTGCTTCATTTTCCTGCAAACAATGTCTCCTTAAACACTTATATGTGTTTTTAATAACAGAACGCATTATTTAACACTGTTAAATGAATTCAAATCCTTGAGTGTACCTAAATAAGTTACTCTCTGTGTTTATCTCTCCCCTAACTTCAAAACAAACACCTTTGAATCTCCTACAAAGATTCTGTCATCTACAGAACGAAATAACAACAGCAACATCCAAATCTTTCCAAGTTCCCAATATTTTCGTCATGTTTTTGTTTTCATCATTCATTCTACCACAATACTCTCCTACCTATCTATCTACCTTCCAACCGAAAAGTTTTTTTTTTTCACAGGGAGTTTTTTTTATTGAATGATTCCCTTGAAATTTAAGCTTTCAAAAGAATAATACCCGACAATAGCCATGGAAGCAACAACAGCAACACCACAATGCCGAGAATAGCAAACCTCCCTCCCATTTCAAAACTCTGAGATGTGATCCGTTTTAATTTCGGTTTTTTTTTTTTTGTCACATTGTAAAGTTCTCACAACCGAAGACGACGACTCCCATCTGGTCTGGTCTCCTCTCCTTGAGAGTTGAAATGGGTATCAGTTTTGTTTTTGTGGGTGTCTGTGTGTGTGTATTTGAACAATTAACTGACCAGATACTTGTTTTTTTGGGTGTTTTTTATTTCTGTTGGCTAGGGAGGGTTTTATCTTCCGTTGTTTGCTTGGGTATCAAAGAAAAAGAGCCGAAATACCAGAGATTTATTTCTAAGCTCCAACAATAACAACAGCAAACGGGGTAACAGAGTAGATATTTCGATTAGCCAAAGTAGGGGAGGTTTGTTTTGTTTTTGTTTTTTTAAGAAGGTAAAAACAAAATATTTCAAATATCTATCGTGGAATGTTAAACCCATACAATGGTAGGCATTCAAAAGGGGATTTTGTGTGACTTTACAGTGGCTCAGAATGTGTTTGATGGGGAGAATTTTTTGTTAAATGAGGGAACGTTGTTAGATAATTATAATTATATTTTAAAAAATTTTAGTCTAAAGATTTTTGTCCAAAACAGTGGCTGGCAGAGAGTCAGACTTTTATATTCTCCCAATTTTGGCACTCTCTAATTAAATGCTTTTTCAACAGTTCTATTTGAGTGTGTGTGGAGGATTACACTCATGTCTCTGCATTTGCCTGGCGTTGATCTTAAATGAGTAGTGATGAGTTCTTAGTTGAAAACGATGTGGTACCTTGCAACATTTGTAATGATGATTTTGGGAAAGGCAAAAGAGTGAGTTTAATTCTCATTGACTTGAGAATACTTGATACTTAAAGTGCTTTTTTCAACCAAGTCGTCATATTATAAAAATCTGAAAAAGCCAAGTGACCATTGCCTTCGCCAGCATGTAAACATGATATTGGCAAATATTATCAAATATTTATTAACGATTAACAACTATTCAAAAACTGTCAGTTTCATGATATTTTTGTCAACTTATAAACATTTAACATTTTCAACTTTTAGGGAGCAGATTCTATTTGAAAAAATCTGCCCGTTTTTGTTTATGAGGCTCAAACTGGCTCTAACTTTTGCATGAAAAAGAAGACCTGTAACTATTCTTTGACAATAGAAAGACATGTAGATCTTTTATGACAAATAAGAGCTTTTGGCCTTCAAGGGAAGGCAAGGCCTTCTGGTTTATGGGGCAAAGAGAAAGCCCAAGGTTTTTTTCTTTAGAAAACAAGAAGTATTGATGTAGAAATCCTTAAGACCCACTTTGGAAAAATAAATCATTAAACTCTAAAATGTTTGTCTTCTTTATAAGATCGATGGTGTAAGCATTATCTATGAGAAATAAAGAATCTTCAGATCTTCCAAGTCAGAGGAAGGCCTGAAGGACGTATGCAGTCAAAGGGAGGATCTAGGTATATTTTATTGATAAAGAAACCCTCCAGAGATATTCTACTTAAAAATGAAATATTCGGGTATTTAAACGAAAAAATTAGTCACTCGGGCGATGAGACCTTTAGTGGCTTTTTTTATAAACAATCTTTAGAATGCTCGATTTTCTACCACAAGAAAAGATTTTCAGATATTTTATGAAAAAACAGATCACAGGACTTCATATCAGCTATTGATAAAGAATTCCTTCAAATAGGACTTACAAAAATAAGACATCCAGGATATAAGACTAAAGGTATTTTTTGAAGGTCTTAAGATTAGCTATGCAAACGAAAAATCTGTAAATTTCTAATGGCTAAGGAAGATTTTGGGTCAAATTTCACACATCCCAATAATTTTACTAATCCAAGGTCTGGTGCCCAAATGGAATACATCGGTCCACTCCTTCTAGTACCTCCCCCACAAAAGGTCGAAATTTAAACAAAAAAATATTTTCTGCACAGAAAGAGAAGCAATAGTCAGATTTTGCTCCTACTTTGCAAATCATAATATTTGTGTCAGGTGCACACATTGCAATAATTTTATTAACCCAAGGTCTGGTATTAAGATGGAATACAAAGGGTCAGAATTTGGAATATCCATGAAGCTCATAAAATATGCGAAATTAACATCAGATTCTATTCAGACTTGGTATATCTCAATATTTCTATCAACTCAAGATCTGTTATAACGATGGTAGAGATCGGACCATTTCTTCTGGTACCTCCACCACAAAGGGTGAAAGTATTGAATAACCAACGCTATTATAAAATCCGAAATAAGCATCCGGTTCTCTTCAAATTTCACATAACGCATTATTTCTGCTTACACTAGATTTGATGTGAAGATGGGACATAACGGTCCACTCCTTCTGGTACCTCCCCCCCCACAAAGGCTTAAAAGTTGTGAATACCCATGAAGCTCATAAAACCCGAAATTATGATCCGAATGCATTCAGATTTGGTATAATTCAATATTTTCATCAACACAAGATCAGTTATAAAGATGGTAGAAATCGGATAAATTGTTCTGGCACCTCCCCCTCATAATAATGTTATCTATTAAAAATATGGACCTCCAAATCTCCTATGGCCTTAAGGTCAAATATGGAAAGAAGATATACCAACTTTTTATTAGGAAGGTTTTAGAGACTCTTTGAAAAAATAAAAAAACAATTTTAGGTCTCCTATAGAAAAATTAAGCTCTTCAGAGAAAGAAGGATACTGAGATTTTTATTAAAAGGACAGCTATTTGATTAGCCGATAAAGAAAGGTCTTCAAAACTCTTATAGTTGACGAAATCTTTTAAGAGTATGGATGTATAGGTCTTGTGTCGCAAAATAATTTCTTCAGACCATTTTGGAAAAACAAGAGTTTCAGCGCCCAAATTATTCAATAGATCTTTAAAATATTCATAATTTCAGGTCTCCAGTCCCTCTTTTGAAAAAATAATATCTTCAGACTATTTTGGAAAAGCAAGAGTTTCTGGTCTTCTATAATAAACCAGTCTTCAGATTAGACCAAGAAAAAATACCATTTGTTTAAAAAACCCTGATGTTGGTTCTAAATAACAAGTGGCGCCCAAATGTTGTCATAGCTTCTTAAAATATTAATGTATTCGGTAGAAAACATTTCTCCACAAATCAACTCAACGTAGAAAAAACAGAACTAATGTTTGAAAAATTACTGATATGATATGACCCCAACCAACAAGTGGCGCCCAAATGTGTCAGTTTTTAATATTTTAAAATATCAATAGGAAAAAATTCCAATAAATTCTCGAAACTTTTTGAGAATTATTTTTGCATTATTTACAACAAAGGCAATAAAAATGTCTATAAAAATCTCTTCATAAGAACTTAGTCATACAAAAAAAAAAAAAAAAAATTAACTAACCTCTGCTACGTCATCGACTGGAATTACTATTTTCCACTCATTGGTTATTTTAACTAACTTTTCTAGAATGTCCGCACAAACAAAATATATATTTTTTTCAAAAAATTTATTATGGCATTTTATCTATGGTTGTGTGTGTGTATGTGCATTAGGTGATAATTTTAAAATTTGGTTTAAAATCGAAATACCTTCGCCTTTCATTGGAAACATTGTGACTTCATTGGCATAAAATTCCAATCATTTGAAAGTAAACCCCGAAATAAGTAAACGTATTTACTCGAAGGGGAGGGAGGGCTTTGGCCAAAACAAAAGCAAAAGGAAGTATTAAATAATCTTTGTGTAAACATTAAGTAAATATTTACAGTTGTTTATGTGGGCCAGGGTGGGGAAGTCGGTTGGAATGGGGGGCAAATAATGAAATAGTGAATGGCAAAGAATGACTGAATAAATACAAAATTAGTAATTTTTGTGGAGTAAGAAAATGCCAATAAGGCAACAACGGTAATTTGTGTCCCCTCCCCCTACCTCACCTGCTGCTGTTGTGGCATGATAAGATATGCACGTGTTTGGCGGGAAGTTTAAAGCCAAAAATTAATTAATTTTTATCTTTTGTTGATTTTTTTATTCTTCTCGGGGCAACTACTTGTCTTTGGCAAACAATAATCTTAAGACAGTTTAAAATTATTAAATAATTATTTTTATTTATTTGTCTTTTCTTTCTTTTCTCTTCGTCTGTCCCACCACCACTCGAAATCAATTTCCTTGTTGCCAATTTATGTCAAATCAAGTTATCACCGGCGTTAATTGTGTGTCTCAATAGGCAGAGATCGATCATTGAACTCTTTCTTTGTTGCCGGGTATTATTAGCCATATTTGGAGTATCAGCCGCACCAGCAATGTACGGAATGCTAGTCTGGCAGCAAAACAAAGCTGACTTTGACAAATTTGTATTATTTTATTATGGCTGTTGTTGATTTTTTATTTATTTATTTTTTTTTCTTTTCAAAACCAGTTTTATGTTGACCTATTAAATTGAATTTAGCCTGGGTGTTGATGATTTTATGTTTTTAGAAAAGCGTCAAAAAAGCGAAATAAATTAAATTTACTCTAGCCATAAATACCGAGTTTGTTTTTCTAAAACAAATAATCGCCAAATAGTCAATGAAGCGTTAAATTCAATTGCTAATTGAATTTTTAAACAAAAAAAAATTGGAAAAATTTTTTCACAATTTGTTGTTTTTATTGAATTTATTTGTTAAATTTTCGGCATGGAGTAATTCCAGTAAATTGCTCATTTAATTTGCACTTGATTTAAGGGGAATATTTTATTTTGAAAAATTTCCAAAAATAACTAAAAATCCCTAAAAGTTTTGGCATTTTATAACCTCAGGCATTTTATACCTTCGGCCTGCAGAGGATATATATCATTTAATAAGCCAAAAACGTACCTAATCGAAATAACCCCTAGGTGTCTTTGGACCAAATCCGTTTCAGGGCATTTCAAATCGATCTCGGGGTGTCCGTCTGTCTCACTGGTGCTCACGATAACTCTCGAAGGCAGTAACCGATTTGGTTCAAACTTGGCACATTTTAATATTATTATCAAACTTAGATCGAGTTCCAAGATGGGCAATATCGGTCTACTCCTTCTGGTACATCCCCCACAAAAAGCAACACATTTTCAGAGATAATAACTTGGCTCATAGAACAAGCCTGGATCATCCAATTTTGTGCAAATTTTGCAAATCCTAATATTTTTATCAGTCCTGTGACAGGAGCGAAAATGAACGATTTCGGCGAATTGCATTAAGTAACTCACCCACAAAGGGTTGAAACTTTGAATAACCAAAAAGGTTATAAATGACAAACTGTTTGTCTTCAAATTTCGCACATCCCTTTATTTCTTCCAACACAAGATCTCGTATGGAGAGGGGAGCGAACGGATCACTACCTCTGGTACCTTCCCCACAACGGGTGAAAATTTTAAATAACCTTGACGCTGATAAAAATGCGAAATAAACATCCAATTCTCTTCAATTGTGGCAAGTCCCAATATTTTTATCAACACAAAATCTGGTGTGGATACATCTGCCTACCCCTTGCGTTACTACCGCTTAACGGGACAAAATTATAAATAATTATAACAATTATAAAACTCGGAAAAAAAATTAACTCAAGATCTGTTGTGAAGGAGTTAGATAGCGGCCTATTACTTCTGATACCTCTCCCACAAAGAGTCACAATTTTCACTACTTATATCTCCCATAACTTTCAAAAAATTCTTGGTATATCAAAATATTTCTCTCACAACAAATAGTAAAAATTTTGAAAAAAAAAATCCGATTGAAAAAATTGTCTTCGTCATTTGACTATTTTCGTTGAATCCCAAAATGGAAGAATTTTAGAAAAAATCCATCTTCGAAAAAAATTTCCTTTCGTGAAAAATAATTTTTTATTTTTTCCCTGAATTCTACGTTATTTTCACAACGGAACCCAGAAATGGAAAAATTTCGAAAAAATATCCATTAACAAAATGTCCCTTCGTTGGACAAAAATTTTCCAACAGAATCCAGAAATGAAAGAATTTTTAAAAAATACCCATAAATAAAAATTTCCCTTGGTGAAGCAAAAATTTCCCAAATGGGAAATTTTGAGTTTTTAACACCAATAGATTTCATACTTCCCATGGGATTCAAAATAATCAAAAATTTTGGAAAAATCTTCTTTAACAAAAATTTCCCTTTCTGGATGATAAATTTTCCAAATGGGAAATTTTTAGGTTTTCGCTAAAATCTATTTTATTTCCCCCAAAGTAACCAGTAATGCCAAAAATTTCGAAAAAAATTCCATAAACAAAAATTTCCCTTCGTGAGTTTTTAATGCCAATCGGTTTCATGCTTCTCAATGAATCCAAAAATGCAAGAATTTTGGAAAAATCTTCATTGACAAAAATTTCCCTTCATGAAACAAAAATTTCCCAACTGGGAAATTTTGAGTTTTTAACACCAATCGATTTTATGCTTCCCATTGAATTCAAAAATGCAAAAATTTTGAAAAAAAATCTTCATTAACAAAAATTTCCCTTTCTGGATAATAAATTTCCGAAATGGGATATGAACGAATTTTCGAAAAATACCCATAAACAAAAATTTCCCTATGCAAAGCATAAATTTCCCAAATGGGAAATTTTGAGATTTTAACACCAATCAATTTTATGCTTTCCATCGAATCCAAAAATGCAAAAATTTTTGAAAAAAAAAATCTTCATTAACAAAAATTTCCCTTTCTGGATAATCAATTTCCCAAAAGGGAAATTTTTATTTTTGCACCCAAATCGACTATAGTTTTCGCACAGAATCCAGATATGCAAGAATTTTCGAAAAATCCCCATATACAAAAATTTCCCTTCATGAAGCAAAAATTTCCCAAATGGGAAATTTTGAGTTTTTAACGCCCATCGATTTTATGCTTCCCATGGAATCCAAAAATGCAAGAATTTTGGAAAAATTTTAATTAACAAAAATTTCCCTTTCTGGATAACAAATTTCCCAAATGGTTAATTTTGAAAATTTCACTGAAATCTGCTTTATTTTCCTGCAAAACAGATGAATGCAAATTTTTTTTAGTTTTACAACAATTTCCCTCTTTTTATTTTATATGACTCAATGTTGCAATTCAAAATTTAACTCAAAGTGGGTTAAGGTTTCGTTTGGAACGATAACGCAACGCATTTGAGATATGAACAAATCAAAAACGGATATTTCAGTTTCTAATCACTTCACATTTGAACAATGAATGGGGCTGGCTAATGACGAAATGGCTTGAAACAAAAAAAAAAAATTAAATCCACACTTGAAATAAGCTCCCAAAGAGCTTAGTTTGAAATCTGGCAGTTAAGGCAGAGGGAATGGGTATGAAATCAGCTCTAAATTGATTAAATTTGAATACATTCTCAAAACAAAAACAGCTTGCAATTATCTAAACAAACGAATTGTTTGGAAAATGAAAACGAAAAACGCCGGAAATAGCTGTAAATTGTGTTCGGCATCATTTGAATACAATACTTGCGGAATTTCAGTGGAAACTAATTTTGAATTTCCTTTGCTTTCATTTCATTTCAGTTAAATAAATTCCCGTAAAGTAATTGCAACTGCAGGTCGGTGAACACACTAAACACTAAAAATGTCCAATTCCTCCAAACCCAGCTCACCCACGCCCAGCAGCACCCCCTCTAGTCCGGAAGTTAATAAGGCAGCTTTGAAACTCTGCCACATTGTTAAGCGTCCCGATTTCGATGGCTATGGCTTTAATTTGCACTCGGAAAAATCAAAGCCAGGACAATTTATTGGCAAGGTTGATGCCAACTCGCCGGCCGAGGCAGCTGGCTTGAAGGAGGGTGATCGCATCATCGAAGTCAATGGCACGCCGATACACAGTGAGACCCACAAACAGGTGGTGCAGCGTATCAAGGCCATTTCCTGTGAGGTGAGATTGCTTTTGATCGATGTTGAGGGCAAGGGTGATGGCAAGCAGTATCTGGGTGGGGAGGTCAACACGAATGGCCATAACAACAACAACAATAGTGTGGAGGTTAGCAAAACAGAACAAGTCATGCCGGGAGCAAGTGAAAACATCAACAGCATTACCATGGTATCGACCAAGAGGGCTTCGCAGACCTCGCACAGTTCCGGACACAGTGCCGTGACCACAAATGCCAATGGTGGTTCCGATGTCACTGACCATCAAGTTGTACACAACAACAACAACAATAACAATATACCGCCACCACCCTCGGCCACCATGGCCAGTGTGCAAAAGACAGCCAATGGTGGCAGTGCCTCATCGGGCAATGGCAGTGTCATGGGTGGCGGCAGCAGTTCAACAGCGGCGCAGGCGCCGGCGCCAACCTCCACTGCCAAGGCGGGTGGTCTCCAATTGAATATGACTGCAGCCGAAATGCGTGCCAAGCTATTGTCCCGCAAGAAATACGATCCCAAAAACGAAAGTGTCGATCTGAAGAAGAAATATGAAATTGTACAGAAACTCTAAACCTCCAGCCACACGAACAACAATAATCGGCATCAAAATTCAACAAGGCCAACACCACGAGAAATCTTAAGGTCCCCCAACTTTTTTTTTTTTTGTCCGGAATTTCTTAGAAGTCATTTGTAGTTTTGTTTATTTGAAAACAAATCTTCCCTCCCAAAAACAAAAAAAAAAAAAAAAAAAAAAAAACGAAAATTAACAAGAAAAAGCCATTTTTGAAAACATAAACTTCTAAACAAAAAAAAAATGAAAAATAAAAACAAAAAAACTTTCAATAAACACCGGAACGACAACACTTAGCTTTAAGTATACATAAAAAAACTAAAAATAAAACAAACAAAACATAAATACCATTTAAAAATACATATGACAAATGTATGTGTATGTAGAATTTTATTTTTATTATTATTAATCTAATGTATTTTTTATTGATTATTCCCATTGTGTGAGAGACAATAAATACTAGAATCGACAAAAAAAAAAGAAAATCACACACACCCAACAACCAAGGCAGAACAACACTTAAGAAGATAAACAACAAAACAATAAACAAGCTCTAAAAGTAATAAAAAAAAACAAAAGAATATGCAACCTATGTGTCAATTATTTAAGTCAACCTTTTAAGTAAGAACGTATGATAAACACATACGATTTATTATTACTTATTAAATATTAAAATAAAATATTTAAAAAAAAAATAGATCAAAAGTGTTTTTTTTTTAACAAGCAAAAAAACATTAAGTTCGGCCGGGCCAAACTTTGAATACCCTCCACCTTAGAGTAAAGGAAACATTGGAAGAAATGTAGAAAAACCATTAAAATGCCGAATATCGGGAGGTACCGTTATATGGGGGCTATACCAAATCGTGGACCTACACATGCAATGTTTCGCCCAAGGAGCTGACCTACAAATACCAATTCTCAGACAAATCCGTGAAGAAATGTAGCAAAAGTCATCAAAATACCTAATATCGGGAGGTACCGTTATATGGGGGCTATACCAAAACGTGGACCTATATGTACTATGTTCCGCCACCGAAGCTAGAACCTATTGCGAACTACAAATAACAAATTATAGACAAATCCGTGAAAAAATGTAGCAAAAGTCATTAAAATACCGAATATCGGGAGGTACCGTTATATGGGGGCTATACCAAAACGTGGACCTATACATGCAATGTTTTGCCACACGCACAGGGATCCGTTATGACCTACAAATACCAATTTTCAGAAAATTCCATGAAAAAATGTGGCATAAATCATCAAAATACCGAATATCGGGAGGTACCGTTATATGGAGACTATACCAAAACGTGGACCGATATACGTCATTTTCAATACCTACCATCCTAGACACAATACAAATTTCTCTGCTAAATTTTGGTGCTCTACGTCAAATACTGTGGGCTGTATCGTGATTTCAACAGACAAACAGACGGACATAGTTAAATCGACTTAGAATTATATGCTGATTATGAATATATATACATTATGGGGTCTACGAGACATGTTACAAACGGAATGACATAGTTAATATACCCTTCCAAGGTGGAGGGTTTAAAAAGGCCATTGGGATAAGGTAGGTACATATTATGCCTCATCAATTACTTTTCTTGGATATTTGAATAAAATAGATAAATTATCCGTAGAGCTAGGATAACAAAGATACAATATTCGAAACAGTTGGATAACATGGATAAGTTTTTCTAATTACTTTGGATATAATTTAGGTTGTTTGGATAACATAGATAAATTTAAAGTGACATTTGTATACCATAGATACATTATCCGAGACTTTTTGATACCATAGATAATTTATCTAAACAATTTCGATAACGCAGATACATTATCCATGGTATTTGGTTACATAGATACATACCAAAACCCGTTTAAGATAAGAAATATACCTCATTCGTGGCATTAGGACAACAAAGATGCCCTTTAGAAGTAATTGGGATAAATAAGATACATTATCCGTAACTTATAGATGACATACATACATTATCCGTGAGTATTGGATGCATATATACATTATCCAGGCCACTTAGAAAACATAGATACAATATCCGCAACATTTAATTGACATAAATACTTTATCCGTGCGACCCTGAAGCTTTATCCAAACCATTTTTCAGTAGCATAGATATAAATTATCTGAGAAATTTGGATAACATAGATACATTGTACGTACCACTTAGATAAGAAAGATGCATTATCCGCATAATTTGGTAGCATTTATACATTATTTTAAATAATTTGGAAAATAAAAATAGAACATTGTCCGTATTTTGTGCCACTGAAGCTGTATTCAAACCATTTAGATAACATAGATAAATTATCCCAGACATTTGGATATATTTTTCGTGTGGGTTTGGTAAAAAGATAAATAATCTGCATCATTTGGTTAGTATTTACACGATATCGGAAAAATGTGGATTACATGACTACAATACCATGACCTGTGGATAACATAGTTTATTTATCTAAGTCATTCGGATGAGAGATACATTATCTGCATCATGTAGATGACATAAATACATTGTCCATAATATTCGGATAGCATAGATACTATATTTGAGCTAGATATTTGAGATAGATACATAATTAGTAACATTTTTGTGGCAGAGATATTTTATCTGTATTATTTCGAAATCATAGATACATTATTTTCGACATTTTGTACCACTGAAGCTGTATCTTAACCCTTTAGATAACATAGATAATTTATCCGAAACATTTGGATAGCGTAGATATATTTTTGGTAACATTTTGATAAGAAAGATACATTATCCACAATATTTGGATAAGACTTAGCCAGCATAGATAATTGAAGATAACACAGATAAATGTCCTAAAACATTTGAATGGTATATATACATTTTTGTGTCATTTAGATAAGAAAGATACATTATCCGCATCATTTGGCTATCATGTATACGTTATCCAATTAATTTGGAGAATATCCGAGAACTTCGGATAACATAGTTTATGCATCTAAGTCATTTGGAAAACAGAAATTCATTATCTGAGACAGTTAGGTGCAGTGGATGCATTATTCCAGACATTTTGTACCACTGAAGCTGTATCCAAACCATTTAACAAACATAGATAATTTATCCGAGACATTTGGATAACGTAGATACATTTTTTGGTAACATTTTGAAAGATACATTATCCACATTGATAAATTATGTAAGACATTTGGAAAACATAGAGACATTTTTCGTGTCATTTAATTAAAAAGATACAATATCCCCATCACTTGGTTAGCATTTGCATTTTATCCAAGTAATTTGGATAGTAACTGCACCCTTTGGATAAGATAGTGTATTTATCTTTGTCTTTTGATAAAAGAAATACATTATCTGTAATGAAGATTAATGTATCTAAAGCCCTAAATCTTACAGATAATGTATTTCTTTTATCCAAACATGAAGATATGTATGGACATCATAGATACAATAACATCAATACAATATACATGCTTCCTGGATAATATAGATACAATACATATGCTTTCTTGATAGCGTAGATACAATATTTTCGTTTCCTGCATATCATAGATACAATATCTACGTTATAGATACAATATACATGCTTCCTAGATAGTGTAGATACAATATCCATGTGATAGATACTGTTACGTTCTTGGATTTTACTTAATCCCGTGTAGACGTTGTTTTATTTCCCAATACAGCTCGTACCAAATAAAACGCGGGTTCTTTCGGATTACGATTATTACAATGATTTTATTGCACTTTACTTTACTCGACGGTTTCAATTCGCGATCTGATTCACAACTGACTAACTGCCTTTCCATTTCCCCTATTTATATGAGCCTCGCCTGTCGCTACAGAAGTTTCTAGACGATCTGGTAACGCCTAGATTACTAACAATCTACCAATGCAACGAGCACATACAAACTTACATTGAGTGAACAATAACAACAACACATACAAACTTACATTGAGTGAACAATAACAACAACACATACACAGGCGAGAGGGTAACAAAGAAAGAGGAATTAAGCGATCATCAATGATGACGTTTAACAAGAATTGTACGTCAGCAACAAAATAGAAAATGAAAGAGGAAATGGAAGGATGTAGAAAAATCTATACAGTAGTTGTTGTTGTGAAGATATTCAAATAAACTGCGTAGTAGAAATTTACGTTACAATTCAAATTCTTACATTAACGGAATTCATCTAAATTAACTTAAATCTAAAGTTATATTCGTAACAATACAATATCCACGCTTCCTCGATAGCATAGATACAATATCTAAATTATAGATACAATATTCACGCTTCTTGGATAGCATATCATCGCTATAGATACAATATCTAGGCTATAGATACAATATCTAGGCTATAGATACAATATTCACGGTTCCTGTTTAGCATGGAAACAGTATCATCGGTATAGATACAATATCCACGCTTCCTGGATAGCATAGACACAATATCCACACTTTCTTAATAGCAATAATACCAATATGTAAACCTCCTGTATGGCATAGATACAAAAACTACTCTTTTTGCATATCATGGATACAATATCCATACTTTTTGGATGACGTAGATACAATATCTATACTATTTAAATATTTAGATACAATATTCCGGCTTCTTGAAAATCGTAGATACAATATCCATAATTCTTGGATGGTGTAGATACAATATCTATACGATTTGAATATCTCGATACAGAATTTATGCTTCTTTGATATCGTAGATACAATATCTACACTAATTGACCAAGATGCAATATCCACACTTTTTTGATGATGATATACCAGATACACTATTCAGAATAGTATATATAAATATGTGGTAATTTATATATTTTATCCATGATATCTTGACAGAAAAGCTACCTTCTCCTAAACATTTCCAGAATCAAACTAAATTATCTATGTAACCAAATAAAAATTTTCCATTTCAATACCATTGATCCACATTGTGGGGATAATAAATTAAAAAATAAAATCAATTTTCAAAATTAAGTAAATAAAGCTACCTTACAAATTTCCCCAACATTAATTACTGGTCCTAAACATTTATCACCATTTACAACAATCTCCATTCATTTGGAAAAAGTCTTAAGTAGTCCCCCCGTTGATACTTTTTATGAATTTACGACAAACGACTGTCGAACGACAAACGTCGCAATTGTGCTTTATCTTTATCTACAGCAGACCTCCCTCAGCAGCAGCGGCAATGCTGCTGCGGCGACACTAACGGAGTCTCATTATTTTCTTGCTGTTAAGAAGAGTAGCAGCTTCTGTTTTTATTGTGTGTAGCTTTTATTGGGGGGGCTACTGATTTTCTCTTTACAGCAGGGGTGCTCAAGAAGAAATATCTGTTTTCAGTCGAATTTCTCTTTGCTTATTTAAATCAAGAACAAAACAGTGTTAAGTCATTATTTATACAAATATTTTTTATCCATTTGCTTTATAAACTATTTTGGCAAACATTCGTGTTTAAAAACAATTAAATAGAACAGTAAAATATAAAGAAAAACAGAATTTTAATTTTCTCTTAAATTATCTCTTTTTTCTCTTCATGTTCTAGAACACGGTTTTGAGCACCCCTGCTTTACAGCCAAGAGTTATGAAGTGAGTTCCTCACAAATAAATGAACACAAAAATTAATAAAATACAATAAAAATGTAAAAATAAACCACAATCTTTCTCTTCTTTTTTTCTCTCTCTCTCTTTAAATTGGCTGCTAAGTGTGTGATTGGTGAGAAATGAAAAAAAAATAAACTTTTAATGTAAAAGAAAATAACAATACAAATTATAAACTTTAACTGTGAAAAAAAAAGCGCGGCTACGTTAAACAAAATAAATGAAAAGCTTTTTTTCCTATGATCGTTTGTATTGACATCAATAGAGATAAGGAGAGTTGCCAGATTTTGTGGGCATAATACACAGAGGAAAATTAGTAGAAGGCATTAGAGAAATTTGTATTTTTTATTGGGTATTGATTGAAGAAAACAATTTTGTTAATTTTATTTGCTCATTGGATTCTAACGATTAGACGTGGCTGTGAATTATAGTGAGTCATTCTCAAACGCAACATGTTTATTATTTCGTATTGCCTAAAAGTATGCTATAATTTGTTATTTGATTATAATCATTAGTTTGTTTTAGATCTTCAACATTTATTTTTGAAAGAAATCGGGACTCTGAACACACATTTAATGAAATTTTGTTGTTCGTCTGATTTTCTGATTTATGTATTTTTGGAACTTTTGTGGGTGAAATAAGAGAAGGGGAGGGGGGGGGGGGGGGGCATATTTATACAGAAAAAAAAAGAGTAGTGAAATGACTGAGTGATTGACTTAGAATTAGAATCAATACCCAGACAAAATGTTTGAAGCTAGAACCTTGAAATTTTGAACAAGGGTCAGTCTTGGTGTGATGGCGTCTGATAAGGCTGGGTGTTTGGAAAATAGTACGAAATGGAAAACGGTACAAAAAAGTACTAAAATGTACAAAAATTTTAGTACCTTGTATTTCACAAACGGAATGAGCTAGAAATTTGATATAAGAGTATCAGAGTGCAGGATAACTGTACCAAAGAGCTTCCCTAAATTCCAACTTTAAGGTTACGAAAAGTTCTAAAATGGTACTAAACTTTTTAAATGGTACCATTTGGTGTTATGGGAACGGATAGAGTTAAAAACTTGAAATTTGGCATAGGAATCAAACTTGGAAAGTAAGTTTGATATAAGAAGATGGTTTTGGAAATGTTTACTAAATGAGCAAACTGTACTAAATGGTACTAGATTTGCAACAGTTTGGTTTAGGGTGGACGGATGAAACTGAAATTTTGTATTGGTGTTGATGGTAGGGTTGTGATAAAGAGGCCGTCTTGGAGATTTGTACTACAAGTGCACGAAAAGTACTAAATAGTACTATATATGGTACAATTTGGCATTGGGTGAACAGAAAGTGTGTGAAATTTGAAATTTGGTATTGGGGTAGCTGTTCATGTGTAGCCTGGACATATGGAGGTAGTTTTAGGAATGTGTACTTTAACTGTACGAAAAGTACTAAATGGTATTAAATATGGCAGTGTGTGAAGGGATAGGAATGGAATTCTGAAACTGAAAGTGAGGTATCTTTTGATATCTGGAATTAAGATTTGGAGCTGGTTTTGGAAATGTGTACTATAATTGTTCAAAAAGTACCAAGTGGTACTAATTTGGGCATGTAAAGGGATAGAGATAAAATTGTGAAATTTGATATAGATGTCACTGTTGATGTCTGTGGTTAAAATATGGAGGTGGTTTTGGAAATGTGTACTACAAGTGCACGAAGAGTACTAAATAGTACTATATTTTTGGTACAATTTTGAACTTGATGAACAGATAGTGCATGAAATATGAAATTTGGTATTAGGGTCGCTGTTCATGTGTAGTTAGGACACATGGAGTTGATCTCGGGAAAGTGTACTAAAATTATACGAAAAGTGTTAAATGGTACTAAATTTGGTATTGAGTGAAGGGATAGCACTGAAATCCTCAGATTTCAAATTGAGATCCCTGTTGGTATCTATAATTGAGATATGGAGATGGTTTTTATTAGAAATGAGTCCTGTAATTTTACGAAAAGTACTAAGTGGTACTAAATTGGGTATTGGGTGAAGGAATATAGATAAAATTCGAATATTTAATATTTAGATTACCGATGGTATCTATGTTTGAGGTTTGACAGCGGTTTGGATATGCGACCTATATTTGTACGAAAAGTACTAAATGGTACTAAATTTAGTATTGGGTGAAGGGATGGAGCTGACATCCTCAAATTTGACATTAAGGTATCTGATGGTATATGGTATTAGGTTGGTATATGGAATTGAGATAAGGAAGCGTTTTCGGAAATGTGTACTAGAATTGTACTAAATGGTACTAAATTTGATGATGGGGAAAATTAAAGGGCTGAGATCCTGAAATTTCATTTTAAGGTCTTTGTTAATATCTGAAATGGTCAAATGGAGGTTGTTTTGGAAATATGTACTGAAATTGTTCGAGAAGTACAAAATAGTACCAAACTTGGTATTGAAATCCTGAAATTTGATATTTAGGTCTCAGCTGGTATTCGGCGTTGAGATCTGGTGGTGGTTTTGCATATGCGTACTATATTTCTACGAAAAGTGCTAAATCCAACTATATTTGGTATCGGATGAAGGGATATAGCTGAAATCCTGAAATTTGATATTGAGGTCAGTGCTGTTTCCAAGTATTTACTTATGGAGACTTTGAATTAGTTTCAAACAGAAAAATTTGATGTGGGCCCATTGTGCAATGGTTTTTTTTAATATCATCCTCGTTAAAGTTCAAAATAGAAGATTTTGAAGACTTTTTTGATGTAAAAGGTAAATATTTTCTCATTATTCCTTTGCGAAAAAACATAACCTTGAATAATATATAAAAGTTTGGAAATCGGACAATTTAGCAGGATGGATGAAGTTTTGATAGAAAAAAAAATGTTATCCAACTCAACAAATTGTACATTTGAGTACTAACAAGTAAAGTTCGGCCGGGCCGAACTTTGAACACCATCCACTATTTGAAACGAATTTGGTACCATTATATGGGGGCTGTACGAAGACATGTACAGACAATTTTCTGTTGTAGGCTGTTGTATCCATTACGAACTTCAAATACCAAATCTGAAACATTTCCGGAGAACAATGTCGCTTAAATCATCAAAATACCGAAAATAGGGAGGTACTGGTATATGGGGCTATACGAAGGCGAGGACATGCACAGACAATTTTCAGTCGTAGGCTGTGGTGTCCATTACGAACTTCAATTATCGAATTTGAAACAATCCCGCTGAATAGTGTCGCTAAAATCATCAAAATACCAAATATCCGAAGGTGCCGTTATATGGGGGCTATACGAAGGTGTGGACAATTTTCTGTCGTAGGCTGTAGTATCCATTGCGAACTTTATATACCAAATTTGAAACAATTCCGCTGAAAAATGTCGCTAAAATCATCAAAATACCGAATATCAGGGAGTACCGCTATATGGGGGCTATACGAAGACGTGGACTTACAGGGCCCATTTTCAATACCAAAAATCCTGCCGACATAATATACAGTAAATTTTTATCATCCTATTTCATTTCGTTCGGAAGCTAGAGTGATTTCCACAACGGGTATACGGACGGACATCGCTAAATCGACGGAGAATTTTATGCTGGTCAAGAATATATATACTTTGTGGGGTCTAAAATGTATACTTCGAGGTCTTACAAACGGAATGACAAACTTAATATGCCCTCCACACTATGTGGGAGGGTATAAAAAGGCCTAACTAGAAGTGTTTGAAAGAAATTTAAAATTTTAAGCTGGTTTTTTGCCTGGCAATGTAGCGGGCTATTTTTGTTCTGCCCATTTTTTTGCGATTTTTTGCCCTATATATGCAAAACACTGTACCGTCTATGTTACCTAAACATTTTTGTTCCAATAAATAAATCTCACCGTTAAGATCCCTTACAATGCCTGTCCCATTTGCTCACGAGTCCATGGGGAGCGTGTCAATATAACAAATGTATGCCGAACTTCTTTACAAATGACCAGAAAATAAAATTCCATGCTTATCACAAAAATCTAAGACACGTACCCATGCAAATGTATTTTCCGCAAAGGTTCGTAGCCAACAACGAAGACACGGTTGTCCTTTTTTGATGTGGAACGAAAATACAATAGAAGACAAATCAATCATGCCTCCTATCAGCAGGTCAATATACTTTGCATATTTTATCTCTCCGTGTTGAAGAAAAAAATCATTCAATCATTCTTTGAATGCCATGGAAGATCGAAAATAGCTACAAAATTATGTGACGCAGTACAGCTTTAAAATCATGCCATAGAGAATAGCATCCCCCGAAGGGGAAGCTTCGCTGCCAGTAAATCATGACTTTTGAAAAAGAATTTGCTATTTTTTCTGTTAACTGCGGAATTAAAAACCACTTCAAATAGTAACACAACTTGTTGGCTGAAAACACTCAGGCAGTCAGTCAGCCCGTCCAGTCGCTGCTTAATCTTTGAAGATGCTTTGACGCATAACTTTGATTAATTATTTGTTTCTACAAAAGAAGCCCCATCAAGTGAGCGGTAGTTTTGACACAAAGCTCTTCAACAAATACTTGTTTTTTTTTTTGTTAAATGTCTGAGCATCTCTTGCATCAAAAGTTAATGAACTGTAATTTAGTTGCAATGCAGGTTGATAATTAGGTAATTGGATTTAATTAGAAGGAAGCGAGAAGTCAAAAATTACATAATTTCAAAAAAATACTCCCCTCTAATTAAGTAAATATCCTCCACAAAGCATGCCAGGTCTTTTAACATAAATTAGAGTTTAAAATAAAATTAAATTTCCCAAGGAAAATAGGCGGAAAATTCAATTTCCAGCTAATCCCAAAAATTAGAACAAAAATCTACTATCCCCCTTCAAAAAAAAAAAAAAAAAAAAAAAAAAACCAAAGAAAAAGGAGAAAAAATAAAAAAAAAATCCAAAATCTATTGCCACCGTTGCTTCTTTTTCTCTCTCTCTCTCTCTCTCTCTCTCTCTCTCTCTCTCTTTTTAATTAAATAAAACACCAAATTTGTGATTAAATTTTATTAGATCTCCGGTTTGTTCTGACTTCCTTCTTTATTTAGTCCAGCCCAGCATGGCATTTTGGTTTTGATGCCTAAGAATTTGTCGCCCTCCCCTGGCAACTTCTAAGCCTGCCATGCAAAACTGCCGTACACATCACAAAGAATTCTCTCCAACCCCCTCCCCTCCCGTCCTGTCTTTATTAACTGACCCCTTGGTTGAGGTTTTATGAGTTCTCTGAGTAAAAGTTAATGAAATCTTCTTTGCAGTTGTGTTTTTTGGTTGCCATCCATAATGGCTGTGATGATGCCGCCGTTGACGACAATTTCCAACAATCAGCCGAAACACGGCAAAATGTATCTGCGTCTGAGAAATTGAATTTTTTTGGGAATGAGAAGAAGCAGCTGGAGCAACTCAATATTAGAGGGGGAGAATGTGGGAAATTTGTTTGCATTGGTATTAGGAAGGATAGATAGGGCCATGAAAGAAGGCCTAAAGTCCTTTGTCTTGACAACTCTTTTATGGCCCGCCAATCTTCTATACATAGAATCTCCAAGATCTTCAATAGGTCGAATATATAGAAGATATTTTACAGATCTTCTATAATTAGATGTGCTTCTATGGGTCTTCGATAGAAAGATAACCTCCATTGCAATTCAGGACATTTCTCTGAATGGTATGAGACTGAGAGCTGGAAAATCCCTGAAAAGTTCATGAAATTTTCATTTTGAGTTTAACATGAAATACACGACTGTTCTCCAGCATTTTTCCCTAAAAGTTCATGAAATGTTTACAACCCTATAAGTCCTTGAAAATGCCCAAATATTTCCCAGGATTTTTGTTCTGAAAAGTTCAATGATATACTTCCGATTACTTTCCAGGATTCATACTGTCCGCTGAATTGTCCGCTGTTTTCATGGATTTTATACGAAAAATCCAGGACTTGCCACAAAAATCTTTGAAAAATTCACGATTTACAAAAAAAAATACTTAAAAAACAAGTAAGTTCGACCGGGCCGAACTTTGAATACCCTCCACCATTTGGAACGAATTTGAAAATAAAATCCTTAAAAAATTCTGTTATAATTTTAAAAATACCGAATATAGCATTGTTTGTCATAAGTCATTACCAAATTCAAATTCGGAACTTGAAATAAACGGTGAATAATGTAGCTAAAATCATCAAAATATCGTATATAGGGAGGTACCGTTATATCGGAGCTGTGCGAAGACCTGGACCAGCATAGACAAGTTTCTGTCATAGGCTGTAGCATCCATTACGAACTTAAAATACGACATTTCAAACAATTTCGGTGAGTATTGTACCTAAACTCGTCAAAATACCGAATATAGGGACCTATTCGAAGATCTGGACCTGCATAACGAGCTCTAAATACGTAATTTAAAAAAATTCCGGTGAATAATGAAGCTAAAATCACGAAAATACCGAATATAGGGAGTTAGCGTTGTATGGGGGCTTTATGGGGGGGGGGGTGCTATGCAGGAACATTTTTCTGTCTTAGGCTGTAGTATCCATTGCGAAATTCAAATACCAGAAGAAAATCGAAGATCTCTAACTTTTTTCGTTAAGACTTCCCACAGAGGTCATCTGAACAACCTTCGAAAGCCAAAACGGCATACCTGAAGACCTTAAATCCGTAGATTGTACTGTATGAAAATACATCAAAATTCATAAATAGTCACTCGAAATACCGTAATATTTTCCCAAAAAGTCTTTTGAAAATCCGCATGAATTATTGGTCTTTGAAAATCCTTGGTTTTGTGGACAAAAAAGTCTTCAGATATTTCAGTTCGAAAAAGTCTTTGAAAAATGAGTGATAATTTCTAGAAAAGGTTTAAATGTGCGTGAGGGGCAGGCATAGTCGGCAGAAGTATTCTATTTTTATACCCTCCACCATAGTATGGAGGGCATATTAAATTTGTCATTCCGTATAAACATCGAAGACCTTACAAAGTATATATATTCTTGATAAGAAGAAAATTCTATTTCGTTTTGCGATGTTCGTCCGGAATCCAGAATGGAATCGGATGTTAATTTTATGAGCTTCCTGGATGTTTAACATTTTGACCCTTTGTGTGGGAGGTGCCAGAAGGAGAGGACCGATATATTCCGTCTTTACAGCTGATCTTGTGTTAATAGAAATATTGGGATATGTGAAGTATGAAGAGAATCGAATGCTTATTTCGGATTTTATGATCACTTTTGTTATTCAAAACGTTGACCCTTTATGGGGGAGGTACCAGAAGAAGTGAACCGACGTTTTCCATCTTCACGGCAGGTCTTGTGTAAGCAGAAATATGGGGATGTACCAAGTTTAAAAATAATCGGATGTTAATTTCGCGTTTTATGAGCTTCATAGTTATTCAAAATTTTGAGCGGTGGTGGGGGGGGAGGTACCAGAAGGAGTGACCTAATATATTTCATCTTCATGCTAGATTATGTGTTGATGGAAATATTGTCGTGTGCGAAATTTGGAGAGGATCGGTTGCTTATAATTATTCCGAACTTTGACCCTTTGTGTGGAAGTAGTGGACCGATATTGTTAATTTTCGCACCTGACCTAGAACTCATACAAATATTGCGATTTTTGATCCGCTCGTGTTTTTTTTGCGGTCAATTATTTTCTGCGAAAAATCTTGTCCTTTTGTGGGGGAGATACCAGAATGAGTGGACAGATATTGCCCATCTTTCACCCATGCTTGGGTGAAATCGAATACTTGGGTGAAATCGAATACTCCCTTCGAAAGTTATCGTGCGTACCAGATAGACAGGCAGACGGACGGACGGACGGACATGGCTAGATCAACTCCAAATGTACTGAAACGGATTTGATGCAAAGAGACCCAGGGTTTAAAATTGTTATTTCGATGAGGCAAGTTTTAACCGTATCAAATTGTATATACCCTCTGCAGCTAAATGGCTGAGAGTATAAAAATGGGATTAAAAACAACTTTAACATCTGGGATAATCCTTAAAAAGGTTCCCTTAATCACAGGCGCCCAAACATTCCATATCCTTTACATTTGGAAAATTTAGATATGTCCTATGTCCTTTCACCCAACTTCCAGAACGAACGCTGCTCTGTGAAGAAAAAATCACTTCCGTTTCTATCGCTCCTCCTTCCAAAATAATTTTCAGAACCCTGAAAGTCCTTGGAAAACAGATCAAAAAAATACAAAAATAATTCAGGATTCTGGAAGGCCTTCGACAGAACTTTATTAGTTCCCAATAGCTAGGATATTATAACACCGAAAATCAGGGACTCCCTATCTAAATACTCCTTAAAATATTAATAAATCCTTAGTCTCTGATAGTCAAAAACTAACACTTTTCCAATTCAGAAAAAAAATCATCCTTCAAAAGCTTTGATAATCCTTTCAAAGGACCCCTTTTATCGTAGGCCCTTAAAAATTCCATCTTTTTTTACTTTTCTAAAAATTTCGGTATGTAAATAACAATGTCCTTTGATCCATCTGTCCACCTCAAAAAAAAAAAAGAAACTATCTTCTCATCCCAAAATATCCTTGGTAAAGTTATCCCCTAATAATTAAGTAGGCCCAAAATCCATGATAAAATTGGCCAAAGAATTTTCAGGACTCCGATAGTCCTTGGAAAACTTATTTTTATAAAATTTTTTTTTTATAAAATTTCCACAGAGTTTTCAGTTCCTAATAATCAGGATAATAGAACAGCAGAAAATCAGGGACTTCCGATCTATATACTCCTTAAAATACAAACAAAATCCTAAGACGCTGGTAGTCATCAAGTTTTAAAATGTAATTCTTGATGTTTAAACTAACAGTGTTCCAATTGAAAAAGAATTGTCCTTCAGGAACTGTGATAATCCTATATCCTTTAAATTTCCAAAAATTTCGGTAAATAACAATGTCCTTTGAACCAACTGTCCACATCGGAAAATAACACCCTCTTCTCTTTCCAAAATATCCTTGGTAAAATTATCGCCAAATAGGTCAATTGGCCCAAAATCCATGACAAAATTATCCCCAAATAGGTCAATTGCCCCAAAATCCCTGACAAAATTGTCCAAAGAATCTTCAGGACTCCGATAGTCCTTGTAAAATATATTTTGGAAAAAATTGCCAACGAAAAGACAAAATTTCCTGAAAGAATTCAGTTTCCAATAATCGGGCTAACATAACACCAAAAATCTGAGAGTTCCGACCTAAATACTCCTTAAAATACAAATAAGTCCTTAGACTCTGTTAGTCATCGAGCTTCTCAATATAATTTTTGATTTTTTAAATATCAATGCTCCAATTGAAAAAAATATCCTTCAGGAACTTTGATAATCCTTCCAAAGGCCCCCTTCATCGCAGGCCCTGAAAAAATCCCATATCCTTTACCTTTCCAAAAATGTCGGTATGTAAATAACAATGTCCTTTGACCCAACTCCCCAAAAATAAAAATAGCACTGTATAGAAAAAAAAAACAATTTCCTTTTCTCCCTCTCTCCCCTCTTCCTCCCTCTCTGTGCCCTCTTTCCTAAATACTTCCATGAATTCTTTAGATAGTCACAGAAAGACAAAAGTGAGTGGAGGAATACAAAAAAAAAAACAGAACTTGGTAGTACTTACTTGCGTGCTAAGCGTTTTCTTATGCCGGCCAACATTATTCGAGTTGTTGTTGTTGTTGGTGTTGTAGTAGTATTACTATTTGTTGTTGCTGCTGCAGATGTTTTGCTGGCAGTGTTGATGTCCTTAATATTCAGGTTGCTCCCAATAACTGCTTGGCTAGCTGGTTTATTATTGTCACAAATTTCAATGGGTCAATGTGGGTTGGGTTGAGGTGGAGTCGGGCGGAGCTGAGTGTTGTCAATGATGTCGATGACACCGGAAACTTGGGCGAAAGTTTTGTTTTGGTTATTTTTTCGTTAACTTAAAAATGGGCCGTAAGCCGAAATGTGGTATTTTAGTGTTCTTGTGGAGGAGGAAGGTGGATTCCGAACCTTTCTGACTTGATTTGTCAAATTGTCCTTTTTGTTCTCGTTGTCCTTCTCTCTCTCAGTTTTTTAGAGCTTTAAAGTGAATTTCCGATAATGGGGTGTTTGTTGTAAACTTTTGTGGCCTTTTGCTGGTTGGCAATTTAACAATGGCCACATTTTTTTTTGAGAGTAGCTGCAAAATGGACAAAATTAAGAGACTGCGAAAATCCTTCGGGTATTGTTGAGAATATTTTGGCTTTTAGTGTTTTTTATGTTTTCTCTCTTTTTTTTGGCAAGCGTGGCTTCTTTAAAATCTATTTATGGCCATTATGTGCGGCATAACTTTCTAAACAAGTGTCGGGGGGGTGTTGGGGTGTAGGGGAGAAAAAGTTATGATTTTCTTTATTTGATTTGAGTTTTTCATAAGTTTTTTTCTTTTTTATGTTTTTCTCTCTTTTCATCTGTTATAGAATTAAATTTCCAGGCACTTAGTTCTTCATTTGTTCACAATCTAGAATTATTATTGCTTTTTGTTGCTTAATTTTTCATATTTTTTGCTTTCATAAGAATTTTTTTTTCTTCCGAAGTCCATATACAAAGCTTTTATGACTGTTGTTGTTGCTTTTATTTTCTATAGTCCATTGGGGGCTCCTTGACTCAATAAATCATGCAAAGCATTCTGCTTTAATAGTTTAAATTTTTTTTTTTTTCTTTACAAATTTCAATCAAAAAATCTGCTGCGCAGTTCTGGCGGCGCTGGTGATGGTGATGATGGCGTTAAGAAAGCCCAACAAAAACGCCACCGCTTTTAAATGATTTATTAGAAATCTGATGGTTGACAGAATTTGCTTTTGTTGTTGTCGTTGTTTTTATTGCTGTGGCTGATATTCTCGATGACAAATGCAATGGTGTTAAATGCCTTTCCCGAAAGTGTTATACCCTCAGGGCAGCCTCAGTAGCATCAGATGTGGCCTCTCTCAGCGCGTTTCGATTTGGGGTAGGTTGCCGGCTTGACTGCCTCCATATGTGTCTTCGGCAAATCACAGAAATCTGTGAATGAAATGTAAAACAGAAGAAAAATGAAAAATTATTAAGAATCCCAATCTCAACAACAGCAACAACAAATTATGAATATTTTTATACCCTCCACCTTGGAAAGGAGGATATATTAACTTTGTCATTCCGTTTGTAACATCCCTAAATATTCGTCGTAGACCCTATAATGTATATATATTCATAATCAGCATAAAACTCGAAGACGATTTAACGATGTCCGTCCGTCTGTCTGTCTGTCTGTCTGTCCGTCTGTCTATCTCTCCGTCCGTCTGTCTGTTGAAATCACGATACAGGCCACATTATTTGACGTAGAGCGTCAAAATTTAGCAGAATAATTTTTATTGTGTCTAGGATGGTTGGTATTGAAAATGAGATATATCGGTCCACGTTTTGGTATAGTCTCCATATAACGGTACCTCCCGATATTCGGTATTTTGATGATTTATGCCACATTTTTTCATGGAATTTTCTGAAAATTGGTATTTGTAGGTCATAACGGGTCCCTGTGCGTGTGGCAAAACATTGCATGTATAGGTCCACGTTTTGGTATAGCCCCCATATAAAGGTACCTCTCGATATTCGATATTTTGATGATTTTTACCACATTTTTTCACGGATTTGTCTGAAAATTGGTATTTGTAGGTCTTAATGGGTCCTAGTTCGAGCGCCGAAACATTGTATGTATAGGTCCACACTTTGGTATAGCCTCCATATAACCTCCACGCTTTTTTATAGCCCTATATAGCGGTACCTCCCGATATTCGGTATTTTGATGATTGTTGCCAAATTTCCCACGAATATGTCTAAAAATTGGTATTTGTGGGTCATAATTGGTTCTAGTGTTTCCATTACCCTTAGGAGGGTATTAAAAGTTCGGCCCGGCCGAACTTAATATTTTTTTAATTGTTTTTTTTTTTAATGCGATTTAAATTTCTTAAGAATTTATTGTGGATTTTTATTTCAGTTGGCCCATAAACGAAATGGGGTGGTGATTGAATAATGGTTTCACACACATTTTTTTTTTTTGGGTGCCTCAATTACGAAATTGTGGGAATTTTTTGTGTCGAGTAGGAGATATGGGAATATTCTGGGAATTAAAACCAAATAAGGATTTAAATATTGAAATTTGGAAACAAACTGATTTTTATGATTTTTTTTTTTTTTTTTTGATAAATTAGTAAGTGTTGACAAACAAATTGCCATTGATTGGGATAATTAAATTTAGAAATATATCGAAAAGTGGCGTGTATGTGTGTGTGGGGGGAGGAGGTTATTTAATTGAAAATACTACATTATTTGAAAATTTTTCCTAGGGAATATAAATAGGTCTTTTAAAAAATCTTTATAGAAAAAATCCAAAAATCATTTATAAAAAAGTAAGCAAAGGCTGTGGTGGTGCGGGGCCGATCATGTGTTAACCTACAACACTACAATATGTTGAAAGGCCCTTATGTCCAAATCCATTTTGGAAGATTTCGTTTTTGATACGATGTCATAGAGATCTACCCTTAGCCCTTTTTTACCGGGGGCATTTGCCCAATGTTTACGCAATCTGTAGTGTTGTAAGGTATTCAAAACAATTTCATTTTGTGGTCCATTTTACAGCTAAATCTAATCCAATGGTCATCTAAAATGCTAGACTTCTTCCCAGTACTTAACTCTCTTCTCATGAAAAATTCCGTGTCGATTGATTTTTAATTGAGACCTGTAGAGCGGCTGCGAAATCAGAAAATTTTAATTTTTTGGTCCATTTCAAATCATAAATGGTGTGCGATCATCTCCAAAAACAATAGGGTTCTATTCTGACTCTATCCCCACCTCCATTTTCAATTTCAATTTCATTGGGAATCCTGTAGCGTGATTACAAATTAACATGGAAATAGGATAGGAAGATCCATATATATAGTTTTCTATGTCGAAAACCATTATTTCGAGATGTTACATAATTTTTGGCCTAGCCTAACTTATAATACCCCCAACACATAGTGTTCTAGGGTTTAAAGATCTAAAGAAGATAAGAGGATTTTTTTTTCTGAGAAAATGTATAGCTAATTTTTAAAAAGGTCCGTGCCATTAAAATATTTGTTCTCTTCTGATAGAAAATCTGTAAATCTTTACACAGGTGGATTTTGAATAAAATGGTATAAATAATTCAGGATTTGGCTAGGCATTGGAAAAATGTTTCCTGAAGAATTTTCCTAAAGTTTTTAGGTCTGACAATTATACAAAAAATACAGGACTTCATATCTGATATAAGCGAAACTCCTTCAAGGCCCTTCAAATTGCCATATCCTATACCTTTACAAAATTTCGATACGCAAAGAATAATGCCCTTTGACATAGATATTTGAAGGATTTATCGAAACAACTATTCGTTTTTTGAAAATATTATTTCAAGGACATTCCGATTTTTGGAAGTTTTAAAGAACTTTGAGAGGAGTAATAGCGGTTTGATCAGTTTTTTTTTTTTCAAAACCAACAATAATGGAATTTCAAAATTTCAGAAGAATCTTTTTGAAAAACTTCAAGGGCAAATATATTAGCAGATTTTAAAAATGTGATTCATCATGTTCTTAAAGATCTGGATTTTTCTTTACAATTTTTAAAGGCTTTCTTATCAAGGAATTTTCGGGGGAAGAGTATCTCATTTCTTAAGGACTTTCAGAGGAATGTTTGCAGAGTTTTGAATGATTTTTACTGGGATGAGGACAGAGATATAAAGGACTTTAAACTGACTTTCACACTTACAGTTGGAGATTTTCAAAGGACTTTTGACAAACAGCAAGACCAAGAGAGCGGAGAGAAAATTTCAATGTAAGGGTTTCTCATTTTTTAGGGGTTTTCGGAGAAACTTCTGCCGAGTTTCGAATAATACTCACGGGTGATCGGTGGAATCGGAGATTTTCAATTAAGATCTTCACGAACAGTTGGAGATTTTCGAAAGGATTTTAAAGAAGGTATAAACTAGAGAGCAGAGAGAAATTTCGGGGTAAGGGACTCTCCATTTGGAAGGGTTTCCACAGGAACGTTTGGAATGTTTCGAATGATGGAAAGGACGGACTTTCCCACAAACAGTTGGAATTTCGATGAAATTTTACAGAAGGACACAACACAACATTCACACAACATTCACGTATTTCTAGAAGACTTGCAGATCCGTAGCCGTGGATTTTGTAAGTTTTCAAAGGCAACTGTCTTGGTCTCTTAAATCGCGGATTTTCAAGGGAAACTTTTTTGGGCCAAAAAGGTCAAAAATTATCAAAAAAAAAAAAAAAAAAAACGGAGCGGCTCTGCCCCTATCCAGTATACGTCATTATTTCTGCTTATACCATTGTGGTCACCAGTGATATCCTACCTGTAAATAGATTTTTTCTCATATGATAGAAGATCTTACTGTTACTTTAACTACGGGTCAACTTAGTAGTGTTCCATCTACAGAATACCTTAAAATAACTTAGAAATCGTTGGTCTACATAGGTCCTCAGTGGTTTCCTATCGAAAGAAAACCTCATTGAACTTCATTCTGCAAAAATCCGCAACTCTACTATAGGAGACCTCAGCGGCATTTGATCCATAGTTGGGGGTCATCTCTCCATGAAAGATGGTAGTGAACATCAATTCTTAAAGGGTCTCGAAGATTACGAGGGGTTTTCAAATATTAAATGCCTAAGAGATCTTCCCCCTATAAAAGCCTCCAGTGTTATTTTCTCTAAAGAAGTCCCCGCTGGTATTATTTCTGTTGAGGGCTCCAGGGGTCTTCAATCAAAATTAATAATTAATAATGAACCAGACCGATGTGGCAAGGAATTGTTTCAAATTCCATATTGGAAGGTGTTAATGTGTACTACAATCTATGACAAAAAAATACTTATACAGGTCCTCGTCTTCGTATAGCCCCCATAAAACGATACCTCCCGATATTCGGATTTTTGATGATTTTAGCGACATTATTTTGCGGAATTGTTTCAAACTTCGTATTTGAAGTTCGTTATGGATACTTCAACCTGTGACAGAAAATTGTCTATGCAGGTCGACGAAATCGTATGGACCCCATATAACGATACCTCCTAATATTCGGTAATTGAAAATCTTAAAAATACCGAATATTACGAGATATCATTTTATGGGGGCTATATTATTCAACGGATTTTTTTTTTAGTTTCGTATTTGAAGTTCGCAATTAGTATTCCAAACTATGACAGAAAATCGTCTATGCAGGTCCACGTCTTCGTATAGGTCCCACTTAACTCTTTTCATTTAGATGGTATTTTTTGACGGATTTTTTTGAAATTTTCAAGTCCCTTCCAAATGGAGAAGGGCATTGTTCGGTCCGGCCGAACTTGGCTGCTTTTTTACTTGTTCTAACTACAGATAACCTTTGTAGACTTCAATTTATGGAAGAAATCACTGATCATATTTCTATACAAGTGAGATGTCTCCAGTGCCTGCCTAGCTTCTAAGAAATTTGTCTGTAGCACTTCTTTTTCTATAGAGCAGCTATGTTTCATTTTTCGTAGATGACCTAAGTGGGGGTTTCTCTTACAGAAATTTCTGAGGCCTCCTATATTTTATGAGCCACGACAGTGCCATTGACGAATTCCGAGGTTAGCAACAGAAGAACTTATTGGTTTAACATACTCTAACAGTTGTCAGTGGTCTCCTGTCTATAGAAAATATCTATTAAAATATTAATGTTCTTCTTTGGAAAAAGAAGGTCTTGGTAGGGTAATAGGAATTTAAGAAAGCCCGAGCCGGGGATGAGATGCTAAAAACGTGACTTGGAGCCAATAAGACAAAAAAAAATTCCATTGAATAAATAAAAATTTAAGAGGTCTTCTTATAAAAAGTAGAAGATAATTCGAACTTGCTTTCATAACCCGTAGACCATTGGAATTTCCTTCAATGGTCTCCGTTTTATGAAGACAGGTTCAAAAAATCTTCAAATTTTCTATGAAGTCCCCTTGAATTCTCCTCGGATAATATTCATTGATCTGTTTATTGCCTCATTGATCCCAGGTCACGTTTTAGGTACCTTACCTCCGTGACCTTCCAAGTATTAAAGAGTTTTTACACATAAAATATGGTTAGGCCTAACAGTAATGATTCCTCTCTCTCCTCTCCTCGCCCCCTTGATGGAGTTGTACGCCATAAAATAGTTAACAAATCTAAAAAAATCACAGTAAAACGTTTTATTAGTCACACTCGCATTGAGATTTATGACTACACATGTTCGGACATATAAATATTTACGCAAAACCCTTTCAAAAGTCAAATAGCCCTCCCCCTCCTCTCCTCCTTTTTTTCTCCACTATTTTGAATTTAATTGTTTAGATGTAATTTATGATATTTGAACACATTAATGGTTCAATGGAGAGCCAGTCGGTCTATTTTATAGGCTCCACTTGGTAGATCATATCATAAAATTAACACCTTGCCTTCACCCGAACCCCCCTCCCTCCCTTCCTCCCTCCCTTAATAATGGCTCTAAACGCTTTGTGATGGGGGGAGGTGTCATAAATTTGATTTTTTTTTTACTCTCGGCCATTTATTTCTTATCGCCAGAAATGTTTGGCCGAGAATCACAGTTACCGCAGAACCTTTTGTCAGAACATTTTTCATTGTCCGGCCAAGTGGAAAATAAAAACAACAACAATAACTTGGGTGATTTGAATCTGCACGATATAGTTGGAATAACTAATAAGTTTCAAAATGACCTAGCCGGCCGGCCTGCCTGCCTCGACTAGGTGTGAATACTGGCCATGTTGACCTGTTTTTGTTTTCCATTTGCTGTCGTTGTTTCTCTTTCATTATTAAATTTCACACAAGAAGAGATTACAATTCACCATCGAATCATGATTGTTCACTTTTTCCATTGTTCGGGCCAGTGTCGGAGTGTTGGTGAGTTAAAAGCCATTAAACACTTGCTTCTAAAGCACGTAATAGGAGTTATGGCCCCGAGGTTCTACAAATACTTTCTACTGTATGCAATACGTCTGTCCGGCCACTTGTCCGTCTTGTACATGCAACGCGGAGCGTACGACTTGAATGCACAATAAATTTGCCAAACAAGCTGCACCACACATGCTCATATTCCGCTACCCTGTGGCCAGCACCATGGAGACATGGTCTTGCACCATAATCATAAATATGTAAAAGCAAAGAGGGTTGGGTGAGGGGTAAGCTGGGAGGGGGACATGCATCCAACCATATATTCATCCATCCAGCCAGCTCCATTGAGCTAAGCGATCACCTAGATGATGGCCGGTCACCATGACATGCCACAATTATCATCAATAACTAATTTGCAAAATGTTTCTGGCTTTGCTGTTGACGTCCGGAGAGACGGCCATCGACGGATGGTCGGTTGGATGTTCGGCTGTTTGGTTGGTGACTGATGTCCGCCTGATGCTGCCGTTTCCATCACCGAATGAGTGTTATTTTTTGCATTAGACATAATTCCCTGGTCACCTAACTAGCCTCAAAATAGTCAAGCCAACCTGCCTGCCAGCTTGGCCTGTCACTCAACAAGAAAATGTCTTTGTCTCCCCACTGCCAGCTTTTCATGCATCTGCCTTTCCACTTATCTATCGCTGCAATAGCCAGCACTCTAGCCAACCAGCCAGCCAGTCATCCATCCATCCATCTAGTCATCGACAGTGTTTGGTGTCTGTGTGAATGGCTAACAACAAGCCTTTGCGATTAATCGAATTGAGAGAAAAAACAACAGCAACAACAACAAAAAACATCAAAAAACTTGTAGATGCAATTTTTATGCTGACATTACATGCGGGAAATGTTGTCCGAATTGGTGCTGATGTCGATGTTGATGCCACTGCTGATGTTGTCTTGGTGTTGTTGTTGAAAATGAGAGAAAAGCCATAAATGAATGGAGGTAAATAGGGTGACGCACAATGGAAGGCACAAAATTGAAATTTGTGGGAACTTATGAAAAAAATAGAAAGAGGCCAATGGTCGGTCATTTTTCAAAAAGACTTTGAAAGTCATGGATATTTCAAAGGAATTTTCAAGCACTTTTGAGGCTTCTCCATCCCTTGATAGGGATTCAAAGATCAGAAGAGGTTATCTCTTGAGACTTTCAGGGATGCCGATATTGGTAGCTATGAGAACTCAAGAAAAAAGGAAAGGGGCCAACAATCGGGCATTTTGTAGAGGACATTCAGGATCGTGATTTGTCAGGAACTTTTAGGGCTCCTTGATTCATTCATTTTTTTCGACTCCCAAAGACAAAAATCGCAAAAAAAATCAGCAATGAGGAAAAGACCTCCAGCAAAGGAAGACCTTGAGATGATTTTATACAAGAACGTCAAAAACCCTAAGAAGGTCTTCTGTGCAGACTTCAGAAGATCCGCTCTGCAAAGAAGACTTCCAAAATGTCCCATCCATACTAAGGTCTTCTATGTTAAGAGGACGTTCAAAAGGTATTGTAGATGTGGAAGGAAGGCCTCGAAAAATCTGTCGAGCAGATCTAATGAATCTGTATTGAGGAGAGTTCCAGAAAGATATTTATTTTCTTAAGAGAGAATTCCTCAAGAAGTTCAACCATAAAGAGAAGAACTCCAGCAAAATGTTCTATTAAGACAAGTCTCCATATACGTAGAGACGACTCTATCGAGAAGATCATCCGATTCCTCACTTATAGAAATTTCCTGAAAAAGTAGAGGAAGTCGTCTATATAAACTTAACTCCTAAGAGAGCCTTATTTGCATAGAAGACCTCCAAAAATACTTATGTATAGAGAGTCCTTAAAAAGGTCTCTTACACTTCTTCCGCATAGAAAAACCGTAAAAGAGCTGCTGGCAGAATAGACCTATAGAAGGCTCATAAATTAAAACCTTTCCATGAGAGTATCTTTCCCATAGCCAAGACTTATTTCTTAAGAAGACTTCCAAAAGGTATTGCGGATGTGGAAGACCTGAAAAAGAACACATTTCTATGGAATTTTTTCCCCTCCATACCCACATCTTCTTTGTTAAGACGAGTTCTAAAAAGTATTGTGGATGTGGTAGGAAGGCCCCAAAAAATTTCTCGAGCAGACCTCAGGAAGGTCTACAACATTGAAGAGAGTTCCAGAAGGTGTTCTACATATTAGATTATCTTCTTAAGAGAGAATTCCTCAAGAGGCTCTTTCAAAAGGATAATGTTCTATTGGGACGAGTCTCCATCTACGTAGATACGACATGTAGATTTCCTACATAGAAGATCAAAAGAAGAGTTTTCATAAAATCCCTTAATTAAAGGAGATATCCTGAAATTTATCCTGAATGTACAAAGATTCAAACACCAAGATACGACAGAAATACTCATTTATAGAGAATCCTGAAAATCCAAGAATACTTTCGGATAGAAAAATCCCTAAAGGGCTACCAGCTGAATATAACCTATAGAAGGCCTACAGAATAACTTTTTATGGAAAGGCCTTCAATCTACAGAAAACTCATTTGATACGAACAAAACGTGTCTCATTGAAGTTTTAGACCCTAGGCGTCTTTGGAGCAAATCTGTTTCAGGATTTGAAGACGATCTAGAGGTGTACGCCCTTCAGTCTCTCTGGTCGAATGGTGCCCACGATAACTCTCGGTGCGAATATTGGAATTTGCAAAGTTTGAGCATTTTTTTGGGAAAATGTTGAGCTCTTGTGGGGGAGGTACCAGATGAAGTGGACCGATATTGCCCATCTCGGAACTCGATCTACATTTAATAAAAATAATATTGCGATGTATTAAGTTCCGAACTAATCGAATACTCCCCTCGAGATTTATCGTGGGCATCATCCGCCTTCAAATGTCAGATGCTAAAATCATGAAAATACCGAATATCGGGAGAAACCGTTATATGGGAGATATACGATATCCTGGATCTATATGGACAATACTCTTCCAAGGGGTAAAGTACTCAGAAGGAGTTCCTTGTGTGGATTTTCAGACAATTCCATTGAAAAATGTAGCTAAAATCACCAAAACACCGAATATCGGTAGGTAGCGTTTTATGGGGGATATATGATATCCTGGACCTATGTAGACAATGCTCTTCCAGGGGGTAAAGTACTCCTTGTGTGGATTTTCCGACAATTCGGTTGAAAAATGTAGCTAAAATCATCAAAATAACGAATATCGGGAGCTACCGTTTTATGGGGGATATACGATATCCTGGGCCTATATAGACAATACTCTTCCATGGGGTAAAGTACTCAGAAGGAACTCCTTGTGTGGATTTTCAGACAATTCCATTGAATTCTCCACATTCCACAATCATCAAAATATCGAATATCGGGAGGTACGGTTATATGGGGTCCATACGTTATTGTGCACCGATATGGCCCATCTTCGAACTTGACCCGCCTGCAGACAAAAGACTGATCTATGCACATATCTTAATTGTTTTTTTTTTCAGAAAATTTTGAAAAAGGCAGAATCTTTTTGCCTCACCCTGTATATAAAAACTAAAATATATATTGTCTATTTTTTGCAGGTGTGTGTGTGTCTCCGTGTGCATGATGTTCGGGGCACTTTATTGAGTTGTGATATTATTGATGGATAACATGTGCTGTATGTCAAATCAATGCAACAACAGCAGCAACAACAATGCCCCCCAAATGAAAGTAGGTGATTCCAATCATAGCCTCATTGAATGGATGAATGGATTTCGATGGATGCACTGATGATGATGATGGTGGTGGTGGTTGGGTTACATGGTGGCGGTGTTCCAACTAGATGCCAAATATCAGCACCATCATCATGGATGTCATGACGGTGGACCTCATCAGCATTATCAGCAAAATAGCATCGGCATCAATATCACACCCAATTCCCAGTGCCTCCCCTCATCCCTCCTGCCCCTCCTTTCAAATTTTTGTTATTAGGAAAAACATGGACGGCTGTCGTGGTGAAAGAAGCTCCACATCAGCAGCACTTGTTTAAATTCAATAAATGTAGAAAACAGTCATGTTAATGATGCCGACAAGCCTGCCGCAGAGGCACTGCCATTGCCGGTGGATGAATTCGAAGCTATTTTTTCCCCTCCACTTTTCCAGATCTCGGTGCGGTGGCAGCCTGCTGTGCATGCTGAGATTGCAAAATCGCTTAAATTATTAAAAACGCTAAATGGACTATGATTGTATATGCGATCGAGGGGAAGGAGAGGAGCTGGGGGGATGGGTGGGGGATAATCGACACAAAACAGCTCCTGTTTAAATAATGTCAAAAACTTTCCTAGCCAACGAGCCGTTCAAAGCAAATCAAGCAACAGCAGCAGCAACAACATATTTAAACTATCACAATTTGTCTGTCTGTCGGTCCGACCCGTCCACATATCTATCCATCCAACCATTTATATGGGGTATTATGCCGCCGCTCCTTTTGATTGCATTTTTTGTTGTTGCTGCTGTTCATTTCATTCATAAAAATGTATGAATTTTAAATTAAATTCATCGCCAACATCGAAGGCAGCATAGAATTCGGCATGACGGCGACATAGGCTTCGACATCGACATGAGCCATCACTGCAATCGACACATCCTCATCGAAAGATTAATCCGCTGCTGACGAAAGACTTGGAGCTGATGACTCTGGATGCCTAGGCGACTGGTTGCCTGTCAGCTTGGCATTTTTCGTTTGCCATGCCTGAGCTGAGGGTGGAGGAGAAGGTACAGTGAGGGGCTAGGAATGAAGGCTGTTTTCAGTTTTAATTGATGCTTTCTCGCTGTTGTTGTCGTCATAGTTTTTGTTTTTTTTTTTTTCGTTGATTTTCCCCGGCTGTTTCGATGCATATTTATGAGCAGAAGCTGTAGCTTTCACAAAGTAGGACATGTCAATTTTTTTTTGTTGTCGGGTGTTGTTGTTGTTGTTTTTGTTGTTTCTGCTGTTTTGTTCAAATAATGTTCATTTGCTAATTCACTTTTTTTTTTTGCATATTTTGGCGTTGTTTTTTTTTTTTTTTTTTTGGATCTCCATCATCATAAGTGATTAGTTTTTGTTTTTGGGTGGTGCAGCGTGGTGTGTGTGGGCATTGTTCGTTTTTAGAGAGCCTAATTGAGATGTTACTAACATTTTGATGTGATTTACGAGATTTTGATATAAAAAAGTTTGAATTCTTTTCAAGAGGAAAAAATAAGTGAATTTAAAAGGCTCTCCCAGCCTTGCATCGGAATATGACAATGTAAAAAAAATATTTGCAAGGTCCTAAATGTAATCATATGGCTAGAGAGGGTATATATAAGTTGATACGGCTAAAAAGTGCCCCATCGAAATAACGGTTTTATTGCTTAGGTCTCTTTGGACCAAATCCATTTCAGGACATTTGTAGCAGATCTAGTGATGGCCGTCCTTCCGTCCATCTCTCTGTCTGTCTGGGAGTATCCGATTTGTTCCAAACTTGATACATCGTAATATTATCATCAAACTTAGATCGAGTTCGGAGATGGGCAATATTTGGTCACTCCTTCTGGTATCTCCCCCACAAAAGGTCGAAGTTTTCAAAATAATATTTTACTGCACAGAGAGAGAAAGGATTATCCGATTTTGCTCTAACTTTGCAAATCCAAATATTTGCATAAGTTCTAGGTGCGAAAATGGACAATATCGGTCCACACCATAAAGTACCTCCCCACAAAGGGTTAAAATTTTGAATATCTATGAAGCTCATAAAACGCGAAATTAATATCCGATTCCCTTTCAGACTTGACACATCTTAATATTATCATCAACACAAGATCTGTCATTATTAAGGTAGAGATCGGAACATTTCTTCTGGTACCTCCCCTAAAAAGGGTTAAAATTTTGGAAAAACAAAAACTATTATAAAAACCAAAATAAGTATCCGGATCTCTTCATATTTCAAACATCACAATATTTTTATAGAACAAAGGTCTGGTGTGAAAATGGGATATATCGGTACACTCCTTTGGTACCTCCCCACAAAGGGTCAAAATTTTGAATAATTATAACTCCTATAAAATGTCATGTAAGTGTCCGATTGTCTTCAAATTACATACATCACAATATTTTTATTAATCCAAGGTCTGGTGTGAAGTTGTAATTTATCGGTCCTCTCCTTCTGGTACCTCCCCTACAAAGGGTCAAAATTTTGAATATCCATGAAGCTCACAAAACTCGAAATTAAGATCCGAATCCCTTCAGACTTTTTACATCTCAATATTTCCATCAACACAAGCTCAGTTATAAAGATGGTCGAGATCGGACCATATCTTCTGGTACCTCCCCCACAAAGGGTCAATGTTTTGAATCACCAAAATGATCAGAAAATCCGAAATTAACAACCGGTTCTCTTCATATTTCACACATTCCATTATTTCTACTAACACAAGATCTGCTGTGAAGGAGGGATATTTCGGTCATCTCCTTCTGGTACCTCCCCCACAAAGGGTCAATGTTTTGAATAACCAAAACGATTAGAAAATCTGAAATAAACATCCGATTCTCTTCATATTTCACACATCCCATTACTTCTACTAACACAAGATCAGCTGTAAATATGGGATATATCGGTCCTCTCCTTGTGGTACCTACCCCACAAAGGGTCGAAGTTTTGAATAACCAGAACGATCATAAAATCTGAAATAAGCATCCGGTTCTCTTCACATTTCACACATTCCATTATTTCTACTAACACAAGATCTGCTGTGAAGGAGGGATATTTCGGTCATCTCCTTCTGGTACCTCCCCCATAAAGGGTTAAAATTTTGAATAACCAAAACAATCAGAAAATCCGAAATAAACATCCGGTTCTCTTCATATTTCACACATTACAGTATTACTACTAACACAAGATCTGCTGTGAAGGAGGGATATTTCGGTCATCTCCTTCTGGTACCTCTTCTACAAAGGGTCAAAATTTTAAGTATCCATGAAACTCATAAAACGCGAAATTAACATCCGATTTCATTCAGACTTGGTACATCTCAATATTTCCATCAACACTTAATAAAATAAAATATCTTTTATAAAGATGGTAGAGATCAGAAAATTTCTTCTGGTATATCCCGCACATAGGGCTCAAGATTTTAACGAACTAAACGCTCAAAGAAACCGAAATAAGCTCCCTAGTCTCTTCTCTCATCTATACATAATTTCTTGAACTTTCACAAAAGATCTGAGGGGGGTCTTCGATCCAAAAATACAAAAATGTAAATTGGAACCCAAGTAGTTTTAAGCAGGTATTTCATATATCGGAGTCGTCCAGGAGGTCATTATATAGAAAGCCTCTAAAAGACACCCCGATCTAACTGCTAACAACAAGATCCCAGATACTAACAGATTTGTTGAATACTGTCATAGGGTTGAATACTTGCAGAAGGCATTTGCTATGTAGAGAATTTACAGAAGATTATCCATTTATAGAATATCTCAAGAAGGTCTTCTTTTCATAAGAGCCCTATAGTCGTCTATCCATTGAAAATATCTAGAAGTTTTCCTGGTTATACAAAAACCTTCTGGTTAGAAAAAACAATGAACGTTTCCAAAAAAATTGTCAGAGGATTTCTAGACTAATTGGTCTTCCGTTTTACAGAGAAGAGCTCTACAGTACCAAAAAAAAAAAAAAAAACAGGAGGTTCTCTGTGCTACACCTAGGGCAGAATGCCTCATTGTATGTTCACATAAGTCTAATAAAACTTCTGCCTTTGCATGCTCGTTAAGAAAAATTTAAATTAAACTGGCACTCTCTTTTTTCCCTTTCTTTAACCAGAGAAACATCGCTTGGTTTGTGTCTTTGCTAGTTAAATTTATATTTATCTTAAAGGACCTCTGTCTTTATTATAGTTGTTGTACCCTCCTCCATAGTAAGGAGGGTATATTAAGTTTGCCATTCCGTTGGTAACAGCTCGAAATATACATTTTAGGCCCCACAAAGTATATATATTCTTGATCAGCATATAATTCTATGTCGATTTAGCGATGTCCGTCCGTCTGTCCCGCGATGTCCGTCAGTCCCGTCTGTGAAAATCACTCTAGCTATCACTCCTCTAGTAGGTTGATAACATTTTACTCAAATGTGTATTATGTCTGCAGGACTTTTGGTATTGAAACTGGGTGATGTAGGTCCACGTTTTGCTATAGCCCCCATATAATGGTACCTCCCGATATTCGGAATTTTGATGATTTAAGCGACATTATTCAGCGGAAATGTTTCAAATTTGGTATTTGAAGTTCGTAATGGATACTACAGCCTATGACAGAAAATTTTCTGTACAGGTTGACGTCTTCGTATAGCCCCCATATAACGGTACCTCCCGATATTCGGTATTTTAAGGATTTCAGCGACATTATTAACCGGAATTGCTTCAAATTTGGTATTTGATGTTCGTAATGGATACTACAGCCTAAGACAGAAAATTGTCTGTGCAGGTTCACGTATAGCCCCCATATAATTTCCAAAAGAATTTTAGTTTTATTTAATTCTTTGGTTCCTCTTCTATTGAGCTTACGATCTCGTCACTAACTTCTGGGGAGAATATCCCAGACAAAAAACAAGGGAACTGATTAGGATTGGTGGCTCTTTCCGAAACCTAGGTATTCCCTGCCTTACCCCCACTAATAAACAAACGTTGTTTTTATAAAAACAACAATAAAGGGATAAAGCCTGACCATTTTGCAACAACAAAATACTACGGTATCCCGAACAAACAAGCCACACTGTTCTTTTAACAGAATTAACGGATTTTATTTTTTTTGAGAATTGCCAAATTCGTTCAAAATGGTGGGGGGTATTCAAATTTCGGCCCGGCCGAACTTACAGCTTTTTTACTTATTTTTATTTATAAAAAGTCTTCTTAAAATTTGGCCTTACTCAATAGGCCCCAAAAAAAAATGACTTTTATCTAAGACCTTGGGCGTGATTTATATCAATTTTATTTTCTGTGATTTCTAGACACTTTTCTACCATAGAATAATCTTTCTTTTGATCTAATTATTTTCAGATAACGAAATTTTAAAAACTTTGAAAAAAAATCGCAAATTGGAAAGCTTGACCCTATTTAATCTCAGTAGATCATGTCAATTTAAATATACGCAAACAAACACCTGCAACTAAAGCTGTAGACACAAATAGCTTGGAATCACATGATCAATATGAACGTGACAATTTTGAATTCCAAAAATCTTAACAAAGAAATAACACGAAAATATTTCAACACCCACACACACTGCAAGTGAAAATGTTTGATAAACATTTACTTTCTCTCAAATCTCTATCGCAACTTTTTTTCCCTGATAAAATACATTGCAATAAAAAAAACTAAATGTTTAAAAAAGTTTTCCCATATCCGCATTCCTAGAGGGTGAACTGTGGCAAAAACAAACAATTACTCTTCTTGTGCCCAATTTGGTTTGCCATCCAAAAAAAATCTCTAATCAAATCTTTGTTTTGCAATAGAACAACAACCACACACAGACCGAAATAAGCAGCAGCCGTTCGTTCCCAAGTGTTTTTCCAATAATGGCAACCTAAGAGGGGAATTGTAATCTTGCAGCCCAGAAGAGGGAGACGAAAAACAGTCTCTTTAACAGATGGCTGAGGTTGCATGTCATTGAGAACACTTCAGAAGAATGAATTGCTTTTGGATTTGAATTTAATTATGGCAAAAAATAAGGACCAAGGCGTGCACATGCACGCACATATTTCGTAATGAGACAATATAAAGGAAAATTGGGGATCATGTTGTGGAGGAGAAGAAAAATGGGGAAAATCCAAAATGGATATTACCCAACAGGGGGCATGTTGTTATTGTATAATCTAATGACATAGTTTCATTTCTAATTGGTGCAAATCTGAAAAGGGAACCGAGGTTTGAAATGGAATTAAAATGGACAAATTTATGTCTGAGGGAAAGTATATCAATGACCTCTCTGTAGCGGGATACAAACAGGTTTAAGGCTCTTAAACGCCGTAATATTGTCTATAAAAAGTTTCTCGATCATCTATAGACTACAAATCTCTTGGGATCTCTTATAGGATGATGGCTCAGGTAAAAGCAGTGATTTTATGTAGGTCGTCTATAGATATTATAACTTATGGGGTCTCCTGTAGATAGCCATCTTCTGGAGTTCGTTCTTGAAAAAAACCCAATATAGATGGAGAAAGATTAATTAGAAATGGGAGATCATCTAGAAATCATGTATAAATATAAGGCTCACAGGGCTAACATTTTTTAGAAAAAACCTCTTTAGAAGTCTTCTGAATATTCTGGATTTGTTCTCTATGTATGATGCCATAACAAGTTCTGTGGTGAGAAGAACTTCTAGAGAACTTCTTCAACGAGAAAGCTTTCTGGCGATTTTTCAGAGATAAAAAATTCTCTGATGGGTTATGTGGATAGTAGACGTCCGGAAATCTCCAATGAAGATAACATGCCTTGAGTTCTTTATGGTTACAAATTTGAAGAAAAAGAGAGGGAAGATCTTCACTATGAAAGATCAAAAGATCTTTTCAATGGATGAGCTGAAGGTCATCTGTACAGAATAGCAGAAAATCTTCGTCATAGAAGAGCTGAAGGTCTTAACCATAAAAGAATAGAAGATGACCTAAATAGAAGAATATGCATTTTTATCCATAGAAGAACAGAAGGTCTTCTCTATTGAAGAGCCGAGGGTCTTCTATATCAAAGAAATCCAGGTATTTTCCCTTTTAAGACAGGAGGTTTTCCCTACAAAGGAACTGAATGTCTTCTCCAATTGAGAAGGTGCCCTAAGGTCTTCCATTGAACGAATGTAGATGTAAGATTTTTTGGGTTTCTTATAGACACAAGTCCCTTATATATAACCCCTTGAGGTTCTCTGAGGATCGAATAAGCGAGTGTTTATACTCAGAGAACCTTAAGGAGTGGAGGTTTCTAAGAGTATTGTGCCTACCGAAAATGTCAAAGGGTTTGTATAAGATACCCCAAAAAGTCGTACATCTACCTGAAGGAACTTCGTTCAAAAAAAGACCCTGGGGTACCTTTTCAATTAGAGAAGGTTTTCTATGGAGGACGAGATCCTCCATATAATTCACCTTTGGATAGAAGACGGAAGATCCATTGAGATATTCAGAAGATGGAAGATCCATTGAGATATTTAATGGTTACAATACCATTTAGGATTTTTTGGATGGAAGACCCCTTGAGATTTTTCTATGTTTCGAATACGTCGATTTTCTGTAGACAAAAGACCCTTTGAGGTCTTTTATTGAGCAAAGACCCTTGAGGTAAATATCAGACTTCTTAGGGTCCTTCAAAGATAGTAGATCCTTTTAGAACTGCTATAGATGGCTCCGTCAGGTCTTTTCTGGAATAGAAGACTCTTTCAGGTCATTTACGGATAAAAGTTTTCTTGAGGGCTCCTATAGAAACATAATTGGAGAAGGTTTTCTATGGAAGACGAGTTCCTCTATATAATTCACCTTTGGATAGAAGACGGAAGATCCATTGAGATATTCAGAAGATGGAAGATCCATAGAGATATTCAATGGCTACATGACCATTTAGGATTTTTTTTTTTGGGTGGAAGCCCCCTTGATGTTTTTCTATGTTTCAAATACGTCGATTTTCTGTAGACAGAAGGGCCTTTGAGGTCTTCTTTTAAGCAAAGACCCTTAAGGTAAATATCAGACTTCTTGGAATCCTTCAAAGATAGCAGATCCTTTGAGAACTGCTATAGATGGCTCCGTCAGGTCTTTTTTGGAATATAAGACTCTTTCAGGTCATTTACCGATAAAAGTTCCCATGAGGGCTACTATAGAAACATAATCCCTTGAGAACGTTTATGGATTGTTGACCCCTTAAAGTCGTCATGGTAAAATTTTACTTTAGATCCTCAACTGATCAGAAATCCTTGAGAAATACTGCCGATCGAAGGCGTTCTTTAGGTATTCTATACTATTTGAGGTCTTTCTGGAGATGGAGGACGTTCTTTAAGGAATATATGGCTGTCTTCAGGTCTTCTGTAGCCAAAGGCACTCTTATGGTCCTTCATAAAAATAATAAGTTTTGGGTGCTCTCTATGGATAGAAGGCCCTCTGGCAGTCTTTTGTGAATATGAACTTTAATTAAGAACTTTTGGAGGCCTTTCAAATTAGGAGACCTTCTGAAGTTTATTTTTAGTATTCAGATAAATCGTATTTCCTATTTGTGGAAGATCTCATTCTCATTACAGCAGAAGACCTATTAGTTGTCATTGCTCTTCCCTCCTCATTCCCTCATTTATCTCTCAGAACGACAACATTTTGTCATATCTCAAAGTTGATGTTACTTTAAAGACGAAGAAGAACAGACAGCAGAAGCGTTGAAATCTTATCACCTCTACCAATGCACAGCACAACAACAACAATTACAACTACAGCAGCAACAACAACGAAAAACATGCTCATTAATAAAAGGCGTACAAATTAAAAGGAAATTACAGTTTTCAAATCTCAGGCCGTAGCAGTAATGTTCGGTGGTGTAATGAGTGTTGTTGTTGTTGTTGTTATGATGGGTTGATGGCAGTGTTACAACAACAAAATGGAGATACAATTACATGGCACAAGAACGACAATGCCTATGACAGACAGCGGTGACAAAGACACAACTGCATTGGTGGTGGTGGCGATGATGATAATGAGGTTTGCCTTACTTCGGCCGGCGAGTGTGCCTGGCTTGTTGTACTCTTTTTTCACAAAACTCAATGCTACTTTGTGGTTTGAAGAACAAGGTATTCTTATTACAATTTTTGTTGGTGTTGTTGTTAAAGACATTGACATAGACCATCAAAGAGCTAAGCAAAGCCAGTCTGCCAGCCAGCCAGCCAAGCAACTGGTTGCCATCATCATGGCTATAAAAGGGCTTCCGTAGAACAAGAAGTAAAAAACGGCAACAAAAACTGAGGCAAGAACAACAACTTAAACTTGCCTGTCTTCTGTGGTGCGGCATGAAAACGGAGAAGAAGAAGCAGAAGAAGGCCTCAAACGACAACATAATCAGAACAAGAACAAGAATATTAATTATGCCAGTTACAACATCAACAACAAGAATACGAAGCAAAGAAGCTCAGCAGTGATGATGGTGGTGGTGATGGTGAGGAGGATGATGATGGTGATGGTGAGGAGGATGATGATGGTGATGGTGGTTATAATGCTGATGGTGGTCGTGGTCTTGGGAAATGATAACCTAACTGTAAACTGACATTCAAGCATTGCTTCATTCATTCACTCCGCCAGCCATTTCCTCCACTTCTTCCTGGCACAAAAATTCTTGGCGAAAACCGAGAAGAGCAGGGCTGCATCTTCAGACAGACACAGACGTATTTAGACCAGAAACTAACGGCAACCGTAATCCGCGTTCGAATGCCATTTTTCCTATAGAACGACAATAATTTCCAAAGGGAAACTGCAGCAGCAGCAGCCAGATTCCAGCTCAGTTATAAGCCTTCCTTAATGCCATCATCCATGGCAGAGATGCCATGACATATTGTCACCCAAAGAGCGAGAACATGGAAAACACATTTTGTTACCCAGAACCAGTGGCAGAGTTCTGTATTCTTTCAAGATGATGAAGTGTTGCGGTTTCTGTAATCTGTTTTCGTTTCTTCCTCCATTTCTTTGACAGCTTAAATTTCCTTCCTGATTTTTTTTTTGGAATGAAAGGCATTAATTGGAAAACCGAAAATTAATTAGAAATTGTGAAAAAAATATTAGAAAAGGAGATCAGTAGGAAGAGCTAAAGGTCTTGGACATAGAGAGCTGAATATCTTCGTCATAGAAAAGCTGAAGGTCTTCTTCGCCATAGAAGAGCTGAGAAGGTCTTCTACGCCATAGAAGAGCTGAAGGTCTTCTACGCCACAGAAGAGCTGAAGGTCTTCTACGCCACAGAAGAGCTGAAGGTCTTCTACGCCACAGAAGAGCTGAAGGTCTTCTACGCCGTAGAAGAGCTGAGAAAGTCTTCTTCGCCGTAGAAGAGCTGAGAAGGTCTTCTTCGCCGTAGAAGAGCTGAGAAGGTCTTCTTCGCCATAGAAGAGCTGAGAAGGTCTTCTTCGCCACAGATGAGCTCAAGGGCTTCGCCATAGAAGAGCTGAAGGTCTTCTTCGCCAGAGAAAAGCTGAAGATCTTCTTCGCCAGAGAAAAGCTGAAGATCTTCTTCGCCATAGAAGAGCTGAAGGTCTTCTTCGCCATAGAAGAGCTGAAGGTCGTCTCTTCGCCATAGAAGAGCTGAAGGTCGTCTCTTCGCCATAGAAGAGCTGAAGGTCTTCTCTTCGCCATAGAAGAGCTGAAGGTCTTCTCTTCGCCATAGAAGAGCTGAAGGTCTTCTCTTCGCCATGGAAGAGCTGCAGGTCTTCTCTTCGCCATTGAAGAGCTGCAGGTCTTCTCTTCGCCATAGAAGAGCTGCAGGTCTTCTCTTCGCCATAGAAGAGCTGCAGGTCTTCTCTTCGCCATAGAAGAGCTGCAGGTCTTCTCTTCGCCATAGAAGAGCTGCAGGTCTTCTCTTCGCCATAGAAGAGCTGCAGGTCTTCTCTTCGCCATAGAAGAGCTGCAGGTCTTCTCTTCGCTATAGAAGAGCTGCAGGTCTTCTCTTCGCTATAGAAGAGCTGACGGCTTCTTCGCCATAGAATAGCACAAGATCTTCGACGAAGAAGAGCTCAATATCTTCTCCATAGAAGAGCTCAGAAGAGCTGAAGGGGTCTTCGCCATAGAAGAGCTGAAGGTTTCTTCGCCATAGAAGAGCTGAGGACTTTTTTGGCATAAAAGAGCGGAAGGTCTTCGCCATAGAAGAGCTGAGGGCTTCCTTGCCACAGAAGATCTGAGAAGTTTTCCTCCACAAAAAGTTGGAGGTCTTCTTCTCCAACAGAAGCGCTGATGGTCTTCGTCTCCGCAGAAGAGCTGAGATGGTCGTATTATCCATAAAAGAACTGAAAAGTATCCAATACCAAGTACGTAGTGTAGGGTATACTCAGGGCCTACCACATCCCAAAAACAATAGTACCTCTGAATAGAAGAAAACATTGCACTTCCCCCAAATGCCGGTGGTTGTTGTTGTTGTTACTGCCCATTTGGATGATGACGGGGATCTGCTGCTTCTGCTGCTGCCTTTTTTTATTTCTGTTTGCATTCGCTGCTGTGTAATTGCACGCTCTGCAAGGCATATCGAATGCAAAAGCGCAAAACTTGTAATGGAGATGCCATTTCTTGTTGCTGTTGTTGTTGGTGGTGTGTTTGGCTTGCCCACTGCATAGGGGAACAAACAAATTTGCACGAATGTTGCGGGTTTCCCGTTATATAGCCACAAACACACACTCGCTCACTCACCGAAACTTACATCTAAATTACAGTACTTTAAACATTATTTTTTTCATAGAACAATGTAATTCCGAAACACTGGCAATGGATGCGGGTATAGAGGAATTTATTGTGCTTGAATTTATTTGTAGAAGAAACATTTTCAGTACCTTGGAGAACAGAAGGAATTTTGAGAGAAGATCAGTGAATTTCTTGGAGAGATGATCAGTAGGCCTTGTTCTTCTTAAATACTAAGAGAAGTGGTTATCATCAATTTTCGAGGATATCAAAGGTTCTTAGAAACGAGAGAAGAAGGTCTGCTTACAGAAGAGTAAAAAAACTGCTCATCTTTTCAAAGATAAAGGCCCACCTGAGCAAAGTTTCTATTAGTAGAAGAACACAAAGGTATCTTCATAGAAAAAATTTTTATCCCAGCAAAAGTAATTCTCATAAATGATCATAGAAGGACTACCCACAGAAGGTCGGTTCAGAGAAGACATGAAATTTTATTCAGAAAAGACCTAAAAGTGTTTTCTGGAAAGAGCAGAAGGTTATCCCATAAAAGACGCAGAGGCGTTTTCATTGGAGAACTGCAGTTTTTTTCGTAGAACAGATCTGGAGGCCATCTTACAAAAGAACAGAATATTCGCTCACGGAACAGCAGAAGGTCTGTTTAAAGGCAAGACGGAGGCTTATTTATAGGTGGAGGTCTTCTCGTAGTATAGCCGAATGTTCTTTCGTAAAAGAGCCTGATATCTTCTCAGAGAAAAACTGATAGTGTTCATAGAGAAAGGCTGAAGATCCTCTGACAACGAGCTGGAGGTCTTATCGCAGAAGAGCTAAGGAAAGCGGAGGATCTTCTCGTAGGAGAGCTAAAATTCTCTTTGTCATGGAGCTGAAAATATCTCGTTGTATAGGCGAATGTTTTTTCGTTAAAGAGCCTGATATCATCTGAAAGAAATCCTGAAGGTTTTCATAGATAAAGGCTGAAGATCCTCTGGAAACGAGCTGGAGGTCTTATCGCAGGGGAGCTAAAATTCTTTTTGTAGTGAAGCTGAAAATATCTCGTTGATGGGCACAAATCCTACTCGTAGGAGAGCAAGTGGTCTTCCCCGAAAAGAGCGCTGAAAGTTGTCTCATAAGCCCGAAGGTCTTCTCATGGACAAATCAAATCATGAAAAATCAAAAATCTTCTCAGAGAAGATCTTCTTCCGAAGGTCTTCTCATGGACAAATCAAATCAGAAGAACCCACGTTTTATTCATTGAAAAAGCACTGAAAGTCTTCTCAAAGAAGTCCAGAAGGTCTCCTTAGGGAAACCTAGAAAACCTTCTCATAATAGCTTGTCAGAAGTACTTTGCAGTGAAGACAGAATGGTCTTCTTAGGAAAGGTTAGAAGGTCTTCTCATAAAAGGACAGACGGTCTACTCTTTGAAGACAATAAGTTTCTCCTAAAAAAGGTCAAAAGAGAAGACCTTTTGGAAGGCCAGAAGGTAAGAAGCAAGGAGAGCCAGAAGATCTTCTCAAAGAAGGCCAGAAGGTCTTCTAATAAAAGGCCAAAAGATCTTCTCAGAGAAGGCCAGAAGGTCTTCTCAGATAAGGCCAGAAGGTCTTCTCAGAGAAGGCCAGAAGGTCTTCTCATAGAACGCCAGAAGGTCTGCTCATAGAACGCCAGAAGGACTTCTCAGAGAAGCCCAAAAGGGTTTCTCAGAGAAGGCCAGAAGGTCTTCTAATTGAAGGCCAAAACATCTTAGAGTAGTCCAAAAGTTCCTCTTAGAGAGACGCAAAGGTCTTCTTAGAGAAGACCGGCAGTTATTCGCATAAAAGGTCAGAAGGTCTACTCTTTGAAGACAAGAAGTTTCTCTTAGAAAAGGGCAGAACGTCTTCTTTGAAAAGTGCAGAAGACCAGAAGTTCATCTCATGGAACGTCAGAAGGTCTGAAGGTCTTCACATTGTATTCTAGAAGGTCTTCTAATAAAAGCTAGAATGTTTTCTTAGAAGAGGCCAGAACATCCTCTTAGCAAAGGTCAGAAAGTCTTCTTAGAGAAGGCTAGCAGGTTTTCTTAGAAGATATCAGAAGGTATTCTCAGAGAAAGCCAAAAGGTATTCTCAGAGACGACAAAAGGTCTCCTCAGAGACGGCCAGTAGATCTTCTCATTAAAGGCCAGAAGGTCTTCTCATAAAATGCCAGAAAGTTTTCTTATGAAAGGCCAGAAGGTCGAAAGGTCTTCTCAGGGATGGCCAGAAGGTATTATCAGTGGGTCTTCTCATGGAAGTAAAGCTGAAAATCTCTCCATCAAAGGAGAGTAAAAGGTTATTCCATCAAAACATCTTCCTATGTCTTTTCCAGTGGAAGTGCTAAGAAGTTCTTTTTCTCCATAGAAGAGCTCAGAAGACCTGGGAAGGCCTTCTTCTCCACAGAAGAGCTGAGAAGGTCTTCTTCTCCACAGAAGAGCTGAGAAGGTCTTCTTCTCCACAGAAGAGCTGAGAAGGTCTTCTTCTCCACAGAAGAGCTGAGAAGGTCTTCTTCTCCATAGAAGAGCTGAGAAGGTCTTCTTCTCCACAGAATAGGTCTTCTTTATCCATGAAAGAACTGAGAAAGTCATCTTCTCCATAAATGCGACGAGGGTAGACTTATTAGGTAGACTTCTCAGGTGACTAAGAGATCTCTGCTGATAGATAACTAGATGAATTGAAGATACTCCTTCTTCTAAGCGATCTAGAAGATATTTTTCTCACAGAAGACCCGAAAGTCTTCATCCTATAGAGAAGATATGAACGTTTTTTTCTCGCAGCAGATCTGAAGGTCTTCTCCTAAATACCATTTGTTCCGTCTCATTTGGAAACAAGATCGAGACCAACATTGACCATATCAAATTATGCTCTCAATAAATTAAAAACAATTTGTCCTTGTTGCGATCTATTGCCGTTTTTTTACCTTCCATTCCAGCACTTATCTCTGGCCAATTTAGTTTGCACTTGTTTCTATTTTTCCCCCCCAAATCAAATCTAATTTATCAGCCGTGGCTTGTCTAGATTTTCTTCGAGTCATTTTTCCATTTAATTTTAAGCCTCCAGTCTGTTTTGGCAATACGCTGTATGGCCTGGCCTGGCTTGGTCGGACTATGATCTGCTGTAATTGAGGACAAGTTGTATGATCAAAAAATTGCCTGTCCCTGTTTTTCTGGCTATCATAAATATCCCGCAGGTGGAAAGAGAAAAAAAAAAACAAGTCGTAAAACTAAAGAAAAATTATTGCCGGAGATTTGTAATGAAGGTGAACCGGTGCCAAGGGCTGGCACAGCTGTTTCTGTTGCAGTTGCTGCTTTTCAAATTCAACTCTTTGATTGCCTGTCTTTTTTTCTTCGTTTGGAGTATTTAGAAAGGAAGTGAGTGAAGCGCAATGGAGGTAAGGGGGTTTGCCTCACTGAAATTATGTTTTATGGCTAATGGCATTAAAGCTGTCCATGTGAGGTGGGCTACGGGTAACCTGGATTGCAATGCAGGCAGGGGTATTCATCATGGATGGATGCCACACCATGTGTTTGTTTGCTGGTTGCCTCAATGCAGCTTGAGGCCTGTTTTTTTTTGTGGTAACCATAGCTAGGTGTACTTGCAAGCAGATCAGACGCTTCAGTTTTTTGCTTTATTAATTTGGAAAAATAATAATCTTTTTTAATAATAATAAGAAAATATTTAGATAACAAAAAATCAAATACTCATTAAGCCAGGGTAGCAGGGGGGGGGGGGGGGGGGGGGGTCGAAGTGGAAAACATATTTACCGACAAGTTGTTGTAAACACAAGAAAACATTTCACCCAGGGGATTTGTTTATTTTGATGGCCGCTTGGAAGCTCACTCGGTGGCTATGGTTCTGCTTGTTTGGATTTTGGTGTCTACACAGAAAACACAAATCCCCTTCACGTCTGGCCAGGCCACTACACTCCACTCCACTCCAATTGCCTGGCCATCATCCATCTGTCCGTCTATCCAAACATACATTTGTTTCATATTTACTTTTATTTATGGGGAAATAACACATCAGCCTCCTTGAGGCTTGAGGGTGTCGAGGGGAGAATTCAGTGGCCTCTTCCTCACTCGGCTGGTAGGAGGCGGCATTTGCACGGGGTCAGATCTCAAGTGAATGCACTTGGCTTAAAAACATAATTTCCACTACATTGTTCTGCCACTCGACTGGCGTTAAGAAAATCAAACAAACAAACGAACAAACCAACCAAACATTAATGATTTTTCATATATTCCGATATTGAGAAAACAAAACATCATCCTGAAGAGACCAGCAAATTAAAAACGCTTGGCTGAAGGGGGAACATTGTCGAACACAAAAAAATGTTTTGTTTGAAAAGAAACACACGCCATGCAGATACATATTTACAAATATTGGTGGCGACTCTTGCTTCCTTCCCCTTCACAAGAACCATTGCATTCTCCTCCTCGCCATCATCATGATCCTCTTGGATTGTGGACGTCGTTATTGTTTTAAAAACAAACAAATGGTAGAACAATCGAACAACTGTGGAACATTCACTCCCTTGGATGGCAAAAAGGAACACCAAAAATTCTTCGAACTGTGAACAAATATCTGCTTTGGGTTTTCGGAAGTCCAGAGTTTATGCTCTTGACAATTTGTCAAATAAACAAATAAAAGAAGGAGGAGAAGAAATCTTCTTTTTTTTTTTGTTTATTTCGTCTTAAGTAAAAACAAACAAAACCTTGACCAGAGACTTGCTAATGCACGGGGAGATGGTGTTGTTTGTAGAGAGAGAGAGAGAGAGAGAGAGAGAGAGAGAGAGAGAGAGAGAGAGAGAGAGAGAGAGAGAAAACTTCTTCAAGGAAATGTTACTCCTAAAACAAACCAAAAATTGTAGAACAAATTTTATATATGAGCTAAGAAGATCATCTATCCGAGGCTCTAAAATAAGAACATCTTTTGAATACCTTCTCAGATCTTATTATCTATAAGATTATCCTCTACTTTTTTGCGACAGTCATCCGATCATTGGTGAGAAGTTCTGCAAATATTTTATCATGATCTTCTGATCTTCAAGGAGATATTCTACTCTTTTATGGAAAGATCGTAAACTCGACTATGAGCAATTCTTCATTTGGAAGATCTGTTGATCTTTTAGGAGAAGATCTGAGAATCTTCTACTGTTCAAGGTTTAGATCCATCAATGTTCTGGGAAAAGATCTGTCCATCTGCCGAGAGGAAATCGATATTTAGATCTTCTGCGAAATATAAGCTGATGTTCTGGGATATTGTCAATCGACCTTCAATGGGAAAATCAATCGATCTTACGGATTGATATTTATGGATCTTCTAGGAAAAGAGAGATGATGATCTGATCATCGACGAGAATGATCTTATCGGAGAAAAATCTTCTACTCTTCTCAAGGAAGTCTTCCTGATTTCTTGCGAGAAGTCCTTCTGATCTTCTGCGAGAAGAAAAACTTACACTCTTCTCCAAAAAGAAAATCTTCTGCTCTCTTCCAAGAAGAAAAACTTACACTCTTCTCCAAAAAGAAAATCTTCTGCTCTCTTCCAAGAGGGAGTCCTTCTGCACGTCTCCAAGAAGAAAACCTTCTGGACATCTCCAGGAAGAAGGCCTTTTGCTCTTTACAGAGAAGATCTTTTGGACTTCTGCCATCAACTCTTCTAAGAGAATACTATCAGCTTGTTTTCGAGAGCGGTCTGCTCTTCTCCGAGAAGACCATCTGCTGTTCTACGACAAAACCCACTTCTGTTCTTCTCGGAGAAAAACTTATTTTCTTCTTCGAGTAGAACTTTTGCTCTTCTCAGAGAAGAACTTCTGTTCCTCTCAGAGAAGAACTTCTCCTCTTCTCAGAGAAGGGCTTCTCCTCTTCTCAGAGAAAATCTTTTGGACTTCTGCCATCAACACTTCTAAGATAATACTCTCAGCTTGTTTTGAGAGCAGTCTGCTCTTCTACTAAAAGACCTTCTGCTCTTCTCCGAGAAGACCTTCTGCTCTTATCAACGAAGGCCTTCTGTTCTTCTCCGAGAAGAACTGCTGCTGCTCTCAGAGAAGAACTTCTCCTCTTCTCAGAGAGAATCTTCTGGACTTCTGCCATCAACTCTTCTAAGAGAATACTATCAGCTTGTTTTCGAGAAGACCATCTACAAAAAGACCTTCTGATCTTCACCGAGAAGACTTTCTGCTCTTCTCCGAGAAGACCTTCTGCTCTTCTCCGAGGAGACCTTCTGTTCTTGTCCGAGAAGACCTTCTGCTTTTCTCAACGATGACCTTCTGCTTTTCTACGAAAAGACCATCCGCTCTTCTACGAAAATATTTTCTGCTCTTTTCAGAGAAAACCATCTGCTCTTCTCCGTTTGCTGTTCTACGAGAAGACCATCTGCTGTTCTATGAGAAGATCATCTGCTCTTCTACGACAAAAACCACTTCCGAGAAGGCCTTCTGTTCTTCTTATCGAAGACTTTCTGCTCTTCTCAGAGAAGAACTGCTGTTTTCTACGAGAAGATCTTCCGCACTCCTACCGGAAGGATTTCTACTCTTCTCCGAGAAGACCTTCAGCTCTTCTTTTTTTAGATATGACCTTATGTCTTTGATGAAAAAACTTTTACTATTCTCAGAGTATGAAATAATTCGTTCCATAATAAGAACTTCTGCTCTTCGACTAAATGACCTCCTGTCCTTCTTTTGGAGGACATCGAAATGAATGACATTTTACTCTTCTCCAAAGAAAATAAATCTCAAACTTTTGAGAGAAGATTCTATAACCTTTACGAGAAGAACTTTAGAACTTTATCGTCATTCAAAAAACATCTTCTGATTTCAAAAAAATTGTCCTCGGGAAGAGAGAAGTTTGTTTAGAAAATATCGCTCACTCAGCCGTGGTATAAGATTCCAATAGAAAATCGATGTGCAGAAGGTAGAACTGAAGGCTATACAAAAGAACTCTATAAAAGAATTCTCTCAAAGGTCCAAAAAGGATAGTCAAATATATTCCTATGAGACTGAGGAAACAGATCTTGGGAAATTCTGCAATTTTACATCAATTAAGTAATCACAAAATTGCAATCAATGAAAAAATGTCGCTAAGACATTGAGAGGGTGTGTTTAAGCCCTACGGATTTCAAAATATCGAATGTTATGAAAAATGATAAAATTGGACTTAGGTGGAGCTTAAGTTTAAACATGAGCTTGACATTTTTTTTTTCGCAGGTCGATCATTTATCCAAATAATTTTATATACTAAATAACAAATTCGCCACTAAATTCTTCTGAAAATTCGATTCATCGAATATCGGAAGGCGCCGCTATTTGAGGCTACAAAAATCAGTCTCTACATTTAGAAATTTGTTTGCTATTCTAATTTTGTTTTACAAATTCTAATACTCCATCGTCTCTTAATTTGCTGCTACTTCCTCTTTCATAACCAACAATTTGTTCTCTCAGATCTGTCATCATTTGGGTGGGTGTTGAATAGAAAATCTGAATTTTTTAAAAATCGCTCTAAGTGGAGGGACAGAGATTTTGCGTGCGGGGGAGGAGTGTGAATGTCGGTGAGTGAGCGTGTAAGCTTTCATTCATGTTATGACAAATCAACGACGTTAAGTGGAAAAATCCATTTAATTCAATCAACTCCAATTTGTTTACATTCCGCCCCGCGCACTGCTACCGCGCTTCGGCAACAATTTACATACAAATGCCCGAGTTTTGGATACATAAATCTATTTACAAAGAATTAACATGAGCGTGATACATTTCGTACGTTTTACATAGTTAGGCATTAGATGGATCCGAAGACGGAGTCAAAGAAAAAGAACAAGTGTGATCTGATGATTAGATGTAGGTTATAAATTTCTTGTCATCACATTATTTCGAAAGAGCCTGGGAGGTATGACTCTGACGAAGACGATGATGATGATGAGATGTTTATCAGTGAAATGACATTTGTCTTCACCACCAAGACCCGACCACTCCATTCCTCTTCTTTCCCTCTTCACCACTAACTCACTGCTCTTATCATCTAATCTGTTTGGAGCTGTCAACGAAGATTTCATTGTAGGCCTGCCTGGGTATTTGGAATGCCACCAAAGATGCGATGCACACAGCCAGGCGGACAGGCAGACAGGCAACAAATATGAATGTTTGTTTTTGTTGTTGTTGGGAGAAATTGACGCCTCTCTAAGTGAAAACAATCAATGTAAGTGGAGCCCTTTTCGAAAATAATCTTTTGGTCACACATCGCGTTTTAGTCATGACATTTGCGTCTCTCCCTTTTGTTGGGTATTAAGTTTTGAATTTCTCAGCATTTTTTCAATTTTTTTTTCGTTTTATTTTGATTTGAGTTGAGAAAGTGTCCACGAACGAATGTTGGTCACATTGGCGACACTGGAACTTGCATTCCATCTCGAATTTATGAAGAAACGAGGTTTTTTATTTAACTTAATTAGTTGAGTTGGTGAACCAAACCAGGTTGTTCAATTGGAAATCTAAGAAGTCGTGACGCAAAGAGGAAAATCGAGAAACCTTATAATTTGTCATGCGGAGTTGGATTTCATAATTTTTATAGAAATTTAAGAAGCAATAATGGACGATTAACTCTCTTATGGTGGTTTGGAAATTATGAAAATCGGGTAATAATAATTTGAGTGGAGATAGAACTGCCATAAATTTGTTGAAGGAAAACTTGTGTGGTTTTGGAAATGGAAATAATTATTTTTAGTTGTTAGACAAGAATTTGATACCTTTTGTACAGGTGTGTCTAAAGCTACCTGCATTTTTGGGCATTCCTATACAAAAACTAGTGCAATTATCAGATATAGTTCGAAGAATGTATCTTATGCTTGCCCGAATTTGGTTAGAGAGTATGACGAAAACTAGATGAGTATTCCGAAGAGTAGAATTTGCTCAAATTCGAGGGAATTTAATTTCAACTCCAAAAAGTGCAAAGCATGCTCGCCCTTTTCCACTTCCAGTTGTGCTCCCGCTCGAAGTAATAGAAGAAATTCGAGCATACTCGGTAGTTCCAAGTCACTCGAATAAGAGCGGTCCTGCTTTGCTCGTTTTCTCGAGGGAGTAAAATTCGCTCAAAATTGAACAGATACTACTCTTCCGAGTAATTCTCTGATCTTTGTCATACTGGGTAGACAGAGGGTATTTATCATTTGCTACGGTCAAAATGTGACTCATCGAAATTACAGTTCTATGCCCCAGGACTCTTTACGAAGAGCAAAAATTTCCCCTAGGCCTTAAAAGACTGGGCTGAAGCTACCTACTTTTTTGGGCATTCCTACACAAAAAATCGTGCAATTATCAGATAGAGTTCGAAGAATGTATCTTATGGCTGCCCGAATTTGGTTAGAGAGTACGACGAAAACTAGATGAGTATTCCGAAGAGTAGAATTTGCTCAAATTCGAGGGAATTTAATTCCAACTCCAAAAAGAGCAAAGCATGCTTGCCCTTTTCCACTCCCAGTTGTGCTCCCGCTCGAAGTAGAAGAAATTCGAGCATTCTCTGTATTTCACTCGAATAAGAGCGGTCCTGCTTTGCTCGTTTTCTCGAGGGAGTAAAATTCGCTCAAAATTGAACAGATACTACTCTTCCGAGTAATTCTCTGATTTTTGTCATACTGGGTAGACATAGGGTATTTATCATTTGCTATGGTCAAAATGTGACTCATCGAAATTACAGTTCTTTGCCCTAGGTCTCTTTACGAAGAGCAAAAAATTTGCCCTAGGCCTAGAAAGACTGGTCATGGGGGACATCATCTCAACCTACTAAAAAGTCGACCCTGTGGATATTTGCTATTTTCTATGGCATAGAGGGGCATCTGACTTCCTGTACAGTTATATTCTTGCTTTCAAAGTCCAGCATTTCTTTATAAAATTCTGAGAATTTCGGGAGAAGTTACTGATTTTATTCTTAAATGCGTGGTTCTTGGTGTGCTTTATTCTAAATATTTAAGGGGCGGGAAATCCTTTTTCTTTTCTAGACACTTCACAATGTTCTGCTCTTCAGCCCAACTGATACTTTCGCTAAGGAAGTGAAGTGAAGTTTTAGATGCACATCTGAATTTTATGTGTTAAGGGTTCATCCTAAGCCTACTCCTTAGTGCCCCAGATAACAGCTTTTAGCTTGTAGAAAATTAAACTGTGCTCTGGCTCACTTCTTCCACAATTTTATTGACTTACTTAATATTTCCTTCCGATATCAGGATCTGGGTTGAACTTTCCTGGGCTTCTCTGATTGGAGATAGTTTTTAATTCGAGAATTTGTTTATACCCTACATCACACCATGATCAGGGCATTATTTGTTCATTTGATTGTAACATGAAAAAGGAAATGAGATAGTTCATTTAAAAGACCTGCATAGAACCACATTTTGAGTCGACCTATTCATATCTGTTTGTCCATATATTTTTGTAAACAAAGTTCAGGTTGCATTTATTGCCCGATCGAAATTTTTCAAAAATCATTTGTTTGGCCCAAAGACGAACGCTTTTGAAATAGGAGATAATCTGTCCATATTTAGATATAGATCCTATATATACCTTCGTCCGATTTATATTTTATTGTGCAGCACATGTGTAATATTAGCCTAAATTGGCAAATTGAGCTTTGGCACATGCGACCTAAAACTTGGTATGTCAAATTTGGTGAAAACCGAATCAGGTATAGCTATCGCTCCATATATTATGTTCATACGATTTGTTAGTTTTGGCCCACCACAAACCGCCAGAAAATCGGAATAGAGCGATATTCGGAAAAGATATTGAATACAGCTCTGAAAAGCCTTTGAGATCGTTTCAGATTTGGATATAGCTCCCATACATATTTTTTATACGATTTTAAGTTTATTATGCAACAATAGGTAAATACAAGTCCGAATTTAATGGATTTTGGAAAATACGAGCCAATTCAGCCTGGAAGAAAGTGTGTGTCAAATTTCGGTGACAATCGGTTCAGATACTGCTACAGATCCCATACATATGTTTCATTCGATTTTGAATTTTATACCCTCCACCATACTATGAAGGGTATATTCATTTTGTCATTCCGTTTGTAACTCATCGAAATAATGATCTAAGACCCAACAAGGTATATATCTTCTTGATCATCGTAAAATTCTAATTTAGCCATGTCCGTCTGTCTGTCTGTCCATCTGTCTGTTTGCTGTCTGTCTGTTGTAATTACGCCATCTTTCGAACGAATTGACATAGAAGGCTAAAATTTTGGACACATGTCTAGTTTGCCTGTAGGCAGGTTAAGTTCGTAAATGGGCCATGTAGGTCCACGTTTTCATAGAGCCCCATATAACGGTACCTCCCGATATTCGATATTTTGATGATTTTAGCGTCAGTATTCACCGGATTTTTTTCAAATTACGCATTTAGAGTTCGTAATGGAAACTACAGTCCGTGACAGAAGATTGCCTAATGCAGGTCCAGGTCTTCGTATAGGCCACATATATTAGTACCTCCCTAAATTCGGTATTTTGACGATTTTAGGTACAATACTCACCGGAATTGTTTAATATGTCGTATTTAGAGTTCGTAATGGGAACTACAGTCCGTGACAAAAAATTGTCTATGCAGGTCCACGTCTTCGTATAGCCCCCATACAACGGTACCTCCCAATATTCGGTATTTTGACGATTTTAGGTACAATACTCACCCCGGAATTGTTTGAGATGTCGTATTTGAAGTTCGTAATTGAAGCTACAGCCTGTGACAGAAAATTGTCTATGCAGGTCCAGGTCTTCGTATAGCTCTTATATAAAGGTACCTTCCTATGTACGGTATTTTGATGATTTTTTATTACCGTTTATTTCAAGTTTCGAATTTGAATATGGTATGGTCGTACAGGCCCTAATATACGGCTATATTCGGTATTTCTAAAATGTTAACAGAATTTTTGGCGAATGTTATCTTTTTCGAAAATTTTCAAATTCGTTCTAAATGGTGGAGGGTATTCAAAGTTCGGCCCGGCCGAACTTACTGCTTTTTACTTGTTTTTATACATTTTTTCACTTTGCCGCATACCAGTTACATGCATTCCACAAAACGATATTCAACTTCAAATACCGAATTTTAGACAACTCAATTGAAATAGTGACTCAAATCATCAATACACCGTTATATCGTGGACCAATACAGCCCATCTTCGAACTTGACCTGACTGCAGACAAAATAATGTTCTGTGCTAAATTTTAATGCTCTTTGCTAAAACTTAGAATTTTACTTTGATCAAGAATATATGTACTCTGTAGGGTCTGAAATATAATTTTCCATAAGAAAATATATTTATTCACCCATTGTTTGTTTCTAAATGTCCCTTTATTTTCTCTATTTCTAATATCTAACTTTTTCCACAAAAATAATCGGTCCTTAGTTTTTTTTGGATTGAAAAAACCTCCGTAAATTTGCTGTGATTTTGTCTCCAAAAGTTTTTATGGGGCCACCCGGCCTATTTTCCAAATTACCTTATTTTACTGCTGGTGCCAACGTCTTACTGACATAATTTTGTAAATTCTATTTGACGAGAGCTTAGAAACGAAATCTTAACAAAACACTGTCGACATCCATCACGAAATGGGTTTGACAAATAAGTAAACAATGAAAACCCCGTCAGAAAAACAACAAAAGTTCAAAACAAACAATGAATGGAAAACCAAAAAAATAAAACCCACAGCCAAAGAAAAGTGTTAACGAAAGGCTTTCACAGCTGATGTAAAAAAAACAACAACAACAATAGCAGCCGCAGCAGAACCACAAGATTTATAAGAAAATGTGAAACGTGAGCTTAACACTCCCACTCATGAATGACAAACAAACCAGCTAACAAACTAACAAAAACATCAACAACAGCATAGGCTGATAACATTATCAAATATCCATGGAGCAGAAGAACCCGGCTACTCATTTAAATATGCATTCCCTTCGCCGGTTTAAATAAATCTTATTTTCAAAACACTGCTCAATGGCAGTTCTATGGGGACCAAGAGTTAAAGGGGGAACGGAGAGAGAGAGAGATGGGGGAGGGGGAGAGGAGAACGCTCGTGTAATTTAATACAGAGGGAGGGTATGGGAATTTTAGAATGGAATATGGAAATTAGTGTTGATATCAAATTTGAATAATGGAGGGGCGTACAGAGACCATCTGAGTGAGTGAGAAGATAAGACAAATATTTGTGATGAGATCTGGTGTGTGTGTTAACATTCTTGCAACATCCTCCCCCTCAAACAACAACAACAACAATTATTAGAATAAATTTCCGAACAAAACTCTCAATTTCAATTTGAAGAGTTATCATCAAAATATGAATGAATGGCTGAACGAATGAATTGGAGATTGAATTGATGCTGCCAAAGACGACGATGATGGTGGTGATGATGATGGTAGGGAATCTGTTCCTTTGTCATGATATGTACTGGATAGATATACAGGGTGAGATGAAAAAACTGCAACCAACTTCAGACTGCTGTCATTTCTAAGCCACTCGTCCGACAGCTCTTAAAATTATTCCAGTGGCAGCTCATTATATTGTTTACAAGCGGACACAAGAGCATTTTGTGAGAATTTTCCAGATAAAAAGTTATTGGTGATGGAATTCAAGCCACAAGTGGCTATCGTTAGAGCACTCCAGCATTTAAATGTGAATAAATGTTTTGTGTCCTGTACCATCGCTCGTTACCATGATACTGGTAGCGTAGCCCTAGGTCAAGGAAGTGGACGGAAGAAAAAAACAACATCAGCAGATATGGTTCGAAAAATAAAAAAGCGATCCAAACCTGCATCGCAGTTGCCGAAAAAATGGCTCGTGAGGCGAACATATCCCAATATTTCCTATTCGGCAAATATTGAACAATTAGCTCGGGGTAAAGTCATTGAAATTCCAAAAAGTGCAAGAAGTGCGGTGTAAGCGCAACAGAAAAAAATAGACTCAAAAGAGCTAAAGAGTTCCTTCGCTTGGCCGAAAGTGGTGAACTGCCGAATTTGGTTTTCTCCGATGAGAAAACATTCGTTGTCCAGCAGTTTGTTCGTTGTCCAGCAAACAAAATGATCCGCTCGTTTTTACTTGCCAAAGAGGTCAGCTGAAAATGTGCACCTTCGGTTGGCCACCAGACACCAGAACTCAAGTGGTAGTGTGAGGGATGCCATAGCAGCCCATGGTCGCTCTCCATTCGTATTTATCGACCGTGGCATCAGAATAAATATCGAATATTATCGCGAAAATATTCTAGAGGATGTATTAAAGCCTTGGGCAGGCAAACATTTTGGCTGCAAACCTTGGATATTCCAACAGGACTCAGCACCATCGCATTCAGCACGCGCCACCCAAGAATGGTTATAAAATGAGGTTCTCGCTTCATTTCCAGCGCACAATGGCCACCAAAATCTCCGGATACCAATCGGTTGGACTATTGTGTCTGGAGTATTTTTGAAGGCAAGGTTGGCACTAAAAAATACCAAAGTGTCGATAACCTCAAGCTAGCGTTTCGCCCGAAAAGTTCGAGTTCGGAAATGGGCAATATCGGTCCACTCCTTCTGGTACCCCACCCACAAAAAGTCGAAAAAAAATATATTACTGCACAGAAAGTGAAAGGATAATCCGATTTGCAAATCCTAATATTTCCATCTTTGCTAGGTCAGGTGCGAAAATGGACAACATCGGTCCACTGCATCAAGTACCTCCTCCACAAAGGGTCAACATTTTGAATAATTATAACTCTTTTAAAAAGTGATGTAAGAGTCCGATTGCCTTAAAATTTTACACATTCCCATATTTTTATTGACTTAAGGTCTAGTGTGAAGATGCAATGTATCGGATTTCATTCAGACTTGGTACATGTCAAAATTTTCATCAACAAAAGATCTTTTATGAATATGGTAGAGATCGGACCTTGGCTTCTGGTACCTCCCCTATAAATGGTTAAGATTCTGATTATAAAATCGTCGGGAATGGGGCAAAATACCGCTTAGCAACATTCGGGCAGCGTGTGACGGTTTCATTGGCCGGCCGTTTGAAGGCCATAATTCGTGCCAAAGGTGACCAATTCGAACAAATCTAAACTTTTTCTAAAATTTGATGATATTTCCGACATTTTTTTTGCTTTCATTCAAAAAATTTTAAAAAAATGTTGTAAAAATTATGTCGTTTGACTTTGTTGCCGTTTTTTTTATCTCACCCTGTATGTGCCTATGTATGTGTGCCGATACCGTGTGTCAACACAAGATAAGAAGATTTCGATTTCAAGTCAACCTAAAATACCACCCATGCCCCAACACACTCACTCACTCACTCACTCTCTCTCTCCTCCACATAGGATAATCATATTCCAAAATAATAATGGCAAATGACAAATGAGACAAACTCGCATATTCCAAGGAGTGGGGGGGGGGGGGGGTGATAATCACAGATATGAGCTCCTTCGTCATAAAATAAATGACCACAAAAGTGGTTATAAATTGAATTCAAGTGCTGTGGAATACTCGAAGAGATGTCGGATGGTTGCCTGCCTGTTGTCGACTTGATTACATGATATGAATATGAATTGAATTGTAACAAATGAATATTCAATTCAATGTTGACAGATGCAGATGTTCCCAGTATTTTGTTGTGGCGGAGAAAGTCGTTGTCCAGAGAGAGAAAGGGAGAGAGGGAGAGGTGGCAGAAAATCCTTAATCACATATTCGGTTATCAAGTCAAAATCAAGATAATATATTAATACCGTATAGCTTTCAATGGGGAAGCTTTTCGCATTCAATTAGGTTAAATGAAAACGACAGCGATGGGTGGAATTGTAGCAACAGGAAATTGTTAGAGAATATGTGCATAAATCCGTGAATATAAATTGAAAATTTACCTAAGAATGACAAAAGTTACTCGAATTTAGTTGGGGTTCAGAAGGGTTTATAAAAAGAGGGAGAGCGCAAAACTACAGGCTGAAATAAAAAAAAACTGCAACAAAGTCAAACGCCATAATTTTTGCATTTTTTGTTTAAATTTTATTGAATAAAAGCAAGAAATGTCGGAAATAGCATCAAATTTTAGAATAAGTTTAGATTTGTTCGAATTGGTCACCTTTGGCACGAATTATGGCCTTAAAACGGCCAATGAAACCTTCACACGCTGCCCGAATGCTGCTCTGCAGTATTTTGACCCATTCCCGGCGAAGCGCTTGTTTGAGGTGAACGAACACTTTGTTATTTTTTAGTGCCAACCTTGCTTTCCAAAATACTCCAGACACAATAGTCCAACGGATTGGTATCCGGAGATTTTGGTGGCCATTGTGCGCTGGAAATGAAGCGAGGAACCTTATTTTGTAACCATTCTTGGGTAGCTGAGTGCTGAGTGCGATGTTGCTGAGTCCTGTTGGAATGTCCAAGGACTGCGGCCAAAATGTTTGCGTGCCCAAGACTTTAATACGCCCTCCAGAATATTTTCGCGATAACATTCGCCATATATTCTGATGAAACGGTCAATTAGTACGAACGGAGAGCGACCATCGGCTGTTATGCCGAATATTATTTTCGCGATAATATTCGGCATTTAATCTAATGCCACGGTCGATTAATACAAGCGGAGAGCGACCATTGACTGTTGTGGCGGCCCACACCATCACCATGACCGGCGTTTGAGTGCTGGTGGTCAACTGAAGCTGCACATTTTCAGCTGACCTCTTTGGCAACGAAACACGATCATCGGAGAAAACCAATTTCGGCAGTTCGTCACTGTCGGCCAAGAGAAGCAACTTTTTAACTCTTTTGAGTCTATTTTCTTTCCGTGGCGGTGTAAGTTCTTGCACTTTTTGGAATTACAATGGCTTTACCCCGAGCTGTTTTTTCAAAATTTTGCCGAATGGAATATTGCGATATGTTCAGCTCACGAGCCATGTTTCGGCCACTGCGACGAGGATTTCGATCAAGTTGCTTCTTTGCTTTTCGAACCGTTTCTGCTGATGTTGCTGTTTTCTTCCGTCCACTTCCTTGACGTCGGGCTACGCTACCAGTATTACGGTAACGAGCGATGGTACGAGACACAAAAGATTTATTCACATTTAAATGCTGGAGTGACCTAACGATAGCCACTTGTGGTTTTCCAATCAAATATAAAGAAATCACACTATCGCGCTCGAATTCTGGAGGCCATCACGAGTAACTTTTTTTCTGGAAAACTCTCACCAAAATGCTTTTGTACGCTTGTAAACCATATAATGAGCTAAAATTATTAGTTCGATGTGTTACAAACGGAATGACGAACTTAATATACCCCCCATGGAGGATATAAAAAAGGGACTTTTTGAAAAGTCTTTTGTCTATATTTCAATGTGTTGGCCCAATTTATAGAAAAGTCGCCCTAATTCAGAGCCTTATCTCTTCCTATTCCCCTTTATCGAGAGGCATTATCTCCAGCATCCAACAACAAAAGTGAATTTATTTCCGAAACTAAAACACACATTGCCAATTATCCTCACCCATATTCGCATCGCATATCTTTGGAATTTGTTGTTTCTTTTTGGTTTTGTCTTCAACTTTTGTGTGCGGAAATCAAATAACCAAGACATATTGGCGACATAATGGCTGCAGCGAAAAAAGCCATGCTCCACACTCCCAGCCAAGTGAAAAAAAATATATTTACTTCGATATTGTCGAAAAGAATTTAACTGATTTCGCAACCTGCCAAATAACAAAAATTGAAAAAAATGTGTTGCGTGTTGTTTTCCTTCCACTTTAGACATTCAGACATCCTATAAATTTTCCAGATATCTGGGTCAATATTGGCTTAGCGAACGAGAAGACAATTGCAGTGGAAGCCACAACAAGTTAGGGGGGTTCGTAGCCCATAGCAGAGGAGGTGGATAGGAATTTAACTACCATCCGAATCAAAAAACAACAAAATTGCATACTTGGTCCGAAGCTAACTTCAAAATCGAAGAGAAAAACCTACAATTACTGATGTTGTTGCTGTTGCTTATTTTGGCAAATGTTTTCAAATGTTTGTCAGGATGTAATTGACTCAACCAGCCAACCAACCATAAAATCCAAACAATTCGATATAATGGCTTTGTATGAGTGTGTGTGTTGCAGATTATTTTATTATCACCAAAAATATGCAAATTTTTTATTGGTGTAGTAGTTGTTGTTGCTGTTAGGTTCTGCACTAAATTTTTGTGCTTAGCTTGCAGTTGAAGGAAGTACAATGTAGTTAGGGCTTAGTTGGGATATGCTTCGGAAAATTTTTTGTGCAATTTAGCGGGTTTTCTATTCAACATCAGCAGCAGCTGCAGTGGAGGCTCCAACTATGAATGGATGAATGGACTGGAGGGCCAACAACAACAAATTTGTAACAACAAAGTTTTGGTGAAGTGTTGATGCCATGTGCCCTGTTGTAGCCTGGCTGCCATTACAACTGCCTGTTGTTGCCTACCATTGATATCGTTGCTTGTGTTGTTGTTGTTGTTACTATTATTGTTGTATGTAAATACTACTATAATATTTATTATCACATCCCGGTACATTGCGACATACAGATACGTACATAATACGTAAATATGTAGAGTATATATTGGATGGGGTCGTAGAAATTGCGAGGCCGAGGGATTTGGTCATGAAATGTTATTAAGGCCACAAATCTGTATGTACAGGGTGAGATAGAAAAAACTGCAACAAAGTCAAACGCCATATTTTTAACATTTTTATACCCTCCACCTTAGAAAGGAGGGTATATTAAGTTTGTCATTCCGTTTGTAACGTCCTTAAATATTCGTCGAAGACCCCATAATGTATATATATTCATAATCAGCAGAAAATTCTAAGTCGATTTAACGATGTCGGTCTGTCCGTCAGTCTGTCTGTCTGTCTGTTGAAATCAGGATGGTTGGTATTGAAAATGAGATATATCGGTCCACGTTCTGGTATAGTCCCCATATAACGGAAACTCCCGATATTCGGTATTTTGATGATTTATGCCAAATTTTTTCACGGCTTTGTCTGGAAATTGGTATTTGTAGGTCATAAAGGGTCCCTGAGCGTGTGGCAAAACATTGCTTGTATAGGTCCACGTTTTGGTATAGCCCCCATATATTCGGTATTTTGATTATTTTTGCCACATTTTTTCAGGGATTTATCTAAAAATTTGTATTTGTTGGTCATAATGGGTTCCAGCCCCGGTAGCGAAACATTGCAAGTATGGGTCTACGATTTGGTATAGCCCCCATATAACGGAACCTCCCGATATTCGGTATTTTGACGATTTTTGTCACATTTTTCACGGATTTGTCTGAAAATTGGTATTTGTAGGTCAAAATGGGTCCTACTCCGAGCGCCGAAACATTGCATGTATGGGTCCACGATTTGGTATAGCCCCCATATTACGGTACCTCCCGATATACGGCATTTTAATGGCTTTTGCCACATTTCTTCTAATGTTTCCTTTACCCTAAGGTGGAGGGTATTAAAAGTTTGGCCCGGCCGAACATAATATATTTTTACTTGTTTTTTTTTTTTTAATTTTATTGATCGAAAGAAAAAAATCGGAAATCAAATTTTAGAATAAATTTAGATTTGTTCGAATTGGTCACCTTTGGCACGAATTATGGCCTTCAAACGGCCAGCCTATGAAACCGTCATACGCTGCCCCAATGTTGCTCCGCAGAATTTTGGTCCATTCCTGGGGAAACGCTCGCTTGAGGTGATCGACACTTTGGTATTTTTAGAGCCAACCTTGCTTTCCAAAATACTCCCGACACAATAGTCCAACGGATTGGATTTTGGTGGCCTATGTGCGCTAGGAATGAAGCGAGGAACCTCATTTTGCAACCATGCTTAGGTGGCGCGTGCAGAGTGCGAAGGTGCTGAGTCCTGTTGGATTGTTCAAGGTCTGGGGCCAAAATATTTGCGTGCCCAAGGCTTTAATACACCCTCCAGAATATTTTCGCGATAATATTTGTCATTTATCCTAATGTCACGGTCGTTTAATACGAGCGGAGAGCGAATTAGGGCTGTTATGGCAGCCCACACCATCACCATGGCCGGCGCTTGAGTTCTGATGCCAGGTGGTCAACCGAAGGTGCGTGCCCAAGGCTTTCATACACTCTCCAGAATATTTTCGCAATAATATTCGGCATTTATTCTGATGCCATCGACTGTTATGGTCGCCATGACACAATCACCATGGCCGGCGCTTGAGTTCTGGTGTCTGGTGGCCAACCGAAGGTGCACATTTTCAGCTGACCTCTTTGGCAAGTAAACACTATCATTTTGTTTTCTGGACAACGAATGTTTTCTCATCGGAGAAAACCAATTTCGGCAGTTCACCACTTTCGGCCAAGCGTTACTTCGCTTCAGCTCTTTTGAGTCTATTTTCTTTCTGTTGCGGAGTAAGTTCTTGCATTTTTTGGAATTTCAATGGCTTTACCCCGAGCTCATTTTTCAATATTTGCCGAATGGACTATTACGATATGTTCAGGTTACGAGCCATTTTTCGGCCATGACCACACGGGTTTCGATCAATTCGCTTCATTACATTTCGAACCATTTCTGCTGATGTTTTCTTCCGTCTAATTCCTTGACGAGCAGAGAGTGACCATCGACTGTTATGGCCGCCATGACACAATCACCCTGGCCGGCGCTTGAGTTCTGGTGTCTGGTGGCCAACCGTAGGTGCACATTTTCAGCTGACCTCTTTGGCAGGTAAACACGATTATTTTGTTTGCTGGACAACGAATGTTTTCTCATCGGAGAAAACCAAATTCGGCAGTTCACTACTTTCGGCCAAGCGTTGCTTCGCTTCAGTTCTTTTGAGTCTATTTTCTTTCTCTTGCGGTGTAAGTTCTTGCACTTTTTGGAATTTCAATTGTTTTACCCCGAGCTCATTTTGTCAATATTTGTCGAATAGGGAATATTGCGATATGTTTAACTCACGAGCCATTTTTCGGCCACTGCGATGCGGGTTTCGATCAAGTCGCTTCTTTACTTTTCGAACCATTTCGGCTGATGTTGCTGTTTTCTTCCGTTCACAACGTCCACGTCCTTGACGTCAAGCTACGCTACCAGTATCACGGTAACGAGCGAAGATTTATTCACATTTAAATGCTGGAGTGCTCTAACGATAGCCACTTGTGGTTTTCCAGCCGAATATACAGAAATCACACTATCACGATTCCTGAATTCCATCACGAATAACTTTTTTTCTGGAAAATTCTCGCCAAAATGCTTTTGTTCGCTTGTAAACAATATAATGAGCTGTAGCTGGAATAATTTTAAGAGCTGCCGGACGAGTGACTTAGAAATGACAGCAGTCTGAAGTTGGTTGCCGTTTTTTAATCTCACCCTGTATATCATTGTCCTTGTAGAATATATTAGATGGGGTCGAAGTAATCTGATGACAGATAGATTTGATTAGGGAATACTAAAAGGGCCCTATGTCTCTTAGGAATAATTTCCCAAAGATAACATCTAAGAAAAACAAAACAATTATGAGAAATCCGTAGTCGACCCCCTCTATTATCAAAGTATGCCAGTCTCATAAAATTCTGTTCACATTTTGTATTTATTGCATTTTGTGTGTTTGTTGTAACTGTAAGTGAAGTTTCGTTTCGTTTAGTTGATGGTGTTGCTGGGTCTCTGCTTTAGCTATTATGCTGTTGTTGTTGTTGTGGACTTGTATTATTGTAACATATGACCCATAAAAAGGTCAGCAGCTTTTTTATTTAAACAAAGTTTAAGTTAAGAGCAGCAGCAGCAATCAAAATCACACAAATAAAAATGAACAACAATGTACGACGTTCAGTTCAAGAAAAAAAAGTTCAGAAGAAGCAGAAACAGAACAAAAAGAAATGAAGAATGGGTGAAATAACCCGACAAGTAGTAGTTCCACACACACAAACACACTCACACATTCACCCTCAGCCATTGTCTCGAGCTGCTAATGATGGCTCAAAGAAAGGAAGTAAATCTGCAGAGAACTGCTCTAGCCCTGCAGTGATTTTTACTTTGATTTATGGTGTGCGAGTGTGCAACCGAGTGTGTGTTCGTTCGTGCCTGTGGTGTCGGATTTTTCGTTTTGAAAATTTTTGAAATTTCTATTAAAAGAGAACTAGAAAGCTGAGATTTAAGTGATTTAACGAAAAAAAAAGAAATTAAATGGTTTTGGCTTCGGGTTCAGAAGGGAATTTAATTCGCTTGGAAAATAATAAGGCAAAAGATTGAAGATCTACAAAAATATTTTCTGTAAAAAAGAATTAAGACCATGACATGGACTCTTATTCTATGAAAAACTGAAAAATATTTTCTTTATATTTTTTTTCATGAAGATATATTTAAATTTGCCTAGCCAAGACACAAACCAAGCGAATTTTTCCTCGAATACAGAAAGGGTTAATAACGAATAGAGAGAGAGAGAGAGAGAGAGTGAGAGGAAGGGAGTAAAAGGGAGAAGGAACTTAAGGCATTCCCAAAAAATATCACAAAAATTGTCGATAAATAAATATGACTCCCCAAGACTTTTAATTTGAGCTCAGCCTCGCAGTCGCATCAAAATCCTAGAAAATATTTAGAAAAAGTTGAAATCCCCTTAATTCCTCATTTCAAGAATTAAAAAAAATTAAAAATAACCACCTCGACCATTTGAAAGGAACTTGAAAACCCGGAAAAAGTTACAAACGGATCGACGAAGTTAATATACCCTTCATAGTATGGTTGAGAGTATAAAAAAAGGAAGTTAAAATGTATCAGTCGGGGTTGCCGGCAAATGTATACCTTTAGCCAATGTTCGATTATTTAAATATATTTTGACTTTTGTTATGAATATTTAAAATAGTTGACTCTCTATGGAGGAGGCTCCGAAGGAATGGGCAAATATTGTCCGTTTCGTATCGGACCTAAATAATCATAAATTCCATATTTACCTCAGGTTTCTGGTTGGGAGAAATATTTAGTTATAAAGAAACGCTGACTTGTTTCGCAAGTTATGACAGTTAAAAGTATTGAAAATTGTAACCCTTTGTGGGTGAGGTATCAGAAGGGGTTCACAGATATACATAATCTTCACAAAAGATCTTGCGTCAGCAAAAATGTTTGTGTGTGTGAAATTTGAAGAGAACCGGATGCGTATTTCGTTTTATTTTAACATTTTGTTTTTCAAAATCTTGAACCCGAAGTACCAGAAGAAATGGTCCGATCTCTATCATCTTTATAACAGATCTTGTGTTGATGGAAATGTTGAGATGAACCAAGTCTGAATGGAATCGGATGTTAATTTTGCGTTTTATGAGCTTTACGAATATTCAAAATTTTGACCCTTTGTGGGGGAGGTACCAGAAGGAGTGGACCAATATATCCCATTTTCGCAGCAGATCTTGGGTTTATAAAAATATTGGGTTGTGTGAAATTTGAAGACAATCGAACTCTTACATTTTATAAGAGTTGTAATTATTCAAAATGTTAACCCTTTGTAGAGGAGGTACTTGATGGAGTTAACCGATATTGTCCATTTTCGCACCTGACCTAGCAAATATTAGAATTTGCAAAGTTGGAGCAAAATTGGATTATCGTCAGTACAGAAAATATATATATTTAAAAAAAAAATTCGACCATTTGTGGGGGAGGTACCAGAAGGAGTAAACCGATATCTTCCATCTTCCCACAATACCATGTGTTAGTAGAAATAATGGGATGTGTGAAATATGAAGATAACCGGATGCTTATTTCGGATTTTATAATCGTTTTGGTTATTAAAAACCTTGACCCTTTGTGTGTGAGATACCAGAAGGAATGGTTCGATCCCTACCATTTTTATAACAGATCTTGTACTGATAGACATATTGATATGCGCCTGAAGTCTGAATGGAATCGGATGATAATTTCGCATTTCATGAGCTACGTGGATATTGAAAATAGTGGGAGTCACCAGAAGGGGGAGATGACAGTAGGAGTTGACCGACACATTCCATCTTCACACCAGACCTAGGGTTGATAAAAATATTGTAATGTGTGTAATTTGAAGACAATTGGACTATTGCATTACATTTTATAAGAGTTATAATTATTCCAAATTTTGACCCTTTTGGGGGAAGTACTTGATAGAGTGGGCCGATATTGTCCAGGTTCGAAGCTAACGTAGCACTGATGGAAATATTCGGATTTGCAAAGTTGGAGCAAAATCGGATTATTGCTTATTTTTCTGTGCAGATTTATTTATTTATTTTTTTTTTTTTTTTTTTTGAAATTTTGACCTTTTGTGGGGGAGGTACCAGAACGAGTGGACCAATATATCCCATTTTCGCAGCAGATCTTGGGTTTATAAAAATATTGGGATGTGTGAAATTTGAAGACAATCGGACTCTTACATAACATTTTCTAAGAGTTGTAATTATTCAAATTTTGAACCCTTTGTAGAGGAGGTACTTGATGGAGTTAACCGATATTGTCCATTTTCGCAGCTGACGTAGCGCTAATGAAAATATTAGGATTTGCAAAGTTTGAGCTAATTCGGGTTATCCTATCTCTTTCTGTGCAGCAAAACATTTTTTTTTTTTTTGTTTTTCGACTTTTTGTGGGGTACGTACCAGAAGAAGTGGGCCGATATTGCTCAACTCCGAACTCGATCTAAGTTTGATAATAATATTGCTATTTACTAAGTTTGGACCAAATCGGGTACTCCTTTAGAGAGTTATCGTGTGCACCAGCCAGCAAGACAGACGAGATGGACGAACATCGCTAGATCGACTCCAAATACCCTGAAACAGATTTGGTCCAAAGAGGCCTGTGGTCTGAAACCGTGTTTTTCAATGAGGCACGTTTTGGCCATATCAAATTATATGTACCCTCTCTAGCAACACGATTTTTTAAAGGGCTTTTGTCGATAGAAGCCCTGTAGTAAAAGCCGTTTGTCCAATTTTCCAAAGATTTTGTCTCTGGAAGAATTTGTAAAAATTATTCTCATTTTGAAGGGCCTGCTGGGCATAAAAGTTACGTTTTTGTGAGAATAAAAAAACGTTTAAGAGGTTCTCTATCTAAAAAAGATCTTTCGGAAGAATTCGAATTTCACGAATCTTTGTCAAGGCAATATAACTTTGCATTTTGAATAAAATATTAATTTTCTATAAAAATTTAATATTAACGAAAGAAGCTTTGCATGAGCTAAGCATAACTTCCGAACGAAATCATAGACAAGTTGTGAATAAATTTAGATAATTAAAAAAAAAACTTACCTCGATTTTGATTGAATTTATGACGTTATTCCATTATCTGTTTTCTGAAAATAATAAAAAAAATCGAAGGTTAATTAGATGATGAAAATATATAATTCTCAGATCAAATATTTTAAAAAATGTTGTTAATGATAAAAAAAATATTTTTTAAAAATTAGAAAAAAAAGTATTCCTTAAAATGGAGACAATTCGGGTTATAAGTTTTGAAAATTTAAGGCTGGAAGGTATAATTTTAGTCCAATACCTTGCAAATTTAAAACCAAGACAATCCCTATTTTTAGAGGCGATTCTATTTTGGAGAGACAAATCGTACCCCCCAACAATCTAAAAACATTTTTAATACCAGCTAATAATTTACCAAAAAAAAAATTTTTTTGCCATGGCCCCTACCCCTTTACTTCTCTCCCTCCCGGATAACTCCATTTCCTTTAGACGATCATTAGGCAAATCTCCGTTTAGCTGCCGCTGCAGCAGCTCTCTCCCAAACTCCCATCTAATTACATTGGCCCCTCGAGCATCTTCATCCTGCCGCCTAGTCCTGGTCCCTAAATAGTTCATAAAAATGCCATGCCCAACTGAAAAGGGAGTTTCATTTGGGGGAATTTTTAATGCCATGAAATTATTCAATGATTCATTTAGTTTTACTCCAGCCTCTCCCAACTCCCTACCCGACCTTCCTCCCATTTTGGAATAAGACAAATCATTGTTATGGCCTCCTCTTTGCCCTGGACTCCAGTGTGAGTTGTGCGGAAATAATTTCCTTTTTTGTAAGGAAACGTGTAGAAATGTCTAAATCTGAATGGTGGCAGATTTTTTGTTCATTGTTCACCCTTCTCCACAATGGAAGCGATTTTTACAAGGAGGGGATCCTCCTATGAGTAAATCGTAAAGTGTTTATACATTCTCCGCCGTCTTCTGCTTCTTTTCCTACTTCTGTGGCCATTGCAGCCAGCGAATAAAATTGAAGGAAGAATAATTTTTAATTTTTCACGCCATAACGTCTGGCGTTGCGCATAATTTAATAAAAACAAATTTCCATTTACAACAGCAGGCAGGAGGATGAAGAAGCATGGAAGGAGGGAGGGGGAAGGGGGAGGGAGTAATAATTCACAATAATCCCAACTGCATTCGGCAACAACATTAACATTAGCCCGAATGGAACAGCTTGAGGATGATGATGACGATGTTGTGCAGAAGCAAGAGCAGAAGGGGAGCTTAGCAAGTTATGGCCCAAGCCATTCCGCAATGTTAATTCCAAATATGCTGATGAATTGTGTGGATGAAAATGGAAAACTAGCTGCTACACATCACAGCGCCGCATGGAATTACAGAAACTATTCGTTGTCGTTTGACAATGGCATCGCCAGAAATTCATCAGCAACGTCATTACAGCTCAGCTAGAGAAGCTATCGTCCGCATAATTAAAATGCTATGCCTATGCCTCTGGAATTATTAATTTCTGGATGTTAATGTCTAGGGCAATGGGAGTACGTGTTGCTGTTGTTGTAGTCGTTGTTGTTTTGCGGTGATCCACCTAGCCCTTTTTAATAATCCACGCCAAAAGTGTCTTTTAAGTGTTGGAACGTGCCTCAATAATGCCTCCAAAAGAATATTTCATTCATTCATTCATTTATTCGTTCTTCCTCTTCCTTCACAATTCCCCTTCAAATCCCCCGCCAATGATTATAATTTCGAGCCATTTATGAGTTTTTCCAATTATCTCGCCACCGCCTCAAAACCCATAAAAGCATTGACAAGCTAAGCCATAAAATAAGTCCGGCTTGTAAAAATTATTAATAATCCCAATTCCGCTGAGAGGTGTTGAAGTTTTACTATCTTTGATTTGGTGTTGTTGTTTTTTGCTTTTATTTGTTAATAAAAAAATCTTTTAATAATAAATTAATTACCAGTTTAACCTTCAGCCAGTCGCTGTTTTTTTGGGCTTTTGTGTGGCTGTTCGCATTGTTGTCTTTTCATCACCGAACAAAAAAAACTGTATCTTTTATTAATTTCTTCTCTCCAAAAAGATTGCGGATTGCCATAAACAAAAAGTATTTAAAACTAGTTTCATTTTTTTTAATGGCGAGGTATAAACAGTGTCTCGCAAGGGTCAAAAGTTCATTGGGGTTGAGAAAATATACTTAGACTTGATAAAAAAAAATTCTCAAATATTTCAAAAAAATCATTTTCCAAAAAAAAGTTCTCCAAAAGGATATGACCTTGGGCATCCAATTTCAAATATGGGAAAACTAAGATCTCATTCCAAAAACACGAAGACTTATAGAGCATCAAGCAAGAAGGATCTTAGTTATTTGATCTCCCGATCGTTCAACTGTTTCAAAAAAAAACTCTCATCGAAAAAGCTGGAAGAACATGGAACTTTATACCCCCGGTTGCAGGGTATTTAGCTATTTGTCCGGTTATATCGAGAAGAAGAACAAGGTTCCTTCTTACGATCACGGTAGGCATACCACTGCAGTATCTAATGTTTGACCTCAACCACAACCAATCCTAACACCAAAGCGAACCATAGAGCATCAAGCATTAGGATTGTAAGGCGGATTGACAGCAGACATTGACATAAACAGGGGTTGACCCCTCTTTAAACCTCAATAATTAAGAGAGGATCGCTTTTTTCAAAATTGGACATCAAAACAATGTCGAACAGGATTTTTACAAAAAAAACCAAAAAAGGACTCTCTCAAATTTCAGAAACACAATTGAAAGAACCTCTACAAAGTCAATGTCTTTCGAATAGTTTCCTATGGACAAAATGACATTCAAGGAATTCCTAACAAGGATCTGCAATAGAAAAGCGATATTTTATAAAGTCTCCTAAAAGCCTTTAGTGTGATTTCTTTATATTTGGCTGGAAAAACAAAAGTTGCGATCGTTAAAGCACTCCAGCAATAAAATGTGAATAAATCTTTTGTGGCTCGTACCATGGCGTGTTACCGTGATACTGGTAGCATAGCCAGAGGTCAAGTAAGTGGACGTAAAGAAAACAGCAACATCATCAGAAATGGTTCGAAAAGTAAAGAAGCGATTTGATCGAAACCTGCGTCACAGTGACCGAAAAATGGCTCGTGTTGAGCTGAACATATCGCAATATTCCATTCGGCAAATATTGAAAAATGAGCTCGGGATAAAGCCATTGAAATTCCAAAAAGCGCAAGAACTTACACCGCAACAGAAAAAAATAGACTCAAAAGAGCTAAAGAGTTGCTTCGCTTGGCTTGGAAGTGGCGAACTGTCGAATTTGGTTTTCTCCGATGAGAAAATATTCGTTGTCCAGAAGTTTGTTCGTTGTCCAGCAAACAAAATGATCGTGTTTATTAGCCAAAGAGGTCAGCTGAAAATTTGCACTTTCGGTTGGCCACCAGAACTCATGCGCCGGCCATGGTGATGGTGTGGGCCGGCATAAAAGCCGATGGTCGCTCTCCGCTCGTATTAATCGACCGTGGGTGGCATCAGAATAAATGCCGAATATTATTGCGAAAATATTCTGGAGGGTGTTTTAAAGCCTTGGGCACACAAGCATTTTGGCCGCAGACCTGAAGATTCCAACAGGACTCAGCACCACCGCATTCAGCACGCGCAACCCAAGAATAATTACAAAATGAGATTCCTCGTTTCATTTCCAGCGCACAATGTCCACTAAAATCTCCGGATACCAATCCGTTGGACTATTGTGTTTGTGGAGTATTTTGAAAAGCAAGGTTGGCACTAAAAAATACCAAAGTGTCGATCACCTCAAACAAGCGCTTCGCAGGGAATGGACCAAAATTCTGCAAAACAACATTCGGGCAACGTGTGATGGTTTCATTGACCGGCCGTTTGAAGGCCATAATTCGTGCCAAAGGTGACCAATTCGACCAAATCTAAACTTATTCTAAAGTTGGATGCTATTTCCGATTTCTTTTTTTTGCATTCATTCAATAAAATTAAAAAAATGTAGAAATTATGGCGTTAGACGTTGTTACCACAATTATCCCCTTGTGAAAAATCGGTTTATGTCTTCGCTATAGTTTGCCTATTCTCCGAAGGAAGCATTTTATTTTAAAGAGTGACCTATCCAGACACCTATGACACATTGTATTCCATAGAAGAGTCCACGGGTTTTCAATTCCAATTTCAAGGGGATTTTTACTTTTCCTCTTCCTAATATAAAAATTCAAAGACCTATTATTTCAAGATCCAATGAGGAGCCTGAAAAATATCATAAGCCCCATGTCAGCCCCAAATATTTCATTTTCTAAATACTGTTCATTTCCTCTGCTAATCTTTGCTGAATATATAACCCTCCCAAACACTGTGTCAAGCAATGCAAAAAAAGTCACCTTTACGTCTCCAAAACAAAATATCCAAATCATATGTGAGTACACGAGCAACAACAACTACAACAACAACAACAACAATAAAAATGATTTTTAATTTTCATAGCCAATTCTTTTTCAGCTCCATCATCAACATTTTTTAGCCATTTTAGTTTTTGGTGTTTGTCTCTTTCAATTTGGCAAAACGTGATTAAGTGCTGATTTAAAATCACACCGAGCAGAAACGACCGAAAAAAAAAACAAGCAGAACCTGTCTTCCACAAGCAGTCGGAGTCGAGGAGAGGCATGTGCTACACAAACGAGGGAGCGAGCGAGCGAGCATAGCCCAACCAAAAACCAATCAACATTGTTTGCGACCCGCACAGCCGGCTGTCTGACTGTCTGTTGCTCTTTGGGTCTGGGAACAGCGAACATGTGTGACAAAATCGATGTTGCTGCCTGCCTTCTTCGGCAAACAAATCTGGCCGCATCGAGTCAAACAAAAAAAAATGTTAATTTCCGTCAAATATTAATCCTCCTCTCCATTGAGCGTTGATGACGCTGACGGGTACGGCGGCAGCTCAAAAACGAAATACAAATCAAAGCCGGTAATGTTAAGTGTTTGATGATTGAATTCGCCTCGATCATCATTTGAAGTTCCATAGATGTCAGATGTCTATGCGTTCGTTCATTGGTTTCGGTTTTTTCTGCAAAATATTTAATAATTCGTAGCGACTATTGAACTCTCCGCGCTTAGCTAAAGGCCTTGTCTTTTTATTTTCGTTGAACCCCCTCGTAAAAGAACAATAAAGCGAAAAATTATCAAAAAGGCATCGATCAATTCACGGTATAAAATAAGACATCAAGGTTTTGTGTTTTTTTTTATATCGAGGATCATTAGGGGGCTTTATGTGGTCTTCTGCATAAATTACACTGAAAGAGAATAGGCGGGGGAGTTAAGAGAGGTTTTTAGAGAGAGAGAGAGAGAGGGAGAGAGAGACAGAAATGTATAACGGAAGAGGGACAACAGTTTATAAATACTCTCTGCTCCTTTGAGGACCATAAAGCCTCCTTTGAGGGAGCCTAAAAAGGCTAATTTGCGGCAGCCTATAAAAGCTCCTTGAGGGAATCTATAAAGCCTCTTTGAGGCAAACTATACAGGCTCCTTTAAAGGAGCCAAAAAAACCTCATTTAAAAGGTTCCTTTAAGGGAGACCTCAAAGGTTCCTCCGAGGGAACCTACAAAGGCCCCTCTGAGGGAGCCTATAAAGTTTCCCTCGATGGAGCCTATAGAGGCTCCTTTAACGGAGCCTATAGAGGCTCCTTTAACGGAGCCTATAAAGGCTTCTTTAACGGAGCCTATAAAGGCTCCTTTAACGGAGCCTATAATGGCTCCTTTAACGGAGCCTATAAAGGCTCCTTTGACGGAGCCTATAAAGGCTCCTTTAACGGAGCCTATAAAGGCTCCTTTAACGGAGCCTATAAAGGCTCCTTTAACGGAGCCTATAAAGGCTCCTTTAACGGAGCCTATAAAGGCTCCTTTGGTGGAGCTTAAAAAGGCTCCTTTGACGGAGCTAAAAAGGCTCCTTTGACGGAGCTTAAAAAGGCTCCTTTGATGGAGCCTATAAAGGCTCCTTTGACGGAGCCTGTAAAGGCTCCTTTGACGGTGCCTATAAAGGCTCCTTTGATGGAGCCTATAAAGGCTCCTTTGATGGAGCCTATAAAGGCTCCTTTGATGGAGCCTATAAAGGCTCCTTTGATGGAGCCTATAAAGGCTCCTTTGAGGGAGCCTGTCTTTGGGGACTCTTCCAAAGAAGTCTTTGGAGACTTCTCTAAAGGAGTCTTTGGAGACTCCTCTAAAGGAGTCATTGGAGACTCCTCTAAAGGAGTCTTTAGAGACTCCTCTAAAGGAGTCTTTAGAGAGACTCCTCTAAAGGAGTCTTTAGAGACTCCTCTAAAGGAGTCTTTAGAGAGACTCCTCTAAAGGAGTCTTTAGAGACTCCTCTAAAGGAGTCTTTAGAGACTCCTCTAAAGGAGTCTTTAGAGAGACTTCTCTAAAGGAGTCTTTAGAGAGACTCCTCTAAAGTAGTCTTTAGAGACTCCTCTAAAGGAGTCTTTAGAGACTCCTCTGAAGGAGTCTTTAGAGACTCCTCTAAAGGAGTCTTTAAGGACTCCTCTAAAAGAGTCTTTAAGGACTCCTCTAAAAGAGTCTTTAGAGACTCTTCTCAAGGGGTCTTTAGAGACTCCTCTCAAGGAGTCTTCAGGAGCTCCTCTAAAGGGGTCTTTAGAGGCTCCTCTAAATGAGTCTCAAGAGGCTCCCCTATAGGAGTCTTTGGAGACAACTCTAAAGGAGTCTTCAGAGGCTCTTCTAAAGGAGTCTTTAGATAATCCTCCAAAGGAGTCTTTAGGGACTCCTCTAAAGGCGATTTTAGAGAAGGATCTTTGGAGACTCCTCTAAAGGAGTCTTTGGAGATCCCTCTAAAGGAGTTTTTAGAGACTCATCTAAAGGAGTCTTTAGAGACTCCTCTAAAGGAGTATTTAGAGTTCCCTCGAAAGGTGTTTTTAAAGACTCCTCTAAACGAGTCTTTAGAGACTCCTCGGAAGGTGTCTTTAGAAACTCCTTTAAAGGAGTCCTTGGAGACTTCTCTAAAGGAGTCCTTAGAGGTTCCTCTTACGGAGTCCTTGGAGACCCCTCTAAAGATGTCTTTGGAGACTCCTCTCTTTGCAGACTCATCTAAATAAGTCGTTGGAGACTCTTCTAAAGGAGTCTTTAGAGACTAATCTAAAAGGAGGGTTTTAGGGAGCCTATAAAGCCTGCTTTCAGGGAACCTATAAAGACTCCTTTGAGGGAATCTATAAAGATTAATTTGAGGGAACCTATATACAATTTTTTCCTCAGTGTACATTATGTTTTTAAAAACGTTTTTTTTTTTTTTGCCAAGACATGACAACAAAAATTATAAATCAAGCATGCAAGTAGGTTTTTGACCGCTTCGCTTTTCCATCAGCCACAAAAAAGAACTACACGTTTCAACTGATGTGGCCCCAAAAACGAATTGAACTCAATACCAAAAAAAATACAAAATAAAAAGAAATGAAAAAAAAAAAAATGCTGAAGTACTCATGATTATGTTATTATTGAAATGTGTTAATGTAGGCCGAAAATTGGTTGGATAAATTTCATAAAGCCAGAGCTGCTGCTGCTGCTGCCTCCGTTGTTGCGGGTTATTATCATCGCTAAGCCCACAAGCAAAAACACAATAACCCATTAAAAAATTGCTGAATTCATGTTGTAAGAATTAAGCAGCAAAAAATCGGACTCCCCTGCCAAAGTAATTGGCCTCCAAGACCTTTTATGGTTGGCCTACTAACAAATGAAACGAAAATGAGATGAAACTGCAGAAAAATTGGCCAAACACACAGTTACTGCTACCAAAACGACACGTTTCAGAAACTGAAAACTAAACTAAAAATTTGTTTCCTTGAATTAAAAAACGAACGCCAAACGAGTTTCGAGTCTTAGAGCCACAAGCTCTGTTTGGCAAAACATTTTTATATTTCCGCTATTCTTTGGGGCCATATTTATCTATTGAAATGTTGCTCCAGTTCTTTGTGACTAAGGCGGCCAGTTAGGTTGTCTTTGTCAAGAAAAGAACTTGTGTCTCTTTTGTCAGAGTTTCTGTTTTCTTTATTGACTTGGTTCTTGCCTAAGTAGTTATGACGGAATGACTGCCCGACTGAATAGTGGAAAACCAGGTTATGTTTGTTTTGAAGTTCTTTCAGACAACCTCCACAACCACTCTCACACTCACACATTGGTGTTAAGTAAAGTTGTCAGGTGCAGTTTATAACAAACAACCTGAAACAACAATAGATTACCGCACAACAATGTTAAGATCGCCGTGTAATTGTAACCCACTTCCGTTCAATGTTCGATGGTGTAAAGCATGTAAAGCCGAAAGAATTACAGATATGGTGTCAGAAGTTGATGGGAAGGCAAATAAAATTAGGCTCCCAGGCATGCAACTGTACTCATGAAGAGGGGGGCATGGATCCTAAGCAATGGGAGGATAGGTGCCCATGGAAGTTACGTTAAAATGTCTAAAAGGACCGAAACTCCGAAGAAAAATTCACGGGGTTTTTGCAGGGAGTCTACAGAGACTCCTTGAATGGAGTTTATAGAGACTCCTTGAGGGGGTCCTAGAGACTCTTTCAGGGGGTCTATAGCGACTCCTTCAGGGGAGTCTATAGAGACTCCTTCAGGGGAGTCTATAGAGACTCCTTCAGGGGAGTCTATAGAGACTGCTTTAGGAGAGTTTATAGAGACTCCTTCAGGGGAGTCTATAGAGACTCCTTCAGGGGAGTCTATAGAGACTCCTTCAGGGGAGTATATAGAGACTCCTTCAAGGGAGTCTACAGAGACTCATTGATAGGAGTCTATAGAGACTCCTTCATAGGAGTTTATAGAGACTCCTTCAGGGGAGTCTATAGAGACTCCTTTAGGGGAGTCTATAGAGACTCCTTCAGGGGAGTCTATAGAGACTCCTTCAGGGGAGTCTATAGAGACTCCTTCAGGGGAGTCTATAGAGGCTCCTTCAGGGGAGTCTATAGAGACTCCTTTTGGGAAGTCTATAGAGACTTCTTCAGGGGAGTCTATAGAGACTTCTTCAGGGGAGTCTATAGAGACTTCTTCAGGGGAATCTCTAAAGACTCCTTCAGAGAAGCCTCTAAAGATCTCATTCAAAGGCGCCTCTAAAGACTCCTTTAGAGGAGCCTCTAAAGACTCCTTTAGAGGAGCCTATAAAGACTCCTTTAGAGGAGCCTCTAAAGACTCCTTTAGAGGAGAAGTCTCTCTAAAGACTCCTTTAGAGGAGTCTCTCTATAGAATCCTTTAGAGGTGTCTCTCTATAGAATCCTTTAGAGGAGTCTCTCTTCAGAATCCTTTAGAGAAGTTTCTCTACAGACTCCGTTAGAGGAGTATCTCTACTGACTCCTTTAGAGGAGTCTCTCTAAGGACTCCTTTAGAAGAGTCTCTCTAAAGACTCCTTTAGAGGAGTCTCACTAAAGACTCCTTCAGAAGAGTCTCTCTAAAGACTCTTTTAGGAAGTCTCTCTGAAGACTCCTTTAGAGAAATCTCTCTACAAACTCCTTTAGAGGAGTCTCTCTAAAGACTCCTTTAGATGAGTCTCTCTAAAGACTCCTTTACAGGAGTCTTTCTAAAGACTCCTTTCGGGGAGTCTCTCTAAAGACTTCATTAAAGGAGTCTCGAAACACTTTTTTCGAGGAGCCTCGAAAGACCCTCTAGAAGAGCCTTTAAAGACTCCTTAAGGAGTCCTTTTGTGCTTCCATAAAAAACTTAGCTATTAAATTCAAGACCCGAAACCTTCTAAGCACCCTAGTACATGCTTAGAGCCACTCAATAATTTAAACAAAATTACCCCATTTTCGCTGGGTGCCACAACCGTGTTTATAGCAGAAACAACTACAACAACGACGACGACGACAAACTAAAATTTTAATTAAACCTATTGTCATAGTTGTTGTTGCTGTTGTTGTCCTAAGCAGCTATAAAAACACATGTTAGTTAGTAAACAATTCAAATTTATGTTAAGGTCTCTTGCCAAAGCGCTTTCATTTTGGTTTGGTGTTTAGGCCTTATTCTTCTTCTTCTGCTTCTTCTGCGGCCCATTCTCCTCCTCCTCCACCTCCACCACCCAAACTGACAGACATAAAAGCCAAGTTTTCATCATAAATGACATGTAAGCACTTGTGTTGTTATTTACTTTATCAATTACACCCTCATAGTGGTCTCACTCTCCTCCCCCACCCTCATAGGCCACTAAATGGTCGCCTTTTAAAATAGCCTTACAAATATGGTTAACAAACATTTATGGCTCAAACGAATTTACTATTTTAAGCCATACGGCGAACAACAACAACAACGACGACGAACGCCAACTGCTCTATTGTTCTTTATGGTCTATTGGCGTAATTAATAAAAATTGTATTACTTAGTTAACGAACTATGTAGCTAACAAACGACCGCATCGGTTACAACATCGAACAGCGCCATTAGCAGTGTCAACCCCATCTGAAATGGTTTTCGGTTTTTTGTTTGGGAATCAGGCCCGGAGGGTCATTGAGAAGGGATCTGTGAATACCTTTCATAATTGGGAGGGCTTTTATGAATTCATTAGCTATGGTTTCATGTAAGTTGTAATGGCTATGTGTGAGTGTGTGTACGTGTGTGTGTGGGAGGAGGGCAAGCTAAGCTTCTTGTATCTAATTTCATAATTATGTAAACTCTGTTTAGTGGCCTACAAGAAATATTGAAGCTGCGTAATTTATGCAGTGTTAATTTCCGTATGAATGTTTAAAATATTAATTAGGGCGTTCGGAAATTTTGATAAATTGCTGTTGTCATTTTTGTAACGAAATTTTACAATAATGTAGTAATATATTTGAGGTATGAACGTAGTAGATTTATTCGATTATTCCTAAATGAGTTGATTTTTTTCGTAGGACTTTTAATTAATTTATGCCGAAGGTTTTTAAAATAATACCCTAATGTCCCCCCAAAAGGCCATTTTTTAAATAAGGTTTCTAAGGAGAATTCTAAGGGCCTTCCAGAAATATAAACGTATACTTATAGAGAGATTTTCTGAAGAACACTCAGAGATATAAACGTGGATTTGAGAAGATGTTCTGAGTACCTCTCAGAGTTAGAGACATGGAATTAAGAAAAAAAATTTGAGTAGCTTTTAAAATTTATAAACATGGATTTTTAAACAGATCTCCTGATGGATTCCCTGAGGGCCATAAATATGGATTTTTTAAATATTTTTCGAGAAAAAATATCGAAGAAGCTGTAAACCAGTATTTTTAAACAGATTTGCCAAAGAGCTTTCGAAGCTGTAAATATGGATTTTTAAACAGAATGTCTAAGGAGCTTTCAAAGCTATAAATAGGAAATTTTCAAAAGATTTTCTGAGGAGCTTTTGAAGACATAATTGAGTATTTTTAAACAAACTTTCAGAGGATCTTTCAAAGCTATAAACGTGAATTTTCGAACAGATTTTCTAAGCAGTTTTAAAAGCTATAAACATGGATTTGTAAACTGATTTTCTGAGGAGCTTTTGATGGATTTTTAGAAATGAGGTTTCCACGTGTTTTTATAACAGATTTTCTGATAAGCTTTTAAACCCATGAACATGGTTTTTGTAGCAATTTTTCTAAGAAATTTCCTGATTTTTTTAACAGTTGTTCCGTTCGTGTGACTGAGCTTCAACAATTTGTTTAATTGACTTTCAAAACTATATATGTTTTCTGAAGAGCCTCCACAGCTTGAAACGGCGATTTTAAACAGAATGTCTTCGGAGCTTTAAGAATTATAAACGAGCATTTAAAAACGATAGCTTTTAAAGTTATAATTGAGGATTTTTAAACTAATTTTCAAAGGAGCTTTCAAAGCTGTATACGTGGAAGTTCGAACAGATTTTCTGAGCAGTTTTTAATGCTGTAAAAGTGGATTTGTAAACAGATTTTCTGAGGAGCTTTCATAAATTGTTAGAAATAATTTCTAGGTTTTCGGAGGGTTCCTCGCGATTTTTAACAGATTTTCTAATAATATAACAGTTTTTGTAACAATTTTTCTGAGGAATCCCCTGAGCTATAAACGAGTCAAAAGTTTCTGAAGACTTTTCAAAGCTACGAACTTGTTTTTTACAGTTGTTCTGTTTATTTAACTGAGCTACTACAAGTTGTTTAATGAGCTTGCAAAAACTTTACACGTTTTCTGAAGAACCTAAAAAGCTACAGAGGTAGATTTTTAAACAGAATATCTAAGGAGCTTTCAAAGCTTTAAATGAGAATTTTTAAAAAGATTTTCGGAGGGGCTTTAAAAGCTATAATCGAGAATTTTTAAAATGATTTTCAGAGGAGCCTTCAAAGCTTTAAACGTGGATTTTTGAACTGATTTCCTAAGCAGCTTTTAAATTAAAAAACTTGGGTTGGAAAACAGATTTTCTGAGGAGCTTTTATGGATTTTTAGAAATGATTTCTAGGTTTTCTGAGGTTTCCACGTGGATTTTTTACGAGATTTTATCTTGACCTTTCAAAACTATAAACTTGGCTTTTAACAGTTTTCGTCCGAGAAACGTGAATTTGTAGCCAGATTTTTTCGAGGACTTTTGAGAAAAACTTTCTGAGAGATTTTTAACAGTTTTTTCCTCTGATTTCCCTAAGCTACTTTTTTTGTGATAAGCTTTCGAAGCTATACACATTTTCTGAGGTTTCTCCAAAGCTACAAACGTGGTTTTTTAAAGAGATTTCCTGAAAGGTAAGGTTATGAGAGCCTCTAAAGACTCATTTAGAGGAGCCTCTGTAGACTCCTTTAGGGAAGCCTCTAAAGACTCCTTTAGGGGAGCCTCTGAAGATTCCTTTAAAGGAGCCTCCTAAATTTTTAATAGTTTTTTTCACTGATTTCCCGGAGTTTTTTTGATTTGATAAGCTCTAAGGAGTCTCCAAAGCTACAGCCTGGATTTTAAGAAAGAATTTCTGAGGAATTCACTGATCAAAAATTTCAACAGACCATCGGAGGAATTTTTGCTATTGAATTTTTAGAAAGATGTTCTGCGGATTTCTATGTAAGAAATGTTCTGAAGAACCATCATACCTGCCACATTTGGTTTTCTCCGATGAGAAAACATTCGTTGTCCAGCAGTTTGTTCGTTGTCCAGCAAACAAAATGATCGTGTTTACTTGCCAAAGAGGTCAGCTGATATTGTTCATCTTCGGTTGGCCACCTAACACCAGAACTCAAGCGTCGGCCATGGTGATGGTGTGGGCCACCATAACAGCCGATGGTCGCTTCCCGCCCATTTTAATCGACCGTGGCATCAGAATGAATGCCGAATATTATTGCGAAAATATTCTGGAGGGTTAAATACTTGGGCACGCAAACATTTTGGCCGCACACCATGGACATTCCTACAGGACTCAGCACTATCGCACTCAGCACGCGCCACCCAAAAATGGTTACAAAATGAGGTTCCTCGCTTCATGTCCAGCGGACAATGACCACATATTCTGAAATTTGATGCAAATTCCGACATTTTTTGCTTTCATTCAATAAAATTGAAAAAAAAAATGTAAAAATTATGGCGTTTGACTTTGTTGTAGTTTTTCTTATCTCACCCTGTGGAAACCCCTCTTCTCTCCCTTAGGAAATTTTCTTGCAATGTCATGTGGAGTTAAAAATCGCCTGACAAATCGCAGGATTTTTTTTAATTAAACAGTAATTGAAACCTCACGTGCCTTATCTAGAATGTGTGGTACATCTCCTTGGCAAGACATTTCAAGAGCTGCGCAGGGAGTGCCCTGTGCCATGTTTGTGACCATGATTTAAAAGTTTAACAATTTTCCACCTCTTTTTTTCCACGAAAATTCACATGCAACCACGACTTAAATCCAGACAACAATTTAAGCTTTTCCAAAAAAAAAAAAAAAAAAAAAAACAGAGGAGATACCTTAAAAATGCCGAACAAAAAAAACAAACAATCGTTTAGCAGGCAAACATTAACTTTTCGTTGTTATTTTTTTTTTTTGCTCTTGGAAATATCCGACAACAACATTTGAAATGTTGAAACATCAACACCGGATACCACTTCGAAAAAAAGGCAACTACAATAACAACAGCCAACGCCAACACACAAAGGAAACCATCAAATGGATTAACCTCTGCAGAGGAGACGGGACAATGATTTGTTGTTTTTTATTTTTTTCGTTCTCGTTTTCAAAACCTCGGATTGGAGTTTAGTTGAGATTAGTTATTTTAGAGTACACCACCAACATTCGGTGGTGAGGGGGTTTCAGTTTCATGAACTTTATTTCTGCATCAACTTAACTTGACATGAGTCGGGAGCGGATTAACAAAGCAACACCATTCAACAAATTTCAATTTTTGAATTAAAATTGCTTCTGGCTTTGGTTTTTTTTTTGAGGGAGGGAGGGGGAGGTACTCGGGTGCCAGTTGCATATTTTTATGCCATTGTTTCGTTTGTTTGTCACTTTGTCGTGGCCAAAATGTATATTGAATTGGTTGCTCTGTTAGCCAGTCAGGTTGCGGTTTATTTATTTATGAATGCTGCTCCAATGTCCATTCGTTTGACCGGCCACCGGCTCAACAATTCATGTTTCTTTTCTTCTTTGCGGGCTTGGCCTGGGCGTTTTTCACTTTTTTTTGTTTTTGGTTCTGCGGTGGTGGTCAAGTGTAAACAGAAACCCGGCCAACGAACCAATGGAGGGAACGGCGGGTGGATATGGCAACAGACGAAGTGCCACAGGTCTCCTAATCCCAATGGAGGTTTGTTTTTCTGTATCATTTTGGAATACAATCAATGTCCACGTCTCCATGTGTGTGTGTGAGAGAGAGTGTGAATTTGGTTAGCCGCTATTGTTTTTGCAATGGTCAAAAGGATTTCAAAAGGAAGCCATAGCCATGAACATATCATCGTTTCACAAAAATTAACACTTGTTTCGGAGGCTAAACTGAAGTTTGAAAGAGAGGAGTGTGGGCTGGGAAGCTTTCTTCTATGGAAGAGAATAATCGCAGTTGAACTAAGAATCGATTGTTTCCTTTGGGAAATCTTTGAATTACAGAAGACCTTCGAATAGGGCTTATAGAAGTTTTTTAATTAGAGTTATATAAAGACTTTCAAGGCCTAACAATAAACGTGGATTTTTTAAAAATATTTTTTCAAGGCCTAACAATAAACGTGGATTTTTATAAAAATATTTTTTCAAGGCCTAACAATAAACGTGGATTTTTATAAAAAATATTTTTTCAAGGCCTAACAATAAACGTGGATTTTTATAAAAATATTTTTTCAAGGCCTAACAATAAACGTGGATTTTTTAAAAATATTTTTTCAAGGCCTAACAATAAACGTGGATTTTTATAAAAATATTTTTTCAAGGCCTAACAATAAACGTGGATTTTTTAAAAATATTTTTTCAAGGCCTAACAATAAACGTGGATTTTTTAAAAACATTTTTTCAAGACTTAACAATAAACGTGGATTTTTTAAAGACATTTTTTCAAGACTTAACAATAAACATGGATTTTTTAAAAACATTTTTTCTAGACTTAACAATAAACGTGGATTTTTTTAAAAACATTTTTTCAAGACTTAACAATAAACGTGGATTTTTTAAAAACATTTTTTCAAGACTTAACAATAAACGTGGATTTTTTAAAAACATTTTTTCAAGGCCTAACAATAAACGTGGATTTTTTAAAAATATTTTTTCAGGGCCTAACAATAAACGTGGATTTTTAAAAAAATATTTTTTCAAGACTTAACAATAAACGTGGATTTTTTAAAAATATTTTTTCAAGGCCTAACAATAAACGTGGATTTTTAAAAAAAATATTTTTTCAGGGCCTAACAATAAACGTGGATTTTTAAAAAAATATTTTTTTCAGGGCCTAACAATAAACGTGGATTTTTATAAAAATATTTTTTCAAGGCCTTGGAAGTCCCACAGGATAGTGGCTTGAAGTTTCACGTTTAAATATTGTCCAAAAATTTACAATGTAGTAATTCGCCGTTATAGGTTTATGAATTCCTCAGAAAAATTTTGATTTTACATTTCCTTCTAGCATTTCCTCACATAATATCCTTCAGGCACGGGAATTCCCGATAAAAAATCTACACTGGAACTATGTACTCTTCCAAAGATCCCCCAGAGTATATACTCATAAAAACACCCAAAATGCCTTAGGAATATCTCTGAGAATCTTAGTTTTTAAATTCACACATATAGATCAAGAAGTTCCTCCATACATTTATACATTTATATTCTTCCACGGTTCTAACCCAGGATATTCCCAGGAAAATCTATTTTAATACTCCATATCCCTTTAGAAATATAATTAAAAATCCACGATTATACCTCTGAAATCTCTCAGAATATCTCCTTCACAAATCCACAAAAAAAACTGTAGCAGTCTCTCAAAAAAAGAGGGATCCACATGTATAGGGTGAAATAAAAAAATGCAACAAAGTCAAACACCATAATTTCTACATTTTTTTAAATTTTATTGAATGAAAGCAAAAAATGTCGGAAATAACATCAAATTTTAGAATAAATTTAGATTTGTTTGATTTGGTCACCTTTGGCACGAATTATGGCCCTGAAACGGCCAATGAAACCGTCACACGCTGCCCGAATGTTGCTCTGCGGTGTTTTGGCCCATTTCCGGCGTGGCGCTTACTTGAGGTGATCGATACTTTGGTATTTTTTAGTGCCAACCTTGTTTTCCGAAATACTCTAGGCACAATAGTCCAACGGATTGGTATCCGGAGATTTTGTTGGCCATGCGCTGGGCGCTGGAAATTAAGCGAGGAACCTCATTTTGTAACAATTCTTGGGTGGCTCGTGCTGAGTGCGATGGTGCTGAGTCCTGTTGGAATGTCCAAGGTCTGCGGCCAAAATGTTTGCGTGTCCAAGGCTTTTATATAATCTCACCCTGTATTACCCCTATGTTCCAGTTAAAAAAAAAAAAAAAAAAAAAAAATAATATAATATTTAACCTACAATTTCCTTGTGAGGATGCCTTAAAATTGTCTACTTTAAATCAAGAGCTCCTGACACAATTTTCAAGAAGTCTAGTTGTCGTAGAGAAAAACTCACCTTTTCCAAGAGGTCTTTAGAGAAATTATTTAAAAAAACTATAATTCTTGACCAGAAGCACATTTGCAACGATTTTTTTTATAAACAAAGTAGTTTTTGACTAGTGAGCTCGGAAAATCCATAATTCATGCCACAGAAGCCCAAGATTTGAGTAAAATTTCCTTCAAAACTATTCCTTAGAACACGTTTTCACCATATCTAGGATAGGAGGACTTTGGAAAATTTCTTAAAAATCTATTTTTATTTCATTAGGATGGTATTAGAAAAATTATTTTAAAATCAAGGATGTTTTTGTCCTTGGAAAAATGCCAGGAGTCCTTAATTTAACACTAGCCAAAGACTACTGGTTTTTTAGAAAAACCCCCTTCAAAATCATGGATTTTTTGTCCTTGAAAAATAGAATCTCTTGACCAGAAGAGAGTCATTGACAAAATATTTGCTTGAAAACGCCAAGGAAGTCCTGGGAAAAATGAGTTCAAAAACGCATAATTCTTGTCTGAGAAATCACAGGATTAAATATTTTTTTCATAAAAGTCTTAGCTCCAATATATGCGAAGTTTGTATCAATATAGGATAGTCCTGTAGTCCGACGTGAGTTTCGCAGTCTTTTAAGATGGCCGTTTGTGAGGTTAATTTTTTTAAAAAAGAAAACATTTTAAATTTGTAGAATTCAAAATATGCCCCCGATTTTCTTCAAAATTCGCCTACTTAAATACTTCTACCAATGGATATAATGTTCTGATTCCTACCTCACAAATTATCAAAATTTTGATAAATATAAAAATCACATATAACGCCCCTAAGTCTACGATTTAGCCCAAACTTACCGAAATATTTTAATCTCATTTGGGTCAAATGCAAAAAAAAACGTACAACGTCGGAATACTCCATCTCATTACTCCCTCCCCCCTTAAAGAGTCAAAATTTTTAATCAATCAATAAATTTTAAATTAGGTACCCGTTTTCTTCAAATTTCGCACTGCCGATATAAGATCTAGGGTGAAAATTGAATATATCGCTCCACTTCTTCGTAGAAGTTATGTTAGTATCCGTTCAGTATCCGTGTGTATCATAATACTAGTATCTAATTTAAGTCAGTGGCGAAAACGGACGGCATTATTCCACCTCTTGCATTCCCTCTCCCTCCGCCAAAATTTTGGATAATAATTTTTAAAATTTGTGCCCGATTTTTTTCAAAAACATTCAGATCTCAATATTTCTCCTCATAATGTAGTCGTATCCGTAGTAGTATCCGGATCGGATCTTTTGGGACCTTTCCGACAAAAGGTCCAAATTTTGAAAAAAGTACCTTCAAATTAAGCGGATTCCAAAATTCAATAACAGCTCATATAAGCAATTTACAGATAAATCCTATCTTTGGCCAGGTTATGGTTCGAAATGGTCATATGTTGAGGGTATAGGTACTACAACAAACCAACTAATTCTTCTAACTTGATTTATTATCTAAAGCACAGCAGCACGTACAATACCTTCTACGGCAGCATATACTGACCCACCCTAATATATTTAAACAAAAAACACATAAACACACGCACACACACACATACACAGAAAAGAAGCCAAAAACAAAATGTTTGCCATTCATGAGTTATGATAAACAACTGCGGATAGATGTCATTATTCGTGGCGGGCTATCTAAAAATAGTTGACTTTTTTATTACTTCTGCTGGGCATAATTTTTTTTTATTTTTTCGGTAAGGTTTTCTTTGCAGCGTCAGACACCCTCGTTAAAAATACACTCAGCCACAACAACAACAACAGCCATCGCATAAAAGTAAACATAAACTTTGCTGGCAAACAAGTCGACAACACACACACAGGCACTCAGGTGGCGGGGGAGGTGATGTTGAAGGGGGTGGGGGAAGATATGGGGTACACTTAATTTATGCTTATTTGTGTACCTCTTTGTGTGTGTACACCTTACTATAACTAGACAACATTCATTTTGGTTGGAGGTGGTTTGGAGGAGAGGGGGAGATATTTTCCATTGTTACCCAAAAACCAACTCCGTTCGCCAACCATCTAATGTTGTTAATTGTCTCGTGTTTGGCCCTGATAAGGGTTAATATCTAACGACACAGTCGTAAAAAAACCGAGATACACATGTGCGGATGCCAAGACCCAGCCGGCTATGGCTGAATGAATCTATGAGTATGAGTTACACCACATAGCCAACCCCCAGCAACAACAACAACAGAGAAGCTATGGCCTATTATTCATATTTCGAGACACCTTTCCGAGCCTTTGGAGAGCTTACCCTCTTTCCAACGTGTGACTTATCACACATTGTTGTGCCATACCCTACCCTACTCTACTTTACTCTACTTTCCCACTACTACACAGCGATGGTTATCAAACTCTGAAAAATCACCTTCACCCACAACTTTACAAAAAAATAAAGAGAAACTTCAGCCTTACCCTTTCCAACAGCTTTTTTACCTGGCCCGATAACCCTCTATAACGCTCTGCTACCATTTTAAGCCGTTACAATTTCAAAAAAACTCTCGTTTTGTTGGGTTGGAAAACACATTTTAAAAAAAGAGCTTAAAACTCCGATTTTCTGGTAATGTTATGGCGGTCCCACAAGCGGGAGAACGGATAGGGGGAGGGGGGTGTTTTGTTTCCATTTCAATTTCAGTTGCTGGATGGCGGTGGTGATGTTTAGACTCTGATAAGACCTTCATAGACACCGACAGACAACGTCAACCCAAGTACCCACCCAACGTCCCTTTGAAATTGAAACCGTCTTTCTTTCCTCTCTAATTGTTAACTTATTTGTTTTGCTTTCGTTTTTATCTTGTTTTTGTTGCTACCATTGTTTCATTGAATCCTTTTGTTAAGAAAGCTTAAAATTAGTTTTTTATTGTTTCGAGGAAACAATGGGATTTGTTAAATATTTTCCAAAAGTCACAGGCCTGTTTTGAAAAGGTGAGAAAATGGAAAGGTAAAAGGGACTTAATATTCATTAGTGACATATTCTGGAGGAAAGTTTATCAGAGATGACTTCTATTTTCACATTAAAAATTCCAAAAAAAAATGTTCATCCCAGGTCCGATACGAAAAACATACATCGGAGGTCCGATGAATTTTTTTCTCTACGAAAAACATACATCTGAGGTCCGATGAATTTTTTTTCTATACGAAAAACATTCATCGGAGGTCCGATGAATTTTTTTTCTACACGAAAAACATTCATCGGAGGTCCGATGAATTTTTTTTTCTTTGCGAAAAACATTCATCGTAGGTCCGATGAATTTTTTTCTATACGAAAAAAATATTCATTTTTTTTCTATACGAAAAAAATACATCGGACCTCCTATGTACTTTTTTCGTATACATCGGACCTCCGATGTTCTTTTTTCGTATAGAAAAAAATACATCGGACCTCCGATGTACTTTTTTCGTATAGAAAAAAATACATCGGACCTCCGATGTACTTTTTTCGTATAGAAAAAAATACATCGGACCTCCGATGTACTTTTTTCGTATAGAAAAAAATACATCGGACCTCCGATGTACTTTTTTCGTATAGAAAAAAATACATCGGACCTCCGATGTACTTTTTTCGTATAGAAAAAAATACATCGGACCTCCGATGTACTTTTTTCGTATAGAAAAAAATACATCGGACCTCCGATGTACTTTTTTCGTATAGAAAAAAATACATCGGACCTCCGATGTACTTTTTTCGTATAGAAAAAAATACATCGGACCTCCGATGTACTTTTTTCGTATAGAAAAAAATACATCGGACCTCCGATGTTCTTTTTTCGTATAGAAAAAAATACATCGGACCTCCGATGTACTTTTTTCGTATAGAAAAAAATACATCGGACCTCCGATGTACTTTTTTCGTATAGAAAAAAATACATCGGACCTCCGATGTACTTTTTTCGTATAGAAAAAAATACATCGGACCTCCGATGTACTTTTTTCGTATAGAAAAAAAATACATCGGACCTCCGATGTACTTTTTTCGTATAGAAAAAAAATACATCGGACCTCCGATGTACTTTTTTCGTATAGAAAAAAATACATCGGACCTCCGATGTACTTTTTTCGTATAGAAAAAAATACATCGGACCTCCGATGTACTTTTTTCGTATAGAAAAAAATACATCGGACCTCCGATGTACTTTTTTCGTATAGAAAAAAATACATCGGACCTCCGATGTACTTTTTTCGTATAGAAAAAAATACATCGGACCTCCGATGTACTTTTTTCGTATAGAAAAAAATACATCGGACCTCCGATGTACTTTTTTCGTATAGAAAAAAATACATCGGACCTCCGATGTACTTTTTTCGTATAGAAAAAAATACATCGGACCTCCGATGTACTTTTTTCGTATAGAAAAAAATACATCGGACCTCCGATGTACTTTTTTCGTATAGAAAAAAATACATCGGACCTCCGATGTACTTTTTTCGTATAGAAAAAAATACATCGGACCTCCGATGTACTTTTTTCGTATAGAAAAAAATTCATCGGAACTCCGATGAACTTTTTTCGTATAGAAAAAAATTCATCGGAACTCCGATGAACTTTTTTCGTATAGAAAAAAATTCATCGGAACTCCGATGTACTTTTTTCGTATAGAAAAAAATTCATCGGAACTCCGATGAACTTTTTTCGTATAGAAAAAAATTCATCGGAACTCCGATGAACTTTTTTCGTATAGAAAAAAATTCATCGGAACTCCGATGAAGTTCCGATGTATTTTTTTCTATTCGAAAAACACTCACTGGAGGTCCGATGAATTTTTTTCTATGCGAAAAACACTCACCGGAGGTCCGATGAATTTTTTTCTAGACGCAAAACCATTCATCGGAGTTCCGATGAATTTTTTTCTAGACGAAAAACCATTCATCGGAGGTCCGATGAATTTTTTTCTATACGAAAAACATTTAAATAGAAGTTCTACGCATTTCGGAGTAATAGTTAAGTAACACGGCTTACCTGCTCGTATGAATTGTGGGAGGGGTTCTGTATTGCTGGAGGGTGCTACACATTGCCTGGCTCAAAAAGTGTCGCATGAGAAATAAACATAGCTCATATGGAAACTTTTATTTTCCATTCCCATAAACAGACGTATGAATATTCATTATGTACATGTGTGTGTGTGTGTTGTTGGGTATTCGTGCGTTTCTTTATCATCTACACACCCCACCTGCTCGACTCCCAGAACGACGACGACGTCGAGCATGTCTATTATGAGTCTTATTATGAATGGTAAATTTGGCGTAAATATTACAGATATTATTTTGAGCTATGAATGGCAGTTTAGAGAACTTCCCCCTTCCCCTATCTTGTCCCCTTCCTCCGATGCTATTTACATTTATATGAGTTACAGATATACCTCTGCTTGTTCTCCGTTACAAAACTACTACTCTCATTAAGATAAGGGAAATGGGAAGCAGCAGAAAACAAATTCAAAAATGTTTTCGTTTTTATTATTTTTGTGTAATGGGAAAATCATGAGAAGGTAGAGGGGGGAAGTAGAGTCAAAGGTGGATGGAGGAGTTATTTTGAATGAATGAAAACAAACAGGAAAAAAATTCCCCGTAAATGGCATAACTCAGGGAAAATTCAAAAGAAGAGGGAGCACATTATTTGTTCCCGATTTTATTACCTTACACAACGCTGCCATACGCACACACTCACACACATGGAGACACACATACGCCAAATTCATCACATGGTTGATTGGCATGCAACATTCTCTGCCCCAAGTGTGTAGTTGGTATTAATTTATGACTTTTGTGACTTTGAATAGGGAAAGCAGTTCGAAATTGTTTGCCACGAGGTGTGTGCGAGAGTGTGTGTGCGTTTGTCTGTCTGTCTGCCGGTCTCTATCACTACTTGTTTGTGTGTAATTTAAGGTGACGTCTCTATTTCGCCTCAAAGGTCATCTAAAGTTCAAAAACCATGTTGATTATTTATGTGCGTACGGTTGTGTGTGCGCTGAGGTTTCTAGGCGCTCCGACGTCCACACTCAGGGAAAAGTTGGGCAATGTTTTGGAAAAAATTTCATAGAAATATTTTAGTTGTTGTTCCTTTTTAGCGTCATAGACATTCATCATTGTTATCACTTAGTTTGTGATAAAGGCGGACATTTACATGGCGAAATGGAATTAATGTTACTAAGTAAGGAAAACTTAAGTTTAGATTCAGGAAAAAGGGAAAATTTTCTGCCGAAAATTTTTTTTGGGAAAACTTACATCGAAGACGAACAATTTTCCATAGGAAAATCCGCATCGAAGATGGCCAAATTTCCATAGGAAAATTGTCATCGGAGATGACCAATTTTACATAGGAAAATTGTCTCATCGGAGATGACCAATTTTTGCATAGGAAAATTGTCTCATCGGAGATGACCATTTTTTGCATAGGAAAATTGTCTCATCGGAGATGACCAATTTTCCATAGGAAAATTGTCTCATTGGAGATGACCAATTTTCCATAGGAAAATTCTCATCGTAGGTGACAAATTTTCCATAGGAAAATTCTCATCGTAGATGACAAATTTTCCATAGGAAAATTGTCTCATAGGAGATGACCAATTTTCCATAGGAAAATTGTCTCATCAGAGATGACCAATTTTCCATAGGAAAATTGTCTCATCGGAGATGACCAATTTTCCATAGGAAAATTGTCTCATCGGATATGACCAATTTTCCATAGGAAAATTGTCTCATCGGAGATGACCAATTTTCCATAGGAAAATTGTCTCATCGGAGATGACCAATTTTCCATAGGAAAATTGTCTCATCGGAGATGACCAATTTTCCATAGGAAAATTGTCTCATCGGAGATGACCAATTTTCCATAGGAAAATTGTCTCATCGGAGATGACCAATTTTCCATAGGAAAATTGTCTCATCGGAGATGACCAATTTTCCATAGGAAAATTGTCTCATCGGAGATGACCAATTTTCCATAGGAAAATTGTCTCATCGGAGATGACCAATTTTCCATAGGAAAATTGTCTTATCGGAGATGACCAATTTTCCATATGAAAATTGTCTCATCGGAGATGACCAATTTTCCATAGGAAAATTGTCTCATCGGAGATGACCAATTTTCCATAGGAAAATTGTCTCATCGGAGATGACCAATTTTCCATAGGAAAATTGTCTCATCGGAGATGACATATTTTCCATAGGAAAATTGTCTAATCGGAGATGACATATTTTCCATAGGAAAATTGTCTAATCGGAGATAACCAGGTTTTCCATAGGAAAATTGTCTCATCGGAGATAACCAGGTTTTCCATAGGAAAATTCTCAACGAAGATGACCAGGTTTTCCGTAGGAAAATTGTCTGATCGAAGATGACCAATTTTCCATAGGAAAATTGTCTCATCGAAGATGACCAATTTTCCATAGGAAAATTCTCATCGTAGATGACCAATTTTCCATAGGAAAATTCTCATCGTAGATGACCAATTTTCCATAGGAAAATTCTCATCGTGGATGACCAATTTTCCATAGGAAAATTCTCATCGTAGATGACCAATTTTCCATAGGAAAATTCTCATCGTAGATGACCAATTTTCCATAGGAAAATTCTCATCGTAGATGACCAATTTTCCATAGGAAAATTCTCATCGTAGATGACCAATTTTCCATAGGAAAATTCTCATCGTAGATGACCAATTTTCCATAGGAAAATTCTCATCGTAGATAGGAAAATTGTTTCATCGTAGATGACCAATTTTCCATAGGAAAATTGTTTCATCGTAGATGACCAATTTTCCATAGGAAAATTGTTTCATCGTAGATGACCAATTTTCCATAGGAAAATTGTTTCATCGTAGATGACCAATTTTCCATAGGAAAATTGTTTCATCGTAGATGACCAATTTTCCATAGGAAAATTGTTTCATCGTAGATGACCAATTTTCCATAGGAAAATTGTTTCATCGTAGATGACCAATTTTCCATAGGAAAATTGTTTCATCGTAGATGACCAATTTTCCATAGGAAAATTGTTTCATCGTAGATGACCAATTTTCCATAGGAAAATTGTTTCATCGTAGATGACCAATTTTCCATAGGAAAATTGTTTCATCGTAGATGACCAATTTTCCATAGGAAAATTGTTTCATCGTAGATGACCAATTTTCCATAGGAAAATTGTTTCATCGTAGATGACCAATTTTCCATAGGAAAATTGTTTCATCGTAGATGACCAATTTTCCATAGGAAAATTGTTTCATCGTAGATGACCAATTTTCCATAGGAAAATTGTTTCATCGTAGATGACCAATTTTCCATAGGAAAATTGTTTCATCGTAGATGACCAATTTTCCATAGGAAAATTGTTTCATCGTAGATGACCAATTTTCCATAGGAAAATTGTTTCATCGTAGATGACCAATTTTCCATAGGAAAATTGTTTCATCGTAGATGACCAATTTTCCATAGGAAAATTGTTTCATCGTAGATGACCAATTTTCCATAGGAAAATTGTTTCATCGTAGATGACTAATTTTCCATAGGAAAATTGTTTCATCGTAGATGACCAATTTTCCATAGGAAAATTGTTTCATCGTAGATGACCAATTTTCCATAGGAAAATTGTTTCATCGTAGATGACCAATTTTCCATAGGAAAATTGTTTCATCGTAGATGACCAATTTTCCATAGGAAAATTGTTTCATCGTAGATGACCAATTTTCCATAGGAAAATTGTTTCATCGTAGATGACCAATTTTCCATAGGAAAATTGTTTCATCGTAGATGACCAATTTTCCATAGGAAAATTGTTTCATCGTAGATGACCAATTTTCCATAGGAAAATTGTTTCATCGTAGATGACCAATTTTCCATAGGAAAATTGTTTCATCGTAGATGACAAATTTTCCATAGGAAAATTCTCATCGTAGATGACAAATTTTCCATAGGAAAATTCTCATCGTAGATGACCAATTTTCCATAGGAAAATTCTCATCGTAGATGACCGGATTTTCCATAGGAAAATTCTTATCGTAGATGACCGGATTTTCCATAGGAAAATTCTCATCGTAGATGACCGGATTTTCCATAGGAAAATTCTCATCGTAGATGACCGGATTTTCCATAGGAAAAATAGGAAAATTGTGTAGAAGACATAGAACAAGAAATCTTATCAAAGATCTCCCTTTTTCTGAAAATGTTTCTCCCCACTTCCCCCTCCTACCCTCGTATTTTTCCGATTGCCATTATAACCAACCAAATAAATGGCATTCATAAAACGCACTTGCTGTAATTTCTTTGTGGTTGGCAAATTTTCCATATCCTAGCATCGAACCACAACTAACAGCTCACCCAACTTGGACTGTCTCATCATCAGCCCATTCTTGGCACCACATAACATTTGAGATAATGGACCGCTATGTTGTTGTTATTATTATTGTTGCGGGGCCTTCGAAGGGTATCATCAACATTTTGATGGCTTTCAAGAACTGTGAATGTCTCCGTCCACTCGGTTCACAGGGATTAGATGCAGATAGACAGACAGACTCGTATTTCACTGGCGAATCTTCAAAAGGCGAATAGATTTTTATGGCAGTGGGGGGATATCTAACGACGATGCAGTATGGGCGGTCACTCAGCCGGGCAGCCAGACGAATAAAAAGTAATTAACATATATTCATAGTTAGTTATATTTATAAGCAAAAACAACAACAACAATAACAACAACAAATCGCTACACAAAAAACACATGACCATGCATTTATTTGAGTACATCAAGAGAAGACGAAACAGCAAATCTACAAATGGTTGTAACAGATAAAAGAGCATTACATCTGGCGGTGGGGTGGGGAAAGAGCAGGGGGGGGCGGGGGAACTTGTGATGAATCGAAGCTAATAACATTAAATACTTATAGTTGGTCGGTCGCTATTAAGTCTTGTCCAGAGTTTATTAGCACTTTGCTGTCATTCGTTATGGTCCCACCAGTGGGCCAAACGATGGCCATAGTCGTGGAAATCCAGTAGACAGAGCATCCCCACCATCGTCATCATCATCACCATCGGCATGAATTGCAGTGCAATATATTAGCTTCTTTGGTTTGGTTTGGTGCCTCTGCTATTTGTTATTATTATTGTTTGTTTATTATTGTTTCTGGTGGAGAGCACAACGGAGGCAGGGTGAGTAGAAGGAGGAGAGATGGAAGCATGAAAATGGAAATGGTCTTTGATTCATAAAACAGAGCTGCCGTCTATCATTCCCAGTCTTCGACGAGAATCCCCCATAAAAAAATTGTTCGTCTTTGAGAATTTTCCTATGGAAAATTGGCCAACGTCGATGAGAATTTTCCTATGGAAAATTGGTCATCTACGATGAGAATTTTCCTATGGAAAATTGGTCATCTACGATGAGAATTTTCTTATGGAAAATTGGTCATCTACGATGAGAATTTTCTTATGGAAAATTGGTCATCTACGATGAGAATTTTCCTATGGAAAATTGGCCATCTACGATGAGAATTTTCCTATGGAAAATTGGTCATCTACGATGAGAATTTTCCTATGGAAAATTGGTCATCTTCGATGACAATTTTCCTATGGAAAATTGGTCATCTTCGATGACAACTTTTCCTATGGAAAATTGGTCATCTTCAATGAGAATTTTCCTATGGAAAATTGGTCATCTTCGATGAGAATTTTCCTATGGAAAATTGGTCATCTTCGATGACAAGTTTTCCTATGGAAAATTGGTCATCTTCGATGACAAGTTTTCCTATGGAAAATTGGTCATCTTCGTTCGATGACAAGTTTTCCTATGGAAAACCTGGTCATCTTCGATGAGAATTTTCCTATGGAAAATTGGTCATCTACGATGAGAATTTTCCTATGGAAAATTGGTCATCTACGATGAGAATTTTCCTATGGAAAATTGGTCATCTACGATGAGAATTTTCCTACGGAAAATTGGTCATCTACGATGAGAATTTTCCTATGGGAAAACCTGGTCATCTCCGATGACAATTCATCATCGATGAGAATTTTCCTATGGAAAATTGGTCATCTACGATGAGAATTTTCCTATGGAAAATTGGTCACCTACGATGAGAATTTTCCTATGGAAAATTGGTCATCTACGATGAGAATTTTCCTATGGAAGACCAGTCATCTTCGATGACAAGTTTTCCTAAGGAAAACCTGGTCATCTTCGATGACAAGTTTTCCTATGGAAAATTGGTCATCTCCGATGAGAATTTTCCTATGGAAAATTGGTCATCTTCGATGGGAATTTTCCTATGGAAAATCTGGTCATCTTCGATGAGAATTTTCCTATGGAAAATCTGGTCATCTTCGATGAGAATTTTCCTATGGAAAATCTGGTCATCTTCGATGAGAATTTTCCTATGGAAAATCTGGTCATCTTCGATGAGAATTTTCCTATGGAAAATCTGGTCATCTTCGATGAGAATTTTCCTGTGGAAAACCTGGTCATCTTCGATGAGAATTTTCCTATGGAAAATTGGTCATCTTCGATGAGAATTTTCCTATGGAAAATTGGACATCTTCGATGAGAATTTTCCTAATGAAAACCTGGTCATCTTCGATGAGAGTTTTCCTATGGAAAATTGGTCATCTACGATGAGAATTTTCCTATGGAAAACCTGGTCATCTTCGATGACAACTTTTCCTATGGAAAATTGGTCATCTCCGATGATAATTTTCCTATGGAAAATTGCTCATCTCCGATGATAATTTTCCTATGGAAAATTGGTCATCGTCGATGAGAATTTTCCTATGGAAAATTATTTTTGGTCGATTTTCGAGACCTGGCAATCCTGTGGCCAATAAAACTCTTGATAAATTTGCTCTCATCACACCATTCTGTCAATTTAGTGGCCATCGATGGATGGCAATAAGAAGCTTGATGGTGTTTATAGTCCATTTATGAATTCACATGTGTGTGTGCGTGAGCTTGCATTTGTGTGTGTCTGTGTGTGTTTCTGTGTGTGTGTGTGTGTGTGTGTATGCTTTCTAGTCTCATTTGTGTGATTTGTGACTTTAGTGGGTATTTGATTTCCTGTTTCTAGCGAGTTTGGGTTCTTCTCGTTGTTGTTGTAGCATTTGAATTTTGTTATTCTTGTTGTTGTTTTCTTTTGTGGTGATTTGTGATGATTCTGCTTCTTTTATTTTAATCTATGGCATTATGGCGTGTGATCTTTTGCACTCCAATTACTTCGAGATACACTTTTTGATCTCCAGCGTAGATGGCAATCGAATGTGAAGTGTGGTTAGCCAAGCCAGCATTTCTTTCTTCGTTTGTCTCAGATTAACTAGTCTGGCTGTGTAAATATTGAGGAGACTTGATATTTATTGGACTTAATGGCCACAATTTACGATTCGTATGCGACAAGTTTGTGTTTTCGGAAAAGTAGAACAACAAAGTAGTAAATGTTTAATTTAAAGCAAAAATTACAACAATTATGGTTGAAACGGAGGAAAATCAGTGAGGAAGTTATGGGCAAAGCTTGAAACGCTTAATATTTGGAGGAAGGGGAGAAGGAGGCTCCAGGTCTCCAATAGCCTTGGTTTCTGGAATGAAAATTAAATTTCCTATAGAAGTCTTTGGTAATAGCCTTAAATTCCAGAAGAAGATTTCATTTATGAAATTTTCATCCTAGGATAGGATCAAAATTCCCAGATATTTTGGTGAAAAGTGCAACATCAGCAAAAATGGTCGCAGTGGCCGAAAAATGGCTCGTGAGCTGAACATATCGCAATATTCCATTCAGCAAATATTAAAAAATGAGCTCAGGATAAAGCCATTGAAATTCCAAAAAGTGCAAAAACTTACACCGGAACGGGAAGAAAATAGACCCAATAGAGCTAAAGAGTTGCTTCGCTTGGCCGAAAGTGGTGAACTACCGAATTTGGTTTTCTCCGTCTCCGATGAGAAAACATTCGTTGTCCAGCAAACAAAATGATCGTGTTTACTTGCCAAAGAGGTCAGCTGAAAATGTACACCTTCGGTTGGCCACCAGACACCAGAACTTAAGCGCCGGCCATGGTGATGGTGTGGGACGGCATAACAGCCGATACTCGCTCTCCGCTCGTATTAATCGACCGTGGCATCAGAATAAATGCCGAATATTATCGCCAAAAATATTCTGGATGGTGTATTAAAGCCTTGGACACACAAACATTTTGGCCGCAGACCTTGGACATTCCAACAGGACTCAGCACCATCGAACTCAGCGCCAGCGTCACCCAAGAATGCTTACAAAATGAAGTTCCTCGATTCATTTCCAGCGCACAATGGGCACCAAAATCTCCGGATACCAATCCGATGGACTATTGTGTCTGGAGTATTTTGGAAAGCAAGGTTGGCGTTAAAAAAAATACCAAAGTGTCGATCACCTCAAGCAAGCGCTTCGCCGGGAATGGACCAAAATAAACGCAGAGCAACATTCTGGCAGCGTGTGACGGTTTCATTGACCGGCCGTTTGAAGGCCATAATTCGTGCCAAAGTTGACCAGATTCAAACAAATCTAAACTTATTCTAAAATTTGATGCTATTTCCGGTTTTTTTTTTTTTTTTTTTTGCTTTCATTTAATAAAATTTGAAAAAAAAAAATGTAAAATATATGGCGTAAAATTCTATGTCGATTTAGCGATGCCCGTCCGTCTATCCGTATGTCCATCTGTGGAAATCGCTCTATCTTTCGAACAAATTGAAGTAGATTGATAAAATTCTACTCAAATGTATATTATGCCTGCAGGACTTTTGATATTGAAAATGGGCCATGTAGGTTTACGTTTTGGTATAGCCCCCCTTATAACGGTATCTCCCTATGTTCGGTATTTTGATGATTTTTGCGACACTATTCACCGGAATTGTTTCAAATTTGGTATTTGAAGTAAGTAGTTGATACTACAGCCTATGACAGAAAATTGTCTGTGTAGGTCCACGTCTTCGTATAGGCCCCATATATCGGTACCTCCCGATACTCGATATTTTCATGATTTTAGCGACCATATTCATCGGAATTCTCTCGAATTTGGTATTTGATGTTCGTTATGGATACTACTACCTAAGACAGAAAATTGTCTGTACAGGTCCACGTCTTCGTATAGCCCCCATAGAACGGTACCTCCCGATATTCGGTAATTTAATGATTTTAGCGACATTATTTACCGGCATTCTTTCAAATTTGGTATTTGAAGTTCGAAATGGATACTACAGCCTGTGACAGAAAATTGTCTGTGCAGATCTACGTCTTCGTATAGCCCCCATATAACAGTACCCCCTATGATTTTAGCTACATTATAAACAGATTTTTCTTCAAGTTTCGCATTTAAATATTGTAATAACTTATGACAAAAGTTGCTTTTGCAGGTCCACGTCGTCGTATAGTCATTCGGTATTTTTAAGATTTTAACTGAATTTTTAACGGATTTTATTTATTTATTTCACTTTTTTTTTGAAAATTGCTAAGTTTTTGCCAAATGGTGGAGCGTGTTAAAATTTCGGCCCGGCCGAACTTACAGCTTTTTTACTTGTTTAAGATTTTAACAGAACTTTTAACGTATTTTATTGTTTTTGAGAATTGCCAAATTCATTCCAAATGGTGTGGGTATTCAAGGTTCGGCCCCGGACTTACAAATTTTCTACTTGTTTTTATCTCACCCTGTATCTATGGGGATGTATTTTGACAAAAAAAAAAAAACACCCGTCCTAATTGTCCGATTTGAACTTTAAACACCCCAAAACATTTACAAGCGTTTCGATTTGACCTCAACACAACAAAAAGTTCAAACAAACATCATCAATTTTAATTGATTGTGTTTTTTATTCTCCTACGGTTGGCTTTATCCAGACAAAAACATGGCCATAACATGTATTACCATGTTAATGGTTATTCGAATTTCCAATAAGAACCGATCGACCAAAAAAACAAATGTTAATTACAAAATTGAAATGTGATTTGAACATGGTGGGTGGGTGGATGAATATTTGTTTCTTATTTCCATTTTTGTGATTGGAAACTTTGTTTTTTGTTGATTTCAGATTTTGATTGATGGAATGACTTTTGAAATCTGTTGGTCTTGGATATGCGTTTTTGCGCCTTATGCTGCTCAAAAAAAACTTAAATGATGTCTTTGTTTTCCAGACAAGCGCGGAAAAAGAGGCAAAAACAACAAAAACAATAATCATAATAATAGAGGGAAAAATACCACCAGTCAACTCTAGGCAAACCAATGGACCCAAGAAACAATCGAAAGCTCGAAACCAACTTCGCCACCAACTTCAAATGGTTATTGTAAATACAAAAACAACAACAACAACAACGAAAACCTCTTAGTTATGCTTCATGGCAACAAAGACCACGACGACGATGACGACAACGAAGAAGCAAAAGTCCTTTGCTCCCTTTCAATTGTCTTACAAGAAACTCCACAATCGCATATTCTTTGGCAAACTTCGAAAGGGGAAGTGGGAGAGGGGGAGCTCTTGGGGTAAAAGACTTTTGAAATCTCTTTTTTCTGAAATTGCCATAAATGGCAGCGACAATTGCCAATGGAGCATTGTTGTCGTCAATACCACCCCAGCTAAGATGAGGAACTTTGCTCATTCAGCTCATATCAATACATTTATGAATTTGATATATGATTGTGAGTGAATGAATGGGGCTCAATGATTGGATGTATGTATGGCAGATATTCATATCGCTTGCCGGGTGTTATACGAAACCAAAAAAATATAAATAATAATCATAAAAATGTATGCATAATGGAGGGTAGTATGAGAAGTGCAGGGAATATGGGACATCAAGTTACACAAAAGGGGGATAGAAAGAAAGTCTATGGCCAGGATGTTAAAAAACCTATAGATACATTATTCGCGCTATTAAGAATCTAGAGATACATTATCCGTTTTAAATAAGGTCCTATAAATACCTTAATAACTAATAGATGCATTATAAATGTTGTTTAGATAGTCTATATAATACACAGATACATTATCCATCAAGTTTATATAAGGTAGATACATTATCCACACGGTTTAGATAATATAGATACATTTCCCACGTTGTTTAGATAACATAGATGCATTAACCATATTATAGAACCTATAGATACATTAAACACGTTGTTAGCATAACGTAGATACTTTATCCACATTGTTTAGATAATATGGATACATTATCTTCGTTTCTAGATAACGTAGATACTTTATCCAGTTTATTAAGAACCAATAGATACATTATCCACACTGTTTAGATAACGTAGATACTTCATCCTCTTTATTAAGAACCTTGAGATACATTATCCACGTTATTAAGTGTCATAGATACATTAAAACACACAGATACATATCCATACATTTCCCACGTTGGTTAGGTAACGTAGATGCATTAACCTTGTCATAGAACCTATAGATACATTAACCACGTTGTTCACATTACGTAGATACTTCATTCACATTGTTTAGATAACATGGATACATTATCCACGTTTCTTAGATAACGTAGATACTTTATCCAATTCATTAAGAACCAATAGATACATTTTCCACGTTATTAAGAGTCATAGATACATTAAAACACACAGATACATAATTCAAGCCGTTTATACAACATTATCCACGTTCTTAAAAACATACAGATACATTATCCACGTTGTTAAAAACACACAGATTCATTATCCACGTTGATTAGATAACGTAGATACATTATCAAAGTCGTTTAAAATGACGTAGATACTTTAGCATTGCTATTAAAATGACATGGATACATTATCTGGATATTTCTGTGCTATAAATACATTATATGTGCTATTAAGATGACGTAGATACATTATCCGAGCTATTAAAATGATGAAGATAGACTATATTTATTATTAAAATGATGTAGATACATTATCTGTGATAATTCAATGATATAGATACTATATCCTTACAACTAAAACAACAAAGATACATTTCCCGTGCTATTAAAATAACAAAAGTTCATAATATGTACTAATAAATTGACGTAGATGCCTTATCCGTGCTACTAAAAAGACAATGATGCATTATCCGTGATGTTTCAATGGTATAGATACATTATCTGTACTATTAAATTGATGTAGATATATTATCCGTGTTATTAAAATGACAAAGATACATTATCCTCGATAATTTAATGCTATAGATACATTATCTGTTCTATTAAAATGACGTAGATACATTATCCGAACTATGAAAATGACAAAGATACATTATCCGTGATAACTTAATGTTATAGATACATTATCTGTACTATTAGAATGACGTAAATACATTATCCGTGCTATTAAGATGACGTAGACACATTATCTGTGATAGTTAAATGATGTAGATACATTATCCTTGCTCCTAAAACAACAAAGATACAGTTCCCGTGCTATTAAAATAACAAAAGTTCATAATATGTACTAATAAATTGACATAGATACCTTATCCGTGCTACTAAAAAGACAAAGATGCATTATCCGTGATGTTTCAATGGTAAAGATACATTATATGTACTATTAAATTGACGTAGATACATTATCCTTGCTATTAAAATGACAAAGATACATTATCCTCAATAATTTAAAGCTATAGATACAATTTCTGTACTATTAAAATAACGTAGATACATTATCGGTGCTATTAAAATGTTAAAGATACATTCCTCGTGATATTTCAATGCTATAGATACATTATCTGCACTATCAAAATGGCAAAGATACATTATCCGCGATGTTTTAATTCTATAGATACATTATCTGATGATGTAGATACATTATCCTTGCTACATTATCTGTACTATGAAATTGATGTAGATACATTATCCGTGATTTTTAATTCTGTAAATACATTATCTGATGATGTAGATACATTATCCTTGCTATTAAAATGATGAAGATACATTATCCTTGATAATTTAATGCCATAGATACATTATCTCTACTATTACATGAACGTAGATACTTTATCCATGCTATTAAAATGACAAAGATACAAAATAGCGTAGATACATTATCGGTGCTATTAAAATGATGGAGATGCATTATCCGTGATATTTTAATGCTGTAGATACATTATCTGTACTGTGAAATTGATGTAGATATATTATCCGTGGTATAAAAATGACAAAGAGACATTATCCTCGATAATTTAATGCTATAGATACATTAGCTGATGATGTAGATACATAATCCGTGCTATACAAAAGATGAAAATGCATTACCCGTGATATTTCAATGCCATAGATACATTATCTGTACTATTAAATTTACGTAGATACATTATCCGTTCGATTAAAATGTTTTCAGGTATAAAATTATTATTCCATCTCTTTTTCCCTTTCAACCCCCTCTCTTTTTTCCCCTCACTCTCATCAATTGAAAATTATTACAAAACTTTTTTTTCTATTCATTTTCGATATCAAACTTCAAGCACCGCTCGTCAAATAAAAGCAAAAGTAATGCTCGTAAAAAAACAATTAATGGAAAAAGTTACTGCACACACAAAACGTTTGGAAAAGAAAATATAAACATTCAATGAGAATCGATAAGAAATAATAGTAACAACAACAACAACAACAAATAAAGGAAAAGAACCAAAACAAATAGCGCTGGCCCGCTATGTGACGCAATTATGATTATTTTATTTATAGCAATTGCAGTCGGTTGCAGACGTTACGATTTCTGCGATATCTGGTGACACACTTATGCACATTTGTCGCCCACTCTCATGCGGTCTCTTTCTTGCGCTCTCTGCGAAGTTAGGCTGCATTGCGATAAAGTATGCAATGGTCATTCTTTACAATGGGGTGTTGCAAGAGCAGATAAGGGAAATCCATAAATGGCACAACATATCGATAATACAAATTTTTATTAACCATTTATGATTTTTTTGTTTCGTTGCGAAAGAGTGGTTGAGAAGAAAAATAATATTTGAGGGAAAATAAGGCTGAAGGAAAATTACATCTGTATGTAGGTGAATGGTATTTTTCATGGAAGTTGTATGTTTTTCGAATTTTCCTTAAAGCTATTTGAACGATAATAGATACATTATCTGTGCTATAGATACAGTATTTGTGCTATAGACACATAAAATGTACTTTTAAAATGACATAAATACATTATCCAGATATTTCAATGCTATAGAAACATTATCTCAGCTATTAAAATAATGCAGATACATTATCCGTGCTATTGCAACTATAAAGATACATTATCCTGATATTTTAATGCTATAGATACATTAAATGTACCACTACAATGACGTATTAACATTGTCCATGCTATTAAATAGACAAAGATATTTTATCTGTGATACTTCAATGTTGTAGATACATTATCTGTACTATTAAATAACGTAAATATATTATCCGTGCTATTGCAAATACAAAGATACATTAACCTGATATTTTAATCCTATAGATACATTATCTGTAGTATTAAAATGACATAGATACATTATCTGAGCTACGTAGATACATTATTTGATACATAGCTCGTGATATTTCAATGCTATAGATATTAGATTAAGATAACGTAGATACATTATCTGCACTCTTAAACTTAGGTAGATACATTAGCCGTGCTATCTAAATTACAAAGATACATAATCCTCGATATTTCAATGCCGTATATACATTATCGGTGACATTTCAATGCTATAGATACATTATCTGTACTATTAAAATGACGTAGATACATTTTCTGTACTATTTAAATGGCGTAGATACATTGTATGTACTACTAAAATGATGTAGATACATTATTTGTTGTATTAGAATAATGTAGATACATTATCTGTACAATTATAATGATGTAGATACATTATCTGTACTATTTAAATGACGTAGATACATTATTTGTACTATTAGAATGATGTCGATACATTATCTATTCTATTAAAATGATGTAGATACATTATTTCTACTATAATAATGATGTAGATACATTATCTGTACAAATATAATGATGTAGATACATTATCTGCACAAATAGAATGAGGTAGATACGCTATCTGTACTATTTAAATGACGTAGATACATTATCAGTGGTATTTCAATGCTATAGATACATTATCTGTACTGTTAAAATGACGTAGATACATTTTCTGTACTATAATAATGATGTAGATACATTATCTGTACAATTATAATGATGTAGATACATTATATGCACTATTGGAATGATGTAGATACATTATCTACACTATTAGAATGATGTAGATACATTATCTACACTATTAGAATGATGTAGATACATTATCTGTACTATTTAAATGACGTAGATACATTATCAGTGGTATTTCAATGCTACAGATACATTATCTAAACTATTAAAATGATGTAGATACATTATTTGAACTATAATAATGATGTAGATACATTATAAGTTGTATTTCAATGCTATAGATACATTATCTATACTATTAAAATGATGTAGATACATTATTTGAACTATAATAATGATATAGATACATTATCTCTACGATTTAAATGATGTAGATACATTATCTGTACAATTAAAATTATGTAGATACATTATCTGCACTAGTAGAATGATGTAGATACATTATCTGCACTATTTAAATGACGTAGATACATTATCAGTGGTATTTCAATGCTATAGATACATTATCTGCACTGTTAAAATGACGTAGATACATTATCTGCACTATTAGAATGATGTAGATACATTATCTGCACTATTAGAATGATGTAGATACATTATATGTACTATTTAAATGACGTAGATACATTATCAGTTGTATATCAATGCTATAGATACATTATCTATACTATTAAAATGATGTAGATACATTGTCTGTACTATTGGAATGATGTAGATACATTATTAAAATAACAAAGATACATCATCCGAGATATTCCAATGCTATAGATACATTATCTCTATTATTAAAATGGCGTAGATACATTATCCGTACCATAACAATGACGTAGATACATTATAGGTGATATTTGAATGCTATAGATACATTATCTGTACTATAAAAGTGATGTAGAAACATTATCCCTGCTATTAAAATGACGTACATACATTATCCGTGATAATTTAATACTAAAAATACATTATTTGTACCATTTGGATGGCATAGATACAATATCTGTGACATTTAGATACAGAATTCCTTCCACTATAATGCTAAATATACCATAATTGTTCTATTTAAATTGTATCAATACATTATCCGTGTGATCCAGAAAACATAGATACATTCTCCTTGCTGCCACAGTGCCTCAGATACATTATCTCAACTATTTAAATAGCATAGATACATTATCAACTTTACTTAAATTACAATTATTTATTACCCATATCATTTCCTTATTCTTTATTCACTTTTGATGCTATCAGCAAAAAAATACAAACTTTCAATTTCACCATTCACCTCATTATTTCAGTTTTTCACTTCAGGTCTTCCCCTCCCTTGGGAATTCGCAGAAATTTTAACTATCTACAAATTTTGATGAGCTACTTACTCATCACTCTCTATAAGTAGCTGGCGTTTCGCATTATTTATTTATGTTTATCGTCATTTCCTGTGACTTCCGTTTGCTGACCACCGAAAATAACTCAACTCCAAAAATCCATTACAAACAGAGCCTTCGTCGGTGCGGCTATCATGATACGCAAAACGGCAGTAGCCAGCCGGTTTTTGTCATCCCCCAAGCAGCCGACCAACTTCCAATCATCAACCGCGTTATTATGAATGTGTTGACCATTAAATTTAATAACAATGTTGAGTAATTCCGGTATGTATTGACTGACAGTTTGACCGACCGGCAGACTGACGGACTAAGTGAGTGATAGAGAGATAGACCGGCATGCAAACGTAATTTTCGGCACAAGTGTTCGAAGTCAGCTGTTTTGCTACCCATTAGCAAGCTATTCTTCGTTATTGTTGCTGTCTGGCAAATGACGGTTTGTTGATATTTCTTCGTCTGTCGTCTCTAGAGTCTCTGTCTCTCTCTCCTACTCTAGCACACTGGCCTGGCTACCATGTGATAAGATAAAGCAGGCGTCAATGCCTTATTAATGAAACACTCAATTACACAATATTTTCAATTCAATTTGTGGCCACTGATTGCCATCGCAATCGTCATCATCATCAGCGACGATTGGTGATGGGCTTGTTAGTGTGGTCTGAAGAAAACGCATTGCAAAGTAGGAAATCAAGACACTGTGCTTGGAAATGGATTGGCAGGGATTATAGATATCATGGAAATATATACCAGGTGAGATACAAAACTGTAACAAAGACCAATGCCAAAATTTTTACATTTATTTTCTAAATTTATTGAATATAAGCAAAAAATGCCGGAAATATCATCAAATTTTAGAATAAGTTTAGATTTGTTTGAATTGGTCACCTTTGGCATGAATTATGGCCTTAAAACGGCCAATGAAAATGTCACACGCTGCCCGAATGTTGCTCTGCGGTTTTTTGGGCCATTTCCGCCGAAGCGCTTGCTTGAGGTGATCGACACTTTGGTATTTTTTGATACCAACCTTGCTTTTCAAAATACTCCACACACTATAGTCCAACGGATTGGTATCCGGAGATTTTGATGGCCATTGTGCGCTCGAAATGAAGCGAGGAACCTCATTTTGTAACAATTCTTGGTTGGCGCGTGCTAAGTGCGATGGTGTTGGAGTCCTTTTGGAATGTCCAAGGTCTGCGGCCAAAACGTTTGCGTGCCCAAGACTCTAATACAACCTCCAGAGTATTTTTTGGCGATAATATTCGGCATTTATTCTGATGCCATGGTCGATTAATACGAGCGGAGAGCGACCATCGGCTGTTATGACGGCCCACTCCATCACCATGGCCGTCGCTTGAGTTCTGATGGCCAACAGAAGGTGCACATTTTCAGCTGACCTCTTTGGCAAGTAAACACGAGCGTATCATTTTGTTTGTTTGGACAACGAATGTTTTCTCATCGGAGAAAACCAAATTCGGCAATTCACCACTTTCGGCAAAGCGAAGCAACTCTTTTTTCTGTTGCAGTGTAAGTTCTTGCACTTTTTGGAATTTCAATGGCAGGGAAAATTGCGATATGTTCAGCTCACGAGCCATTTTTCGGCAACTGCAACGCGGGTTTCGATCAAGTCGCTTCTTTACTTTTCGAACCATTTCTGCTGATGCTGCGTTTTCTTCCGTCCACTTCCTTGACGTCGGGCTACACTACCAGTATCACGGTAACGAGCGATAGTACGAGACACAAAAGATTTATTCACATTTAAATGCTGGCGTGCTCTAACGATAGCCACTTGTGGTTTTCCAGCCAAATATAAAAAAATCACACTATCGCGCTTGAATTCCATCACGAATAACTTTTTTTCCTGGAAAATTCTCAACAAAATGCTTTGGTACGCTTGTAAACAATATAATGAGCTGTCACTGGAATAATTTTAATAGCTGTCGAACGAGTGGTTTAGAAATTACTGCAGTCTGAAGTTGGTTGTTATTTCATCTCACCCTGCTATACTCTCTATATGGATATCATTGAAACATTATCCGCGCTATCCAAATAGTGTAGAAACCTTACTCACTTAGTCTAGACAACTTGGATACTTTATCCAGGATACTTAGATATCATAGAAACATTATTCAGATTATCTAGAAAACATAGAAACATTATCCGCGTTATCTAGATAAGATGGAAATATTATCCACGTTATCTAGATAACATAGAAATATTATCCACATCATCCATATGACATAGAAACATTATCCACGTTATCTATATAACATAGACACATTATCCACATTATCTAAATAACATAGAAATATTTCCACATCATCTAAATAACACAGAAACATTATCCACGTCATCTACATAGCATAGAAACATTATCCACGTTATCTAGATAACACAGAAAGATTATCCACGTTATCTACATAACATAGAAACATTATCCACGTTATCTAGATAACATAGAAACATTATCCACAGCATCTATATAACATAAAAACATTTTTCACGTTGTCTAGATAACATAGAATGTTATCCACATCTTCTAGATAACATAGAAACATTATCCACATCACCTAAATAACACAGAAACATTATCCACGTTATCTACATAACATAGAAACATTATCCACGCTATCTAGATAACATAGAAACATTATCGACGTTATCTACATAACATAGAAACATTATCCACTTTATCTAAATAACATAGAAAGATTATCCACAGCATCTATATAACATAGAAATATTATCCACGTTGTCTAGATAACATAGAATGTTATCCACATCGTCTAGAAAACATAGGGACATTGTCCACATCCTCTAAATAACACAGAAACATTATCCACGTTATCTAGATAACATAGAAAGATTATCCACGTTATCTACATGACATAGAAACATTATCCACGCTATCTAGATAACATAGAATGTTATCCACATCATCCGTATGACATAGAAACATTTTCCACGCTATCTAGGTAACATAGAAATATTATCCACATCATCCATATGACATAGAAACATTATCCACGTTATCTAGATAACATAGAAACATTATCCACGTTATCTACATAACATAGAAACATTATCCACTTTATCTACATAACATAGAAACATTATCCACATCATCTAAATAACACAGAAACATTATCCACGTTATCTAGATAACATAGAATGTTATCCACATTATCTAGATTACATAGAAATATTATCCACATCATCCATATGACATAGAAACATTATCCACGTTATCTAGATAACATAGAAACATTATCGACGTTATCTACATAACATAGAAACATTATCCACAGCATCTATATAACATAGAAATATTATCCAAGTTGTCTAGATAACATAGAATGTTATCCACATTATCTAGATTACATAGAAATATTATCCACAGTATAGAGATAGTCCGGAAGAATTATCAATGTTTTGTATGAACCAAAGAAATATTTTATACCAGATATGGCGGAGACTTTACCTAGGTTATCTAGATACATTTTCCATATTCCAAAGATAATCTGTAATTATTCTCCATAGAAACATATAACTCAAAAAAGCATATTTACAATCAAATAATTTTTCGAAATACTGTAAAAATTAATTCCCACGATTTGGATAGCGAATTAATTAATAATTTCAAATATCACTCGGTTATGATTTATCCCAAAAAATATATTAAAAATTAATAACAAACCATTGCGGGTGTTAATCTAACGACTCATTATTAACTCCCACCGGGGCAGAATTAAACGTTAAATGTTGTTTCCGCCTGCCACGAAAACAACAACGAACATGCCGAGTATTATATCACCAACTCGTTAGCGTATTCAATGAGCTTTGGAAATCCGAAACCATAAGAATTTATTAACAACAATTAATTAGCAACTATTTTGACGGCTTGAAAGCGAGCAGCGGTCAACCGCTAAGCCGTACCGCACACCCGATGAGTTTGAGTTGTGATTTTGCGAAACCATGGTTACGCCCGAAATACTTTTCTATACGGCCGCAGAGTAATTAGATCACGATGATGTTGATTGGGTAACCGTTCGGGACGGACGGACGGACGGACCACTGCTTCAGATTCTCATTCCATCATAATTTGTTAATAAAAAAGCTAAATAAATCTATTGCAACAACGCGAACAAAACGAGGCAATATCAAATGACATGGAATAAATTTTCGAAGCCCTTCAAACAGACATGTCATTTTCCAGAAAACCAACAACATCAATGGCAAACAAACAAAAGTCAACAACAACAACAACAAAAAGAAAACAACAATACAAATGATTTCAAATAAAAGCCAGTCAACAATTTAGAGTTAAACACGCGGCGCTCCATCACTGAACTGTTAAAACTCCATTGAAATAAATACCAAATTAAATCATTACACCAAAAAAAAAACAAGGTGTGCCCCGTTCCATTCAAAAGAAAAAGACAAAAAAAAAAAAACAGATGGACGGGCAGGCAGACTGACAGACAGCCAGGTAGGCAGAGAGAGTAAAATCTACATCAAAATAGCATTAGTGGTTCAAAAAAGCTAAACAAAAAACCAAAACTAACGTTTTGCCGCTTAAAGCCACATGGAAGTTGCTGCAGAGCATTCAAATGTTTTCCACGCCGCTGCTGCTTTGGATTTTGCGTGGAAACTACGTTTCAGGTTCAGTTGGCTTTGAGCATGCCCGGCTGGCTCACTGACTGACCCAATTAATACAGGTAAATTTATACCTGACCACTAAAGCCCGCATTCAAAGGTTTTGATCCCAATGTCAAGACAAATTAATTTCTAATAAATCACCGAAATTTGGCAAAGTGAAACATGATTGGAAATTGGAGTGTTGAAATCTGGCATTTGCAGTTTGTAAACAGGTGTTCTTATAGCTGGAAAGGGGGTATGTACTATTGGATAGAATCAAATAGTTGTTGTATCGAAAAATGACTTGAGGACCCCAACATTTTACGGTGGATTCGGTTGTTGGGTGGGCTGCAGAATCGTAGTGGTGGCCTGAGTGTAAGAGCACTCAGCTACTGTTCGTTTATTTGAAAATATTTTGGTATCCGTATTTATTATTCATCCTGTTGAGCCTTTTATGGGAGGGGTTCCGAAGGAGTTGGCCAATAATATCCAACTCCTCTCTGATATATGATTCACATCAGATCTCTTGTTGAGATTAATATTAAGACATACCAGGTTTGAATGGAATCGCTAACATGTTTCGTAAGTTAGGTGAGAATTATGTATTAAAAATTGTGATCGTTTGTGGGGCCACAAGGGGTAGGCCGATATACAGGGTGAGATAAAAAAACAAAGTCAAACGCCATAAAATCAAAAATGTCGGAAATAGCATGAAATTTTAGAATAAGTTTAGATTTGTTCAATGCCAATGAAACCGTCACACGCTGCCCCGATGTTGCTCTGCTGTATTTTGGCCCATTCCCATGCTTGACGTGATCGACACTTTGGTATTTTTTAGTGCCAACCTTGCTTTCCAAAATACTCCAGACACGACAAGCCAAAAGATTGGTATCCGGAGATTTTGGTGGCCATTGAGCGCTGGAAATGAAGCGAGGAACCTCATTTCGTAATCATTCTTGAGTGGCGCGTGCTGAGTCGTGTTGGAATGTCCAAGGTCTGCGCCCAAGGCTTTAATACACCCTCCAGAATATTTTCGCCAATATATTCGGCATTTATTCTGATGCCACAGTCGGTTAATACGAGCGTAGAGCGACCATCGGCTGTTATGGCGGCCTAAACCATCACCGGCCGGCGCTTGAGTTCTGGTGGCCAACCGAAAGTGCACATTTTCAGCTGACCTCTTTGGCAAGTAAACACGATCATTTTGTTTGTTTACAAACTGCTGGACAACGAATGTTTTCTCATCTCTTTTGAGCCTATTTTCTTTCTGTTGCGGTGTAAGTTCTTGCACTTTTTGGAATTTCAATGGCTTTACCCCGAGCTTATTTTTCAATATTTGCCGAATGGAATATTGTGATACGTTCAGCTCACGAGCAATTTTTCGGCCACTGCGATGCGGGTTTCGATCAAGTCGATTCTTTAATTTTCGAACCATTTCTGCTGATGTTGCTTTTTTCTTCCGTCCTTGATGTGGGGCTACGGTACCGGTAACGAGCGATGGTACGAGACATATAAGGTTTATTCACATTTAAATACTGGAGTGCTCTAACGAAAGTCACTTGTGGTTTTCCAGCCAAATATAAAGAGGTCACACTATCACGCTTGAATTCCATCACGAATAACTTTTTTTCTGGAAAATTCTCACCAAAATGCTTTTATACGCTTGTAAACAATATAATGAGCTGTCAATGGAATAATTTTAACAGTAGTCGGACGAGTGGCTTAGAAATGACAGCAGTCTGAAGTTGGTTGCACTTTTTTCATCTCACCCTGTATATACTTTGGGGGGTCTAAAATATATACTTCGAGGGGTGACAAACGGAAAAACAAGCCATTCTATGATGGAGGATATAAAACGGAAGACGAGTATTTTTTCCCTAAAAACAAAGTTGAAATTGATATAGCAAGGAGCTAAAGCTCCCGAAACTAAGCTGTCGCAGCTTAAGCCTTATTTCACCGAATTTGCCTTAATTTCTTATTTTTCTCATAAATAAATTAAAAGTGTTATTGGTCTCCCTCTAAACCTTTCGTGACACAAAATAAAATTCATGTGCCCATTAGTGTTGTTGTAAACATATAATTCTATTGTCTTGTATACCCTTTTTGTCATCTGCGTAGATACTTAAATTAATTGAACAGAACTTCCCAGTAATTTCCTTTTTCCGCATTTTGCTATTTTCTCCATCGATTTCAATCAATTTGCATGATTTTCACATAAATTCTAATAATAGCAAGAACATTGCCTGATATTCGCTTCGCTGCGGTGGTGGTGATTCACTCCTACTGCAATTGAGGTCCACATACCAAGCTAAAAGTCCAAAGCAATCCAATAACGCTTTGATTGTGACACAATTTGCAACTTCTAACAACAATTAAAAGTTAATTTAAATAAAAACTAACTTTATATTCAAGCGATGGTTGTGGAAGTCGGTGTTGTTATTGCAAATTGAACATTCGAAAGATATGTATTTAAAAATACAAATCACATCGGCGTCTAAGCTGTCAATATGTTTCGAATGTGTCTTTGGTTTTTTTCAAAAAAAAAAAAAAAAGAGTTGATAAAAATAAAATTGCGTCGAAATAAAAACTAAGAATTATAGCATCCGGTGTTATTTTTTTTTTTTCTTAAATGGGGGTCTGTCTTATGGCTGGCAATAGGATAGTAATTATATTATGTGCTATTTTTATTACTTCAAAAAGAGTGACTAATCCTGGTATTTATGAAGGTAACCTATATCCTTGGGGGAATCAGTTTTATGTGCAAAAAACATGGGTTTATGCACCGGGAATTATTTATTGAATATTTTTGGTTTAGATATTTTTTTCTTAATTTATTCTGAAAAAATAATTTTATTCTAGTTATATTAAATATCAGTGAGGATAAATTGAAATTTGTCTATCAAAGACACAAACCAAATAAAATTTACTCGAGTTAAGAAAGTGTTAATAAAGAGAGAGGGAGAGAGAGAGTAAAGAGAATAAGATTTAAGCAGATATGAGATTCAGTTATGCCTACGTATCCCCAACAGCTTTCATTACCAATATTAGCTCTCAAACGGACATTTGTATACCCTCAGCTATGTAGCTATCGTGGTTATATATCCTTTGATACGGCCAAAACGTACCCTATCGAAAAAAATAGACTTAGACCTTAGGTCTCTTTGGACCAAATCCCTTTCAGGACGTTTGAAGTCGTTCTAGCGATGCCGGTCTGGGTAGCTAGTGCTCAAGATAACTCTCGAAATGAGTGTCAGATTTCGTCCAAACTTGGTATATCGTAATTTTATTATCTAACTTAGAACGAGTTCGAAGATGGGCCATATATTGGCCCACTCCTCCTCCTCAAGCGATCAAATTTTTCACAGAAAATATTTGACCTCACACTAGAAATTTTCATCGATTTTGTGCAAACTTTGTAAATCCTAATAATTTTTTAATGCTAGGTCAGGTGCAAAAATGGACAATATCGGCCTGCTCCATCTAGGACCTACCCCACAGCGGGTAAAAATTGTAATAACCATAAATTCTAATAAAATACGAAATAAGCAGCCGATTCTATTCAAATCTCACATATCCGATTATTTTTATTAACTTAAGATCTGGTGTGAAGATGGTAGATATCGACACACTCCTTCTGGTACATCCCCCACAAGGGGTCGAAATTTTGAATAATTATAACTCTCATAAAATGTGATATAAGAGTCCGATTATTTTCACATTTCACACATCCTAATATTTTTACTAACACCAGATCTGGTGTGAAGATGGAGCATATCGACCCACTCCTTCTTGTGCCTCCCCCACCAGAGGTAAAAAAATTTGAATACTCAAAAAGGTAAGAAAATGCAAAATAAGCATCCGACTCTTTCTAAACTTCACACATTCAAATATTTCGACTAACACAAGATATGTTTTGAAGATGGCAGATATTGGACCACTCCTTCTGGTACCTTCCCCACAATCGGTCAAAATAAATTGAATAACAAGAAGGCTCAAAAAATTCTAAATAATAATTCGATTCCCTTCAAATTTTACTCAACCTAATATTTTTACCAACCCAAAATCTGGTGGGAATGTGGAATACATAGGCCCACTCCTTCTAGTACCTCCCCCACAAAGGGATAACAGTTCTGAATAGAAAAGAACGATAATAAAGTTAGAAATAAGGATCCGATTCTCTTCAAATGTCAAGCATCTTATTTTTTCTATTAATAAAAGATTTGGTGTGGATATGGTATATATTGGACCACTCCTTCAGGTACCTTCCCCACAATCGGTCAAAATAAGTTGAATTATCAAAACGCTCAAAAAATGTAAAATAATAATTCGATTCGCTTCATATTTCACACATCCCAATATTTTTAGTAACCCAAAATCTGGTGGGAATATGGAAACATAGGCGCACTCCTTCTAATACCTCCCACACAAGGGGTTCAAAATTATGAATAATTATGACATCCATAAAATGCGAAATAATCATCCGATTCTCTCCAAATTTCACACATCCTAACATTTCTACTAACACAAGATTTGGCGTGAATGAGGAATATATCAGCCCACTTCTTCCAATGATACCCATATTGTCCACATCGGTTTAGTATAACCAGGTCTTAAACCTGGATTTTTTTGGTCAAATATCTAGATATTCGGATCTCAAGAGATAAATACTTTCCCGGTTTGAGGGTACAAGTACCTATCTTTGAATAAATATCCAAAAAAAAAAAAAAAATCCGAATTTTTACTATATAAGCATCAAAAGTTTCAGTCTACTAAATATAACCACCATTTCCGCTAAAACATTATAAAATTTATCTTTCCGTATAGTGCCAGTACTTATTCAAAATCACTCTTGTTATTTTTTCCAAACATCCTAACTTGGGTATCAACTATTTTTGAGCCCACGACAAATTCGATTCTTAAGGACTTTCAACTTAAAATCAAACGCCTTACAAAAGATTTTTAAATTTCTATTAACAACAGATCCTATTTCACTCAATATTACAAAATATTTTAATTAATACTTCATTTTCAACTTACCTCAATTATTTCTAATTTTTCTAATCAGAAAATCAACATTTATTTAATCCAATTGACGATGACCGACCACCTGACAAAGGAGTTTTTCTCCCCCTCTGGTTCTTGTTTAACTTCAAACGATTTTTCTTGAAACACTTTTTTTAATTCGATGCACCAGATTCTGTTGCTTGCTTTCTTTTTTTGCTTCCTTACACACTTTTTCACTTTTTTTCTTTTATTTTGCACAAACACAGAAAAAAATCAGCTGAGATTGGCTAGGGAATAGGTACTTCCTCTTATTTTCCTCTTTATTTTTTACTCTCTTTTGCGGTTGAAGTTACAAACGTAAAAAAAAAACAATTAATTTTAATTTGTAGTATTTTGTTGTTTAATTGAACGAACAGCAAATGAATGGGCTACTCAGAGAACACTTTGTTTTGATTTGTTTCTTCTTTTTTATCTTTTCATTTCATTTGTTTGCTGTTATTGTTGTTTTCGCTAGATATTTGTTATTAACAACAACTTTTGGTTTTTGCTTTGCGGCCAAAGGTAAGCTCTTTGTATTTTGATTTTTTGGTTATATTATTGTTTTTATTTGTTGTTGGTTTCTTGTTTTTATTTTTTAATTTCCATATTATCCGGCTTTTGCATTCAATTTCTTTTATTTTCTAACAATTATTTGTTTTCCTTCCGCAATTGTCTTGCTTTTCACGATCTCTTTTTTACCGAGTTTGACTCTATCAAATAAAGGAATGACGTTTTCTCATTAGAAGAGCAGTAGAAGAAGGGAGAATGCAGTATGAATGTGCAGTTATTTGACAGTGGGCTGCCTATTTCAATAGAGAATTCAAGTGAGTGGTCAGTTATGGAGAGAAAGAGAGTGGGAGAGCTGCTGTGTTGTTGTTGGTACATTATAACCGTGTGCCATTATTACAGCATAAACAAATGGACAAACAAACATGCCAAAGAACACCAACTATTCATTATTACACACACACTCACAGGCCCCCCTAATACACGACTTCTCAAACACACGAGATACCCACGATTTATTGTTTTTTTTTCGTGTGGAAAAAAGAAGTGTGAATGTCCGCGCTCAGTGCTCCAAACTATGAAAGAAGGCGGCGTATGAACAACGCGAAATGGGCATAAAACAAAACTAACAGCAACAACAATAAATCAGAACAAAATACAAAACTCGATTCAGTAGTTGTTTGTTGTTCTTCTCGTTGTTGTACAAATGGAGTAATAGTCCAAATCTTAAAGTACCAGGCAAACCAACACACACTCTCTCTTCACTCACTCTCTGTGGCACAGACAGAACTTCACTTTGTTTTTTGGGGAGATGGGGAGAAAGACTCTAGACTTGTGTTCTAAATGAAAGACAAACAACTAGCCGGCAAAATGGCTGGCTGGCTGGCTGGCAGTCAAGCAAATAGGCACTACTGCACAACTAACTAACAATAGATGCAATCGTTGTAGGATGGAGAGAGGGGAGGGGAGAGGAGGAGGCAAAGCAATTTATGATCCATGCCACCGCAGCATGCCGCCACACTCTTTTGATCAGCTTCAGTCGTTTGCACTCTTGTGTGGCACAGGTGACAGCTGTCAATTCGTAAATTTTGAACTTAAAACAGGCCGGGTGCAGAAATATAACTTTAGAACTGGATAGACGAACGGATGGATGGATATGGAGTGATGGATTTACTTGGCTTTTAGCACAACACTTCACCGATAAAACAAAACTCACTTTACACTTTTAATTTTGCACTTGGGAAACGTAGACGGGAATTGACCCGCACAACACATTTATTCCAAAAAGAGTTTTGGGCAAAGGCTTTACTTCAATTTATTTTTTTTTCTTTTATTAAATTTTTGGAGAACAAAAAATTAAAAACCGTATTAAGCAAAATAATTACAACAATGCGAATTAGTACAACGTTGAAGACGACGTCGACGACGGTAACGATAACAAACACGATATGCAAACAAGGAGTCGAAAATAGTAGCTTAGCATTGGCGTAGCGCGCCCCCGTTGCTAAACATCCAAACCGTTTGAACTCACGACATAAACTAAACGAAACGGCAACTTCATTCGCAGCGGACAACGCTTGCTGTCTGTTGTTCGCTTGGATCGTCCAACCAACAAAGCAAGCAACCATCCAACCTACCATCAAAGAAGCACAAGAATGGAACACACTGAGACTAATGAAACTGACGATGGCTGTGTCGGCCGGCCGATGGGTTGGATGATTTGGTTTGGATGGTTGGTCTGGTCTGGTGTGTGTCGGTGTCGATATCGGTGTCTCTGAACGAAACAAAAACATATGAATGGCAAACGACAACCACGACGATACTACATAGCATGTGGGGACCAACCGGCATGGCATGGTCTAGTCTACAATTTTACTATAACGCACAATGGTTTGGAAGGGTGGTAAAAGTGAAAATTAAAAACATTTAATTGAAATTTAAAATTATTAAAATAAAACCAATAAAGAAAGTCTTAAAGTCGGGCGGGACCGACTGTATTTGATATATTTCCTTGAATATCGTTGTTACGGAGTGCATATTACGGCTGTGGGTAACAAATATAACAAATCGGATGAACAATATATATGGAAGCTATAGCTATATCTGAACCGATCTTCAGCACCAAATTTGACACACTAGCTTCTAGACTCAATTCGGTCGTAAGTGCCAAATTCCATCCCATTTAGACAAATATTAGACGTTTGGTGTACAATAAAAAGTAAATCGGACGAAGTTATATATGGAAGCTATATCCAAATCTGAACCGATCTCGATAAAATTTGGCAAAGATATTTCTGAGCTGTATTTGATATATTTCCCCAAATACAGAGTGTTACAGAGTGCATATTACGGCTGCGGAGGACAAAACTAACAAATCGGATGAACAATATATGTGGGAGCTATAGCTATATCTGAACCGATTTCGATCAAATTTGGTATACTTATTTTTAGGCCTAATTTGGATCTATATGCGAAATTTTATACTATTCGGGCTGATATTACACGTTTGGTACACAATAAAAGGCAAATCGGACGAAGATATATATGGGAGCTATATCTAAGTTTTGGCCGATTATCTCCAATTTCAATAGGGTTCGTCCTTGGGCCAAGCAAATGATCTGTGCAAATTTTCATCTGGATCGGGCAATAAATGTGACCTGTACTTTGTTTACAAAAATACATGGACATACCGACAGACGGACATGCATAAATCAACTCAGAATGTGATTTTATGCAGATCATCAAAAGGAAGCATGGGGTCTATCTCGTTTCCTTTTGCCTGTTACAAACAAATGCACAAAGACATAATACCCTGACCACCTTGTGGTGTAGGGTATAATTAAAAACTAGGAAAATAGTATCAGTCGGTTTTTACGACAGATGTACAGGATGAGATAAAAAAAAACTGCAACAAAGTCTAACGCCATAATTTTTAATTTTTTTTTCTGAATTTTATTGAATGAAAGCAAAAAATGTCTAAAATAGCATCAAATCTTAGAATAAGTTTAGATTTGTTCGAATTGGTCACCTGTGGCACGAATTATGGCCTTCAAACGGCCAATGAAACCGTCACACGCTGCCCGAGCGGTGCTCTGCGGTACTTTTCCCGGCGAAGCGCTTACTTGAGGTGATCGACACTTTGGTATTTTTTAGTGCCAACCTTACTTTCCAAAATACTCCAGACACAATAGGCCAACGGATTGGAATCCGGAGATTTTGGTGGCCATTGTGCGCTGGAAATGAAGCGAGGAACCTCATTTTGTAACCATTCTTGGGTGGCGCGTGCTGAGTGCCATGGTGCTGAGTCCTGTAGGAATGTCCAAGCTCTGCGGCCAAAATGTTTGCGTGCCCAAGGCTTTAATACACCCTCCAGAATATTTTCGCGACAATATTTGGCATTTATTCTGATGCCATTCTGATGCTGGTCGATTAATACGAGCGGAGAGCGACCATCGGTCGTTATGGCGGCCTACACCATCACTATGGCCAGGGCTTGAGTTTTGGTGTCTGGTGGCCAACCGAAAGTGCACATCTTGGGCAAGTAAACAGGATCAAATGTTTTTTCATCGAAGAAAACCAAATTCGACAATTCACCACTTTCGGCCAAGCGAAGCGAAGCAACTCTTTTGAGTCTATTTTCTTTCTGTTGCGGTGTAAGTTCTTGCACTTTTTGGAATTTCAGTGGCTTTACCCCGAGCTCATTTTTCAATATTTGCCGAATGGAATATTGAGATATGTTCAGCTCACGAGTCATTTTTGGCCACTGCGACGCGGGTTTCGATCAAGTCGCTTCTTTACTTTTCGAACCATTTCTGCTGATGTTGCGGTTTTCTTCCCTCCACTTCCTTGACGTCGGACTACGCTACCAGTATCACTGTAACGAGCGATGGTACGAGACACAAAAGATTTATTCACATTTAAATGCTGGAGTTCTCTAACGATTGCCACTTGTGGTTATCCAGCCAAATATAAAGAAATCACACTATCACGCTTGAATACTGGAGGCCATCAGCAATAACTTTTTTTCTGGAAAATTATCACCAAAATGCTTTTGTACGCTTGTAAACAATATAATGAGCTGTCACTGGAATAATTTTAAGAGCTGTCGGACGAGTGGCTTAGAATTGACAGCAGCCTGAAGTTGGTTGCAGTTTTTTCATCTGACCCTGTATTTTGGATTTTATAATCGTTTGGGTTATTCAAAACTAGACCCTTTGTGGGGGAGTTACCAGAAGGAGTTGACCGATACCTTCTGTCTTCACACCAACTCTTGGAGTAATAAAAATATTGTGATGTGTGTAATTTGGAGACAATCGGACACTTACATCACATTTTATAAAGTTATAATTATTCAAAATTTTGACTCTTTGTGGGGGAGGTACTTGATTGAGTGCACCGATATTATCCATTTTCACACCTGACCTAGCACTGATGCAAATATTAGATTTTGCAAAGTTGAAGCAAAATCGGATGATCCTTTCTCTATCAGTGCAGTAAAATATTATCTTTGAACATTTCGACCTTTATGGGAGAGGTAAAAAGAGTCGATCGGTATTGTCCATCTCTGAATTCGACTTAAGTCTGATAATAATATTACGATGTACCGAGTTTGGACGAAATCGGATACTCCCTTCGAGAGTTATTGTGCGCACCAGCCAGACAGATGAACGGACAGACATCGCTAGATAGACTCCAAATATCCTGAAATGGATTTGGTGCAAAGAGACCTAAAGTCCAAAAATGTTATTTCGCACGTTTTGGCCGTATAATATATACCCTCTCTAGTCACATGGCTGAAGTTATAATAATTAATATAATATTTTTATACCCTCCACCATTCTATGGTGGGTATATTAACTTTGTCATTCCGTTTGTAACTCCTCGAAATATTTATAATAATACGATCTAGCGATGTCCGCCCGTCTGTTGTGATGACGCTATCTTGAGAATTGAGATAGAAGGCTAAAATTTTGCTTAAAGGCATAGTTAACCAGTAGGCAAGTTAGGTTCGTAAATGGGCCATGTTGTTCTACGTTTTCGTATATCCCCCATATAACAGTACCTCCCGATATTCGATTTTTTATGATTTCAGCGACATTATTTACCGGAATTATTTCAAATTTTGTATTTGAAGTTCGTAATGGGTACTACAGCCTATGACAAATATTTTTGTATGTAGGTCCACTTTTTCGAATAGCCCCCATATAACGGTAGTTTTCACTTAAGTGGTAGTTTCCGGGAGTTTTTTAAAAATTTTCAAGTTCCTTCCAAATAGTGGAGGGTATTTAGAGTTCGGCCCGGCCGAACTTACCTGCTTTTGTTTTACTTGTTTTTCTAATTTAAGCCATAAATTTCAAATTACTTGCAATCACGTGACTCTTATTTCACATTCAGCACAAATTCAACCCATTGTGAAGTTGTTTTCAGACACCGACCGAACTGCCAACCAACCATATGGCATGTAGACGACGCACACGAATGAATGCAACTCATACCACAGCACACGCAACAACAACAACAGCAACTCGTCAAGAATAATAAACATAACACACACATGTTGTGTTTTTATTTCCACTTCATTCTCGTCGCGTTTCTTCCAATCAGACAAACAAACGAACGGATATGTTAATGGTATTTGGCATAAAAAGAAGGGGAACGATGTGGTAAATGGAACAAATGTAAACAAACCTTAGAACCGAAGAGTGTGAATAATGTAAGCTGGGAAGAGAAAAAGGAAACATAACAGCGGTATTTCAAGGGAAATGAAACAAAACAAAAAAAAAAAAACGACATGCTCTTTCTCTCTCTCGTATTTGGCTGTTGCGCTCTTCTCTAGTGTTCTCATTGCTGCTGTTATGGTCATGCATTTCGTTCATCGTTTCATTGCAAATGGGGTTTCCGCACCAAGAATGCACTGCGCGCATGCATTGAACCCAGCTGACTGAGGTCCGTTTCATTATCATTCCTGCAATGCAAGAATTATGGCCAAGAGTTTGAGAGTGTGTGCAGAATATTACACTAGAATCGAAGAGTGAATGGTGCAGCAAAAGCAAGTTTTATTTTTTTCTTATTTTGTAGAATGTTTTTTTTTTGGTTTCAAGTGGAACGGAACGAACTTCCGTTAATTGCACGAGAAATGAATTAAAGCAACCAAAAATAATTGTTGATGTTGCTGCTGCTGCTGCTCTTCCATGGAATATCAAAATTCATGGCGTGCCATCCAACCAAACAGCCAGCCAGCCAACCAACCAGATTGCAATACACATCCATCCATCATCATACCCGTCCGTGCACCATCATCTGGCCATGCTCCACACATTTCCCTTGTATTACGGTTCGATTCATACATTTACATTAACATTTTCTTTTGGATACGATTTTTTTTGCTGGACTTTTTCAATTGATTTATGTGTGGGGAAATCTATGTTCGTTTTTTCCTATTCGAAAATGCTTCTTTATTTGTAGCTGATTTTTTGCATTGTTTCTTTGTTGTTGTTGCTGCTCCCAAGTAGTGTGTGCGTGTGTGTTCGAACATGAAATGCATTGTGCATGACCTCTATAATTGGTCAGGGTCGCTTGTAATGGCAATGCTGAGTGGGAAATGTAAGAGATCTTTTGGGAATATATTAGAAGATATAAGGCATCCCTATGGTCCTTTTAATATAAAAGTCCCATAGAAGGTCTTGTGTTTCTGGAAGACCCTTGAGTGCCTTCTCCTTAAAACGATTTTTAAAATTTCTCAGAGAATATCTCTGAAGGGTATTCTAAATATGAATAGAAATCCTCAATAAGGTCCTCTACTTCTAGGAGACTTCTTGATAGTTTTCTATATAAATCCGACATCAGACCTCTAGTACTTAAAGACAAAATTTAGAACTTTCCATCTTAAATAAGGGCTCTAGGAAAATCATAGACGACCTTCTGTGCAGAAACGACAACCCGAGCGACAACCCACAAGTGAAATTCTCCAGGAGGCTTACAGTTTCTAAATAAGAAGGAAATGGAAAAATCTGCATAGTAGACCTCTAGAGGGTCTTTTAGCTTTTAGAATGTTTCAAAGAAAGATGTTTTTATACCCTCAGTCATATGGCTAGAGAGGGTATATGCATATCATTTTATACGGCCAAAACGTAGCTCATCAAAATAACGGGTTTAGAACTTAGGTCCTTTAAACCGAATCCGTTTCAAGATATTTGGAGTCAATCTAGCAAGGTCCGGTCTCTCGAAGGGAGTATCCGATTTGATCCAACCTTGGTACATCGTTATACTATTGTCAAACTTACATCTAGTTCGGAGATGGGCAATATCCGTTCACTACTTCTGGTACCTCCCACACAAAATGTTCAAAGTAAATAATTTACGGCACAGAAAGAGAAAGGATTATCCAATTTTGCTCTAACTTTGCAAATCCTAATATTTGCATCAGTGATAGGTCAGGTGCAAAAATGGACAAAATCAGTCCACTCCAATAAATACCACCCCCACAAAGGGTCAGAATTTTGAATAATTATAACTTTTATATTCATATAAACTCTCGAAGGGAGTATCCGATTTCATCCAAACTTGATACATCGTAATGTCATTGTCAAACTTACATCAAGTTCGGAGATGGGCCTTAAAGGCCCACTCCTTCTGGTACCTCCCTCACAAAATTCGAAATTTTCAAAGAAAAAAATTTACTGCACAGAACGGGAAAGGATAATCCGATTTTGTTGCAACTTTGCAAATGTTAATATTTTCATCAGTGCTAGGTCAGGTGCAAAAATGGACAAAATCGGTCCACTCCATCAAGTACCTCCCCCACAAAGGTTCAAAATTTTGAATAATTATAACTCATAAAATGTGATGTAAGTGTTCGGTTGTCTTCAAATTACACACATCACAATATTTTTATTAACCCAAGGTCTGGTGTGAAGGTAGATTATATCGGTCCACTCTTTCCGGTACCTCCCCCACAAAGGGTCAACATTTTGAATATCAACGAAGCTCATAAAACGCGGAATTTACATCCGATTCCATTCAGACTTGGCACATCTCAATATTTCCATCAGCACAAGATTAGTTATAAAGATGGTAGAGATCGGACCATTCCTTCTGGTACCTCCCCCGCAAAGGGTTTAAGTTTTTAATAACCAGAACGATTGTAAAATCCGAAATAAGCTACCGATTCCCTTTTTATTTCACACATCTCATTATTTCTACAGACACAAGATCTGCTGTGAAGATGGAATATATCAGACCATTCTTTCTAGTACCTCCCCCACAAAATTTTGAATATCCACGAAGCTCATTAAACGCAAAATTAACATTCGATTCCATTCAGACTTGATAGATCTCAATATTTCCATCAACACAAGATCTGTTATAAAAATGGTCGAGATCGGACCATTTCTTCTGGTACCTTCCCCACATAGGGTTCAGGATCTTGAAAAACAAAACGCTCAAAGAAAGCGAAATAATCATCCAACTTTCTTCAAATTTCACACCCACAAACATTTTTGCTAACACAAGATATGTTGTGAGGATGATATATATCTGCGAACCTCTTCTGGTACGTCACCCACAAAGGGTCTCCATTTTCAATAATTATTATGTCCACAACCAAACCAAAAACAGAAGCAAGATTTCCATTTCCAAAGCAAAGCCATAATTATCCCAACATCTAATTGTTCTCTTTTTGGTTTCCATTTCCTTTAAATCACCTCCCCACATTTAACACCCCATTACTGAGAATTTGCTTCCAAGAATGAAAGATGAGATCGTAAAACAAAAAAAAAAAACAATTCAAGACGGGTAGACAGACGACTCCTTAATGACCTTCCTCGGCTTAAATGCTGGCACTTCCACACACTATAAACTCCGCTGCCCTCAACTCCCTGGCCCCCGCCACCATCCATTACCAATCATTGCCAAAGCCCAAACCGCAATAAGCTTTAATAATTTCCAAAAAGAAATTTAGCATGAACGGAAATGAAAAGTGTTTCCGTTTACCTTCTTGAAAATGACGCCACGAAATGTTGACGCCGGGTCAAAGTTGTCGGCATGCAGCCAAAACACATTAGAAAGGAATACAACAGAAACAAACACACACACACACAACTCGAAAGAACAAAGAATGGAGAAAGTGAAAAAAAGGAAGTAAAAGAAAAAAACATTGAAATGTTATCCTTTTTTTGTTGTCTTGCTGCCCGGCACTTTCAATCAACCGGCACGTCGTAATTCATAATTACTCACTCGCCGCTCTCCCTCTCTCTCTCTCTCACACATACTTTGTGGACGAGTGAAATGCGTGAGCACTGCACTTTTGCCAAGGAGCCAGCCAGCCAACCAGCCAACCAGCCAGACAGACAGACAAATTCCATTCATTTCTTTGCTACTCCTATCAGTCTGTCTGAATCCTGTTCGGATTGTTGTTATTGTTGTTGCCACAAGTTTTATGCGGCAGACAAAATTTGTAGAAATCCTTAAACTTTGCGGAGTGGGTCACACGTGACCGTTTGCATGTGACAAGGATTAAAATGAGGACTGCTATGATGGTGTTGTTCAAACAAACAACAGCAACAACAACGATGGCAACAGTAACATCGAACAAATAACAATATATAAATTTATCTTTGTCAGGATAAAAAGTGGCCAAGCTGGCTACACTACAGTGAGACTTTGAGGACAAGGACATTACTTCGTACTTTAGGACTTTTTGGGCTATATTTAAAAAAAAGAGCTTTAAAAGCCAATTTTAGTTCCTAAAAGACTTTTGTCTGAACCGACTTTAATTCTTCTATTTAAACAACATTTAGACAGTCAAGAGGGGTCGTACACTCAGGCCCTCTTCTGTTTCTCTCTAAAGATTTCCTTCAGATCACCTAAATTCAACCTAATGCCCTCTTCAAGGCCAAGGCCATCTAAAGAGACTCTCTCCGAGACCGTCTAAAGGTTCAGCTAAAGGGGCTCTCTTCAAGACCGTTTAAAGGGACTCTTTTCGAGACCTTCTAAAGAAACTGTCTCCCTTCCCCTCCCTGGCCCTTCAGCTCGCCTATAGAGACTCCCTGGCCCTTCAGCACGCCTATAGAGACTCCCTGGCTCTTCAGCTCGCCTATAGAGTCTCCCTGGCCCTTCAGCTCGCCTATAGAGACTCCCTGGCCCTTCAGCTCGCCTATACAGACTCCCTGGCCCTTCAGCTCGCCTATAGAGACTCCCTGGCCCTTCAGCTCGCCTATAGAGACTCCCTGGCCAGCCAGCTCGTCTATAGAGACTCCCTGGCCAGCCAGCTCGTCTATAGAGACTCCCTGGCCAGCCAGCTCGTCTATAGAGACTCCCTGGCCAGCCAGCTCGTCTATAGAGACTCCCTGGCCAGCCAGCTCGTCTATAGAGACTCCCTGGCCAGTCAGCTCGTCTATAGAGACTCCCTGGCCAGCCAGCTCGTCTATAGAGACTCCCTGGCCAGCCAGCTCGTCTATAGAGACTCCCTGGCCCGCCCGCTCGTCTATAGAGACTCCCTGGCCCGCCCGCTCGTCTATAGAGACTCCCTGGCCCGCCCGCTCGTCTATAGAGACTCCCTGGCCCGCCCGCTCGTCTATAGAGACTCCCTGGCCCGCCCGCTCGTCTATAGAGACTCCCTGGCCCGCCCGCTCGTCTATAGAGACTCCCTGGCCCGCCCGCTCGTCTATAGAGACTCCCTGGCCCGCCCGCTCGTCTATAGAGACTCCCTGGCCCGCCCGCTCGTCTATAGAGACTCCCTGGCCCGCCCGCTCGTCTATAGAGACTCCCTGGCCCGCCCGCTCGTCTATAGAGACTCCCTGGCCCGCCCGCTCGTCTATAGAGACTCCCTGGCCCGCCCGCTCGTCTATAGAGACTCCCTGGCCCGCCCGCTCGTCTATAGAGACTCCCTGGCCCGCCCACTCGTCTATAGAGACTCCCTGGCCCGCCCGCTCGTCTATAGAGACTCCCTGGCCCGCCCGCTCGTCTATAGAGACTCCCTGGCCCGCCCGCTCGTCTATAGAGACTCCCTGGCCCGCCAGCTCGTCTATAGAGAATCCCTGGCCCGCCAGCTCGTCTATAGAGAATCCCTGGCCCGCCAGCTCGTCTATAGAGAATCCCTGGCCCGCCAGCTCGTCTATAGAGAATCCCTGGCCACCAGATCGTCTATAGAGACTCCCTGGCCACCAGATCGTCTATAGAGACTCCCTGGCCACCAGATCGTCTATAGAGACTCCCTGGCCCTTCAGCTCGCCTATAGAGACTCCCTGGCCCTTCAGCTCGCCTATAGAGACTCCCTGGCCCTTCAGCTCGCCTATAGAGACTCCCTGGCCAGCCAGCTCGTCTATAGAGACTCCCTGGCCAGCCAGCTCGTCTATAGAGACTCCCTGGCCCGCCCGCTCGTCTATAGAGACTCCCTGGCCCGCCCGCTCGTCTATAGAGACTCCCTGGCCCGCCCGCTCGTCTATAGAGACTCCCTGGCCCGCCCGCTCGTCTATAGAGACTCCCTGGCCCGCCCGCTCGTCTATAGAGACTCCCTGGCCCGCCCGCTCGTCTATAGAGACTCCCTGGCCCGCCCGCTCGTCTATAGAGACTCCCTGGCCCGCCAGCTCGTCTATAGAGAATCCCTGGCCCGCCAGCTCGTCTATAGAGAATCCCTGGCCCGCCAGCTCGTCTATAGAGACTCCCTGGCCCGCCCGCTCGTCTATAGAGACTCCCTGGCCCGCCCGCTCGTCTATAGAGACTCCCTGGCCCGCCCGCTCGTCTATAGAGACTCCCTGGCCCGCCCGCTCGTCTATAGAGACTCCCTGGCCACCAGATCGTCTATAGAGACTCCCTGGCCACCAGATCGTCTATAGAGACTCCCTGGCCACCAGATCGTCTATAGAGACTCCCTGGCCACCAGATCGTCTATAGAGACTCCCTGGCCACCAGATCGTTTATAGAGACTCCCTGGCCCGCCAGCTCGTCTATAGAGACTCCCTGGCCCGCCAGCTCGTCTATAGAGACTCCCTGGCCCGCCAGCTCGTCTATAGAGAATCCCTGGCCCGCCAGCTCGTCTATAGAGACTCCCTGGCCCGCCAGCTCGTCTATAGAGAATCCCTGGCCCGCCAGCTCGTCTATAGAGACTCCCTGGCCCGCCCGCTCGTCTATAGAGACTCCCTGGCCCGCCCGCTCGTCTATATAGACTCCCTGGCCCGCCCGCTCGTCTATATAGACTCCCTGGCCCGCCCGCTCGTCTATATAGACTCCCTGGCCCGCCCGCTCGTCTATATAGACTCCCTGGCCAGCCCGCTCGTCTATAGAGACTCCCTGGCCACCAGATGGTCTATAGAGACTCCCTGCCCCGTCAGCTCGTCTATAGAGACTGCCTGGGCCTTCAGCTCGCCTATAGAGACTCCCTGGCCCTTCAGCTCGCCTATAGAGACTCCCTGGCCCTTCAGCTCGCCTATAGAGACTCCCTGGCCCTTCAGCTCGCCTATAGAGACTCCCTGGCCCTTCAGCTCGCCTATAGAGACTCCCTGGCCCTTCAGCTCGTCTATAAAGACTCCCTGGCGACCAGCTCGTCTATAGAGACTCCCTAGCCTCTCTGGGCTCCAACTAGTACATGGAGACTCCCTGGCCTCCAGCTCGTCTATGGAAACTCCCTGGCTTCCAACTGGTACATGGAGACTCCCTGGCCTCCAGCTCGTCTATGGAGGCTCCCTCGACTGCAGCTCGCCTATGGAGACTCTCTGGCCTCCAGCTCGTCTATAGAAACTCCGGGGCCACCAGCTCTTCTATAGAGACTCCCTGGCCACCAGCTCTTCTATAGAGACTCCCTGACCTCCAGTTCGCCTATGGAGACTCCCTGCCTTCAGTTCGTCTATATAGACTTCCTTGCCTTCAGCTCGTCTATAGAGACTCCCTGGCCTCAAGCCCTTGAAGCTGATCTGAAAAGCCTCTATACAACTCGCCTAAAAAGGACCCATTTTTAATTCGATTTTGTAGAAAGGACAACATTTCGATCACACTGTATCCTTCTCGTCCTTTTCCCTTATGACCCAAGAAGCCAAACAAACGAAATGGAAATCCTTGTTGTTGTTGTTTTTTGCCTTTAGTTGGGGGATTTGTTTTTGTGGTTTAATGCAAATTAGCAAAGTTAAAATGTATGTCTTGTTGTTGTTGTTGTTGGTGGTGGTGTTGTTGTAACCTTCCGCTATTCTACCCTTCGCCAGTGCAAGGAATACTTTTGGCGCCTGTCTTTGCCTACCAACCATCCAGCCATTGATGGGTGCTAGTAATGCCGGTAAATGTAGAACGTTCTTGGCTTAGCCAAAAGAAACGTGGCTGGAGCACTTCATGAATTGAATCCACCAATTCGGATGACATATAGCCTTGGATTTGTTTTTGTTGTTGTTTCTTTTTTTTTGTGTGTGTTTGAAAAATGTAACGTATTTGTTGAACATGATAAGCAAAGAGCTTAACATATCCCCTGGGATGAACAGACTGAGGAGATGCAATGCAGGCGAGAACTGTTACTCGGTGGCAGCATGACGAACAGTAGATGACACCACCATAAGGACTTCCAGCTTCATGGCCATGGCCAATATTTGTTTTGTCAGAATTTGTGATTTGTTTTGGGTAACTCAAAAGTTTCACATGTGGAGAGCGGAGGATAGGGTGAGGAGGAGAGAGAGAGATGTACCTACATATGAATGAATAAATACCTAGCCGGCTGATTGAATAATGCACGTGCCTTTCCCTTCCTTTGGGATGGAATATTTTCAAATTTCGTAGCACTACCACATCCGCTGTGCCTTTGATTTTACGGAAGAAGAGAGGGAGGTATTTGAAATTCTAACAGGCTCGCTTAAATATTCAACTGCAGTTGTTTGTTTATCCTTCTCGCTGTTGTTCGGCTATTAACGACAAGTAATTCATGCAGTTGATTAAAAACCCATTCAATCGCCATAACAACAACAAACAATGGAACGTGTCCTAGCCATTGGTTTGGGTCCAAATTTTCAGAGTCCAATAAATTTTATTGAGAAATCCATCAATTGTTGCATGGCGGAGCGGCTGTGAAATGGTTTGTTACTGTTGTTGTCACTTTTGTTTTTTTCTTCTTTTTTTGCAACGAGACAAGGAAGTGGAATTTTCTGCGGTTTGTAGTCTGATTTTCTTTTCCTTTTTTTTCCGATGTTGGTTTTCAAAATGTTTCTGTCACATTTTGTTGGTGGCTTTTCTTGTCGTCTTTGTTATAAACGTGTCATTCAATATATTCTCTGCGGCTTGGCTGGAAAAGATGATGGCTTTCGCAGTGTTGCACAAGAGCCGGCAAGGAGACAGTGTTTTCAGAGAGAACCTAAAATGAACAGGGAGAATATTTCTGAGAGAGCGGAAGACAATATTTTGCAGATTACTCTCAGCAAGGGAGTCTCCAAAGATGAGCTGAAGGCTAAGGAGTCTCCATAGACGAGCTGAAGACCAAGGAGTCCCTATAGACGAGCTGGAGCTGAGAGAGTTTCAATAGACGAGCTGGAGCTGAGGGAGTCTCAATAGACGAGCTGGAGGCCAGGAAGTCTTCGCAGACGAGATGAATGCTAGAGAGTCTTTATAGACGAGCTGAAGGCCAGGGAATATCTATATAGAGCTGGAGGCCGGGGAGTCGTCATAGACGAGCTGGCGGGCCAGGGAGTCTCTATAGACGAGCTGGCGGGCCAGGGAGTCTCTAAAGACGAGCTGGCGGGCCAGGGAGTCTCTATAGACGAGCTGGCGGGCCAGGGAGTCTCTATAGACGAGCTGGCGGGCCAGGGAGTCTCTATAGACGAGCTGCAGGGCCAGGGAGTCTCTATAGACGAGCTGCAGGGCCAGGGAGTCTCTATAGACGAGCTGAAGACCAAATAATCTCCCGAGACGATTGGCTGTCTCTATAGACGATCGGGAGGTAGTCTTTATATACAATCGGCTATCTCTATAGACTATCGGCTGTCTCTATAGACGATCGGCTATCCCTATAGACGATCGGCTGTCCCTATAGACGATCGGCTGTCCCTATAGACGAGCTGGAGACTCCATAGACGAGGCCAGATACTCTCCCGAGACAATCTGAAGGCTACATAATCTCCCGAGATAATCTGAAGGCCAGATAATCTCCCGAGACGATCGGCTGTCTCTATAGACGGTGGGCTACCTCTATAGACGATCGGCTGTCCCTATCGACGAGCGAGAGAGAATTATGTCAGCTTTCTAAAGACCCTTTAGAGATCTTCCGTCTATGACTATAAACCTTTTTTCGAAACATTTCCCTTATCAATATTCGCTCTCTGGAAATACTGTGCCTCATTACCAACCAAACACCCAAGTTACGAACTTTAATATATTCCTAAACCTTCGTTTAATGCAGACAAATAGTTGGAACAACAAACAAACAAACGGACAGACAGACAGACAAACCGACGCACATACCAGAGAGGTGCCACGAAGGTGGCAAAACCAAAGGCAGGCAGTCAGATCTTATTTTCCGAAAGCGTAAACCAATGATTTGACACCAAACAGCTTCCTAGTGCCACACAAGCGGGCGGCTAGCAGCTACCAGCCACTGCGGCTGTTGCCTCTGGTTTTTTTTTCTAACAAAACTTCGACGTGAAGGATTTTGAACTTTTATTCAAGGCATTGGTCCTTCTTTGTTTGTTTGTTTGTTGTTGTTGTGGTCTCTTCTTTATTGTGTATTTTTCAGCAACAAAGTTTGGGCGGAATTTGTTGCACTTTTTCTTTTTATTCCTGGCCGCGTGGCATTGTCAATTGTTGGCTTTAGTTGTCTGGTCTGGTCTGGCTGGCTGGATCCTTGTCTACATTCCCAAACAGTTTAATGTCCTGCATTGGGAGTATTTTTAGGATATGGATATTTCTCCAAAGGATATAGAAATAGATAATAATTTAAGTGCTTTGGTGTCATTTGAAAGTTGTAAAAAAGAGGAAGATATGCACATGCACACACACACACACCCGCATCCGCATCCGCTTAATATGGTTGTAAATTCAAGGATTTGAAAAATTCTAAACATCATCATAAATTGTCGTCATCATTGTGGTTGGTTGGTCAAACACACACACACAGCCATACAAGCTGGAATACTTAATTCGACACAACCCGCATGATATTTACGAGCCAGACGCATGGATGTCCTGCCCAGAGTTTAAGTCATAAACCCGACGAACAACAATTTATTGTTATCCATCTGGAAATCCTTTGTGTCCCTGTTGTCCAAGTTCACTCACTCACGAAGTGCATGGCTGGATGCTCCATCAAATTTCATAGACAGTCTTTATTTGAAGGTCATTGGTCATTAATGGTAATGAGGGAGCACTTTTTTTGAAAAGTTCGAGGAGAAATAAGGATGGAAGGTGGAGAGGAGAGTGGGGGAGGGGATGGAGGGGTATATTCATGAAATTAATATGTTGAATATTGAATTTATACGCGAATGAAGAAGGGGTCGGAGATAAATTGAAAAGAAGTTATTATTTTTTAGAAGATGATCAAATCCTTATGGGACTTATGGAGTATAGAAGTCGATATCCTATGTGGGAGAGGTACTAGGAGGAATGGTCCGAATTCTACCATCCTTATTATAGATCTAGTGTTAATGGAAATTTTGAGATGTACCAAGTCTGAATCGAATCGGATATTAATTTCGCGTTTTATGAGATTCATGGATATTCAAAATTCTGACCCCTTGTGAGGAAGGTACCAGAAGGAGGGGACCGATATATCCCATCTTCACAGCAGATCTGGTGTCAGTAGAATTAATGGGATGTGTGAAATATGAAGAGAACCGGATGTTTTTTTTCGGATTTTATGATCGTTTTGGTTATTCAAAATTTTGACCCTTTGTGGAGGTGGTACCAGAAGAAATGGTCCGATCTCTACCATCTTTATAACAGAACTCGTGTTGATGGACACATTGAGATGTGCCAAGTCTGAATGGAATCAAATGTTAATTTCGCGATTTATGAGCTTCATGGATATTCAAAATTTTGACCCTTTGTGCGGTAGGTACCAATAGGAGTGGCCCGATATATTCCATCTTCGCAGCAGATATTGTGTTAGTAGAAATAATGGGATGTGTGAAATATGAAGAGAACCGGATGCTTATTTCGGACATTATCATCGTTTTGGTTATTCAAAACTTTGACCCTTTGTGGGGGAGGTACCAGAAGAAATGGTCCGATCTCTACCATCTTTATAACAGATCTTGTGTTGACGGAAATATAGAGATGTTCCCAGTCTGAATGGAATCGGATGTTAATTTCGTATTTCATGGGCTTCATGGATATTCAAAATTTTGACCCTTTGTGGGGGAGGTGCCAGAAGGAATGGTCCGATCTCCACCGTCTTTATTGCAGATCATGTGTTGATGGAAATATTGGAATGTGCCAAGTCTCAATGGAATCAAATGTTAATTTCGCGATTTATGGGATTCATGGATATTCAAAATTTTGACACTTTGTGGGGAAGATGACAGAAGGAGTGGACCGATATATCCCATTTTCGCAGCAGATTTTGTGTCAGTTGAATTAATGGGATGTGTGAAATATGAAGAGAACCGGATGCTTATTTCGTATTTTAGGATCGTTTTGGTTATTCAAAAACTTTGACCCTTTGTGGGGGAGGTACCAGAAGGAATGGTCCGATCTCAACCATCTTTAGATGATCTTTAGATCTTGTGTTGACGGACACATTGAGATGTGCCAAGTCTGAATGGAATCAAATGTTAATTTTGCGATTTATGAGTTTCATGGATATTCAAAATGCTGACCCCTTGCGAGGAAGGTACCAGAAGGAGTGGACGGATATATTCCATCTTCACACCAGAACATGGGTTAATTAAAACAATCTGATGTTTATAATGTGAAGACAATCGGATCATCATTTTATTTTATAAGAGTTGAAATTATTCCGAATTTTGACCTTTTGTGGGAGAGGTACCAGAAGAAATGGTCCGATCTCTACCATATTTTTAACAAATCTTGTGTTGATGGAAATATTGAGATGTGCCCAGTCTGAATGAAATCGGATGTTCATTTCACGTTTTATGAGCATCCATGAAGCTACAACATTTTGATCCTTTGTAGGGGAGGTTCTTGATGGAGTGGACCGAGCTTGTCCATTTCTGCACCTAACCTAGCACTGATGCAAATATTAGGATTTGCAAAGTTGGAGCAAAATCGGATCATCCTTTCTCTTTCTGTGCAGTACATTTTTTTCTTGGAAAATGTTGACATTTTGTGGGGGAGGTACCAGATGGTATCGATATTTCCCATCTCCGAACTCAATCTAAGTTTGACAATAATATTACGATGTACCACGTTTGGATCAAATCTCCCTTTGAGAGTTATTTTGCGCGCCAGCCAGATAGAAGAACGGACACCCTAGACCGACTCCAAAATTTGCTGAAACGGATTTGGTTCCAAGACACCTTGTTTTTAAATAGTTCAATAAATTAAGGAAACTTAAATTTTCCAGTAATTTTTTAAATTAAATTCCCCCTTAACGTCTAATGACAGCTCCATGAATGCGCCAGCACCTCAAGTCTCTGGCAGCTACCATTCCGCTGTCATAGTTCCCGCTCATATCAATGGCTGTGATATGGAAACTTTGTTAGCTTTCATAAAGACAGCTTTCAAAAGAAGAATGAGAGAGAGAGAGGGGAGAGGGAGATACAGAGAAAATAAAGATGCTATGCATATTTGACTAACATCAGCAGATCTGAAAAATAGCTCTTGGGTATGGCAGGGAACTGGGTGTGTGTGTCTGTGCGTGGAGGTGTTGCACATCATCATCATCGTCGCCGTCGTCGTCCTCACCATAAAAAAGGCACAACTTTTTTGTTTTGATATCTCAAGAAATACAAAAGCAGCATCTAAATGACAATAACAGCACTAGCAGCAGCAATGTCTGCAAAGTTTTTCAATATGAAATGGTAGCTGTTTGTTTTTTTTTTTTTTTTTGTTCTGGTCTTGCTTCGACAGAAATTTCATTTCAAAGTCTGGTTAAATTTATTCAAGAATTGGTAAACAAAACAAAAATATTTGGCGGTGTGAGATTTTGGGGAGGAGATATTTAAGGTAATTTTTGTATGAAATGACAGTCGATAGGACTTCAGTTTGTAAAGGTCCTTCCACAAGAAAACTATTAGGAGTCTGCCTTGGATAGTAGTCGTACTTCAAACTTTTTCTGTATATGACACTTTCAACAGATCGAGATAGAAGACCTTCTGTAGGACTTATAAGAGTGTGCTATCTTCAATATGGAAAGCTTTTCGAAAATCGACTGGTCTTCTCTTTTTTTATTTTGGGAGGTCTTCAATAAAAAAAAAACTTCCTCAAAGTCTTTTGGAGATGTCCCAGAAGCAGAAAACGTCTCAAAGATCTTTTACCCAAAAAAGATTTCTGGGAGATTTTTTAACCACAAAAGACCTCTACACCTTTTTATACCATTATGGCTAGAGGCTAGAGAGGGTGAGAGGGTATATATCATTTGATACGGCTAAAACGTGTCTCATCGAAGTAACGATTTTAAAACCTAGGACTCTTTGGTCCAAATCCATTTCACGACACTTGGAGTCGATCTAGCGATGTCCGTCCGTCTGTCTGCTGCACACGATAAATCTCGAAGTAACGATTTTAAGCCCAAATCCGCTTCACAACATTAGGATCCGATCTAGCGATGTCCGTCCGTCCGTCTGTCTGGCTGGCTGGTTGCTGCACACGATAACTCTCGAAGGTGGTATGCGATTTGTTCCAAACTTGGTACATCATAATATTATTGTCAGACTTAGATCGAGTTCGGAGATGGGCAATATCTTTCCACTTCTTCCGGTACCTCCCCCACAAAATGTAGATATTTTCAAAGAAAAAAAAAAAATAAGTCACTGCATAGAAAGAGCAAGGATAGTCGGACTAAGTTCCAACTTTGCATATCCTAATATTTGCATCAGAGCTAGGTCAGGTACGAAAATTGACAATATCGGTTCACTCCATCAAGTACCTTCCCCACAAAGGGTAAAAATTCGGAATAATTATAACTCTTATAAATTTGAAGTAATAGTCCGACTGTTTTTTAAAATTATACACATATCACAATATTTTCATTAACCCAAGGTCTGGTGTGAAGGTGGACTATATCGGTCAACTCCTTCTGGTACCTTCCCCACAAAGGGTCAAAATTTTGAATATTCATGAAGTTCACAAAACACGAAATTAACATCCTATTCCATTCAGACTTGGCACATCTCAATATTTCCATCAACACAAGATCTGTTATAAAGATGGTGGAGATCGGACCAATCCTTCTGGTACCTCCCTCACAAAGGGTCAACATTTTGAATAACCAAAACGATCATAAAATCCGAAATAACCATCCGGTTCTCTTCAAACTGCACATATTACAATATTTCCATAAAGAGAATGTCTGGTGTAAAGATGATATATATTGGTCCTCTCCTTCTGGTACCTCTCTCACAAAGGGTCAAAATTATGAATATTTGTGAAGCTCATAAAACACTAAATTAACATCCGAATCCATTCAGACTTGGCACATCTCAATATTTCCATCAACACAAGATCTGTTATAAAGATGGTAGAGATCGGACCATTCCTTCTGGTACCTCCCCCACAATGGGTCAAAATTTTGAATAACCAAAATGATCATTAAATCCGAAATAAGCATCCGATTCTCTTCATATTACGCACAGCACAATATTTTCGTTAACCCAAAGTCTGGTGTGAAGATGGAATATGTTGGTCCACTCCTTCTGGTACCTCTCCCATAAAAGGGTCAACATTTTGAATATTCATGAAGCTCATAAAACGGGAAAATAACGTCCGATTCCATTCAGACTTGATACACCTCAATATTTCCATCAACACAAGATCTGTTATAAAGATGGTAGAGATCGGACCAATCCTCCTGGTACCTCCCCCACAAAGGGTCATCATTTTGAATAACCAAAACGATCATAAAATCCGAAATAAGCATCCGATTCTCTTCAAATTACCGACAGCCCAATATTTTCGTTAACCCAAAGTCTGGTGTGAAGTTGGAATATATTGGTCCACTCCTTCTGGTACCTCCCCCATAAAAGGGTCAACATTTTGAATATTTGTGAAGCTCATAAAACGCGAAAAAAACATCCGATTCCATTCAGACTTGAAGCACCACAATATTTCCATCAACACAAGATCTGTTATAAGGATGGTAGAGATCGGACCATTCCTTCTGGTACCCCCCAAAAAGGGTCCAAATTTTGAATAACCGTTATATGTGAGCTATACGAAGACGTGGAACTGCGTACGAAATTTTTAGGCATAGGCTGTAGTACTTATTACGAATTTTAACTATGAAATTTGAAACAATTCCGGTCAAAAATGGAGCTAAAATCATCAAAATACCGAATATTGGGAGGTACCGTTTTATGGGGGTTATACGAGAACGTGGAACTGCATTCAAAATTTTTAGGCATAGGCTGCAGTACCCATTTCAAACTTCGAATATGAAATTTGAAACAATTCCGGCGAATAATGTCGCTTAAATCATCAAAATACCGAATATCGGGAGGTAATGTTATATGAGGGCTTACGAAGACCGTGATTTGCATACGAAATTTTTAGGCATAGGCTGTACTACCTGTTACAAACTTTGAATACGAAATTTGGAACAATTCGGGTGAATGGCGTCGCTAAAATCATCAAAAAACCGAACATCGGAAGGAACCGTTATATGGGGACTATACGAAAACGTGCAGGTATGCAAAATTTTAGAATTATATCTCAATTCGTTTGAAAGATTACATTAGACGGACAGACACACAGACCTACATCGCTAAATCGTCTTAGAATTTTACGCTGATTCAGAGTATATATACGTTGTAGGGTCTATCATGCATATTTCGAGAAGTTATAAATGGAATGACAAAGCTAATACACCCTCCATACAATGGTGGAGGGTATAAAAAACTATAAAAGGCCAACTGTCCATAAAATACCTCTAAACAATCTCCATCCGCAAAAGTCATTAAAAAGGTTTCCCAGACACACAATACCTGTAAGTCTTCTACCTCTACTAGCCCTCTATGAGGTCTTCTGGCCAAAGAGGATAACTAGAATGATTTATAGAGTACCTTTAAAAGTCTGCTATAAAAAACAAGACGTCTGATGGACTTTAATCTATAAAAGTCTCTAGAAGAGCTTCCAGCATCTGTAGCGCCCTCTGCAGAAGAGGTAATTAGTCATCAATCTAACTTTCTACAGAAAGGCCAGGGGAAAGGGGGCTGTCGTAATAATGGCTAAACCCCACAGACAGCAGGGCTTAGGCAACAATGTGCTGTTGTTGTTATTGTTGTTCTACAGGGGCATTAGAAGTTTAATGTCCAACCAAAGTTCATGACTACGAAGTGATGACAATTTCCGTTTAGTAATTCCAAAGGCTGCATTCAAATATTGGCCAACAACTGCCTTGACTGTCAAAGCAACAAAACAGCAGTACAATCCGGGCGGGCAGGCAGGGGGGAGGTGGGTTGTTCTTTTCGCAAAAAAAATAAGTTTTGTTTTCATTGTGCCAGTGACTGCTAAGTAAGCAGCTTGTTTTTGCTCAAATCAGTTTAAAATGTGATGGCCCTCCCAGGAAATCCCTTTGCCAGAAAATTGCTTTGGTAGACGACCGCCAAGCCTGCTATCAATTTACACATTATTTTAATTCAGATTCCTGTGCATGGTCACTCCACCACCTTCCCCCCTCCCATGTTCCCCAACATTGTGTGACAGTTGTCTGTTTGCATTTCTCTGTGTGTATGTGTGTGTGTCTCTTGTTGCACTTTAATTACTCCTTAAGCCTGGACACACGCACTTCAAGAGCGGAACTTGATAATGACCACATTGGGCCATTTGAGCATTAAGAACATGAACGAAGGGGGAGAAAGAACTGAACAAGCTTTGTGCCATTCAGTGGAACAAGTTGTTGCAACAGACGGACGCACGGATATGTGGCTACTTGTCCGCTTCGTTTTGGTCATTGAATGTTGTGGCGTTTTCCAAATGAAGGCGAGTTTTTGTTTCAAGCCACCAGAAGTACGACGACATTGTATAGCTTTGTGAACGCAGCCTGTTCGGGTAGCTATCATCATCGTAGTCATTATTGTCGGGTTGACCATTATTAGTAGCCATTGTACCTGGGAATTGTGATGTTGCCTTGTTGTTGCTGTTGCTGGCGCAGAACACACCAACCATTTTATACTGCTCATTATTCTTCTTTCGATTCGATTCGCCGTTTTGCATTGCTTTCGTATTTAATGCGATTATTGTCCTTGCAATAGATGTCATCGTCATACAGTGGTTTGGTTTTTTTTGAAGCGGCAATGCAAATGATGAGACGATGGGAGAGAGCTTCCAGAGGGGCTATAAAAAGAAAAGGAGCAATGTCTAGAGGTCTTCTATAGATCGAATAATTCCTTGAGGTACCCTCTACCTCCAAGAGGTCTCTTTTAAAGAGAAAGTATCTCCTACATATCTTCTTTACAGATATTAACAGAAAAAGTACCTAAAGGTATCTTCTACAGAGGGAAAATTTAGAGGTCTTCTATACCGAGAGGAGGCCTAGTGATCTATTTCACAGAGATTAGACCTAGGGGTCTTCTTTAAAGAGAGACGGCCTAGAGGCCTTCTATATATAGAGAGAAGACTTAGAAGTTTTCTATACAGAGAGAGAGAGGACCTAGAGGTCTTCTTAACAGACAGAGAGGGACTACAGTTCTTCTTAACAGAGATAAGACCTGGAGGTCTTCTTTACAGAAAAAAGACCTAGTGGTTCCTAAAGGTCTTATTTATAGAGAAAATACCTATATGTCTTATAAACAGAGAGAAGACCTACAGGTCTTCTTAACAGAGAGAAGACCTGGAGGTCTTTTTGGAGAGGACTACCTCGAGGTCTTCTATACAGAGAGAAAACCTAGAATTCTTCTTTGCAGAGAGAAAACCTAGAAGTCTTCTTAACAGAGAGAACAGATGAGAAGGTCTTCTGCAGAGAGAAGATCTAGAGGTCTTCTTTATAAAGGGAGGACCTTAAAGTCCTCTTTACAGAGAGAAAGTCTAGAGGTCTTCTTAACAGAGAGAAGACCTGGAAGTTTTCTCAACAGAGTGAAGACCTAGAGGTCTTCTTTAAAGAGAGAAGACCTAGAGGTCTTCTTTAAAGAGAGAAGACCTGGAGGTCTTCTTAACAGAGAGAAGGCCTGGAGGTCTTCTCAACAGTGAGAATACCTGTAGGTCTTCTATACAGGGAAAAGACTTGGAGGTCTTCTGTACAGAGAGAAGACCTAAAGGACTTCTTGACAGAAAGAAGATCTGTAGGTTTTATATACAGAGAGAAGACCTGGAAGTCTTCTTTATAAAAGGAGGAGCCAGGAGTCTTATATACAGAAAGAAAACCTAGAGGTTTTCTCCTCGAGATCTTCTTTACATAGAGAAGACCTAGATGTCTTCTTAACAGAAAGAAGACCTTCTGGAAATCTTCGTCGCAAAGAAGACCTTATGAAGGTCTTCTCAACAGAGAGAAGGCCTAGAGACCACTGTCTTCTTCGTTCGGCTGTTCGCCATTTAACATTGACGCATTGTTGTGGTCTGATGCAGAGAGAAGACCTAGGGGTCTTCTATGCTTCTTCTTCTTATTTGTAGAAAGAAGACCCTCTGGTAATCTTCTTCGCAAAGAAGACCCTCTGAAGGTCTTCTACACAGGGAGAAGACCTAGAAACCACTGTCTCCTTCAGTCGGTTGTTCGGCATTTAACATTAACGCATTATTGTGGCCTGATGCTGAGAGAAGACCTGGGAGTCTTCTATGCTTCTTCTTCTTTGTAGAAAGAAGACCTTCTGGTAATCTTCTTCGCAAAGAAGACCCTCTGAAGGTCTTCCATACAGAGAGAAGACCTAGAGACCACTGTCTTCTTTGGTCAGCTGTTCGGCATTTAACATTAACACATTGTTATGGTCTGATGCAGAGAAAAGACTTAGGGGTCTTCTATGCTTCTACTTTGTAGAAAGAAGACATTCTGGTAATCTTCTTCGCAAAGAAGACCCTCTGAAGGTATTTTATACAGATTGAAGACCTAGAGACCACTGTCTTCTTCGTTCGGCTGTTCGCCATTTAACATTAACGCATTGTTGTGGCCTGATGCGGCTACAATGATATGTTTGGACTAAAATGTTCAAGCTTGGCGATTCCATCTGATGTCGAAAAGAAAAAGAAATCAAGTATCGGCGTGCGTGTGAGTGTTTTTCAAATTAAAACACAACACCCATCTATTCGATGGAGTCGATGTTACTGTTGTTGTTGCAAATATCGATTACGTATGGGTTTCAAAGCCTCTTCCTCTGGCTGTTTGTGGTACGCGTTTTATGTTCTTGTTGTTTTTTTTTTTTCTCGAATGAATGATATAAGATGTGTCTGAAAAGGCAGGGCACACCGATAGGCAAATTTTCTTTGGTTCGCGTTGTGTGTATGTATGAATGACATAAAACGAATATGAGTCTCGCATGATGTGTAAACAGGGCTTTGGTGACGATGACAAAGCTGGATTGAATTTGAATTGCTTTGGTTTTTGTTGTTGCATTTAAACAATTTGTTTCCTGTTTCAAAATGACAAAAGGTAGACAAATGTGGCTATAAGCCAATGAAGATGATCATCATCAGCAGCATAGCCCATAATGTGAAGGCTTTATCGCTGGGGGGTAGGGGAGTTTGAAGTGGGGTATTGAATCAACTCTATTTGTTATTTGCATTGTGGTTAACCACAATTGACATATCAAACAAAATTTGCAGGGAGATCTCCAGTTGATATGCTGCGAAGAAGTATTTTTGATGACTTACTTGGCTGGAGAAGTTAGAGGTCTCGTTTAGGTGGAGAGTTCTTGTGCCAAGCGTGTGTTGTAGAGATTATTTACTGCTTAATTTTTATAGCCTTGAAATGGAGTTGCTGCTGTAAGACACCTAGGATATAGGCCAAACATTCCAAGGAATTTGCTGTTCAAAAAGTTAGGTGGACTAACGACATTAGGTCAATGGCTGGCGGCTGGCATTTTAATTGTTGATACATTACAGCAGAAATAAATCCATCTCTGCGAGGGGGATTCTCTGATACGAAGGGAGGGAAGCCCTTAACGATGGCTGAACGAAAATAAATCTTTAAAATCTAAAGAAAAAAAAAAAAACAAAAATATTAAAATTCATAATAACAACAATAACAACAACAATAATAAAAAAAATAATAACGAAAAAAAACTCAAAAATTAAAAAAAAATCGATTCGATTCAAGTTGATTTAAATAACAAGCAATTCATAAAACATTCAGTATATGAAGTCAATTCAAAATAATGCAATTATCCAAAAAAAAAAAATATATATATTAATTCATAATAACAACAATAAATGTATTCAAAATTTTACATTGAAAATGTAATAAAAAAAATAATAACGAAAAAAACTAAAAAATTAAAAAAAAATCGATTCGATTCAAGGTGATGTGAAATAACAAGTAATTCATAAAAAAATCAGCATTTAAAGTCAATTCAAAATAATACAATTATCCAAAAAAAAAAAATTAATTCATAATAACAACAATAATTGTATTCAAAATTTTACATTGAAAATGTAATAAAAAAAATAATAACGAAAAATTAAAAAAAATCGATTCGATTCAAGGCGATGTAAAATAACAACTAATTCATAAAACATTCGCCAATTGAAATCAATTCAAAATAATACAATTAAACACTTCTCATCGGGCTGATGAATTTGTTCCCGACAAATTATTGGGACCATCATCTCCTTACTTTACAAAGAAATGTTCCAAGACTCGGTCAAGTGGCAATTGCTTTGTCTTGCGATAACTGACAAATTGTGTATAAATACGTTGGAATTTCTTTTTGTACAATTGTATATCAACTTTGGTGAAAACGTCCAATAAATTGCATTCCACCACCCAAAACGATGGCATATTGGCATCATCGAAAAACTTGTTCAGTCTAAGCAATGCCTGAAAGTAAAAAAAAAGAGGAAAATTTGTGAAGAAAATTAATATTTATTTATTTATATTCAATTAACACAGTTACCTAGCCCCAAGGGGCTAAAATTAAAATTAAATTAATTAATAATATTAAGGTATGGAATATTATCACCTGATTTGCCTTTGCGACTGTCACTTTAAGGGAAAATTAGAGGTTGGGGAAAATTAAGAACCCCCATTTTTTCAAAAAATCTCTTTTATGCCTTTTACAATTGACCTGGTAGGAATAATAATTGCTTAGTAGGAATAAGGAATACATAATTCCCCAGTATTTAATATTTAATGGGTATTCTATAGACAAGACCTGTCACAGAACAAATCTTCCTCAAAGGACTTCATCATAGATGCAGGAGATTTAAATAGACTTGTAGACACAGAAGAACCTTAGAACTCATCAGAGCATAGGAAAAAAATTAAAACTATAAGACTTTTAACTTCAAAAAACCTTTTGGAATCGATGGAGCATTGAAAAGTAGACCACAAAAAGGCTTTCAGGTACACGGGATCTCTTTCACATATAGGCAATTATAATAAGTAAGAACGACCTTAATTTCGCCTGAGCCAAGCGTTTTTTTTTTCAATACCCATGCAAAACATTAACATATGACCAAATCAATTATTCCGCAAATACTTAAAATTTTGAGGTTCCAAAGCATGAAGATCACATGTGTATTGAATCTTTTGTGGGAGGAAATACCCAACATTTGAAATTACATCTGACTTCATTGAAAATCGGGACAAACTAGTAAAACAGTACCCGTCGGCATTGCTGACAGATGTACAGGGTGAGATGAAAAAACAGCAACCAACTTCAAACTGCTGTCAATTCTAAGCCACTCGTCCGACAGCTGTTAAAATTATTCCAGTGACAGCTCATTATATTGTTTACTAGCGAACAGAAGCATTTTCCGGAAAAAAATTTATTCGTGATGGAATTCAAGCGTGATAGTGTGATTTCTTTATATTTGGCTGGGAAACCGCAAGTGGCCATCGTTAGCACACTCCAGCATTTAAGTACGAATAAATCTTTTGTGTCTCGTACCATCGCTCGTTACCGTGATACTGGTAGGAAGTGGACGGAAGAACAGAAAACAGCAACATCAGTAGAAATGGTTCGAAAAGTACAGAAGCGACTTGATCGAAACCCGCGTCGCAGTGGACGTTCGGCAAATATTGAAAAACGAGCTCGGGATAAAGCCATTGAAATTGCAAAAAAATGCAAGAACTTTAACCGCAACAGAAAGAAAATAGACTCAAAAGAGCTAAAAAGTTGCTTCGCTTGGCCAAAAATGCTGAACTGCCGAATTTGGTGTTCTCCTATGAGAAAACATTCGTTTTCCATCAGTTTGTAAACAAACAAAATGATCGTTTTTACTTGCCAAATAGGTCAGCTGAAAATGTGCACCTTCGGTTGGCCACCAGAACTCAAGCGCCCGATATGGTAATGGTGTGGGCCGCCATAACAGCCGATGGTCGGTCTCCGCTCGTATTAATCGACTGTGGCATCAGAAGAAATGCCGAATATTGTCGCGAAAATATTCTGGAGGGTGTTTTATAGCCTTGGGCAAGCAAACATTCTGGCCGCAGACGTTAGACATTCCAACAGGACTCAGCATGCACCACCCAAGAAAGAGAAAATGAGGTTCCTCGCTTTATTTCCAGCACTCAATGACGATCAAAATCTCCGGATACCATTCCGTTGGAATATTGTGTCTGGAGTATTTTGGAAAGCAAGGTTGGCACTAAAAAATACCAAAGTGTCGATTACCTCACCGCAAGCGCTTCGCCGGGAATGGGCCAAAATACCACAAAGCAATATTCGGGCAACGTGTGACGGTTTCATTGGCCGTTTGAAGACCATAATTCGTGCCAAAGGTGACCAATTCGAACAAATCTAAACAAATTCTAAAATTTGATTCTATTTCCGACATTTTTTGCTTGCATTCAAAAAAATTAAAAAAAAAAATGTAAAAACTATGGCGTTTGACTTTGTTGCAGTTTTTTATCTCATCCTGTATAAGGGAGCTATATCTAAATTTTGACCAATTATCTCCAATTCGTCGTAGGGTCAAACAAATGACTTCTGCAAAATTACATCTGAATCAGGCAATAAATGTGATTTGCACTTTGTTTGCAAAAACACATGGACAGACGGACGGACGGACGGACATTCATAAATCGTCTCAGAATGTGATTCTATGCAGATCATCAAGGGGAGCTATGAGTCTATCTCGTTTCCTTTTGCCTGTTACAAACAAATGCACAAAGACCTAATACCCTGACCACCTTGTGGTGTTGAATATAATTACCTTCTTTAATCAAAACTTACATCAATGAATATATCTCGTGTGGGGCCATTCAAAAGTCCACTTGACTTTTTCACCAGCCAGAACAATGTATTCGTTATCATATAATCTCGCAGTTCATGTAATCCATAGTTATCCCGTAATGAACACAACAGACGAAAGACAACTTTCAGACTTTCGTTCGACCACAGCAATTCGTTCTCGGCCATTGGATTTATCATGAGGAACGTATATTCATGTGTATGATTGTCCGCGGGAAGTGATGATTCGATTGGCAGGGCATACCAACTGTAGTAGTATTTATTCTTTATCGTCTTGGCATACGTTTTCATCCAGTTAACTTTGCCGAATGCAATGACGGGTCGGAAATCAATTGCAATCATTCGCACGGTGGTGGTGCGTTCGAAAACCGACAATATGTGGGCGTATTCGCATCGATTGTATGCCACTTTGTAGGGATAATTGTGCATTGAATCCAGGGCCTTATTAATGACCTGAGATATCCAGTTTTGTAACGCCTGTCGCTGCAGATAGGCTGTCTCCAGACTAACCAAATTGCTGAGCAATATAAAGACGTCATCCGATTTGCTGTCATTTGCCAATTTGTTGAGTACATCGTACATATCGAGATGTACAAATCCGCGACGATCGTTGTCCAAACCAATTTGCATGGCGTAGGGAAATTCCAATACACAAATGACCTCAAATTCATTTGATTTAAAATCACCATTCCAATCATTATTGCCGGCTAGGGAGAGGTAAAAAAACTTAGAAATTATTTAAATATGAAATAACACGGATACATGCCATACGGAGATAGACCCACACAGAGTTTATCGAAGACGGTGTCTGCCCTACGCATTTCCTCGATTAGCCATTCGGTCACCTTTTGCTTTAACTTCAAATGGGTATTTCTTTCTTCGACCTCAGGTCCAATCGCGTCATCAATGTCGAGTAAATGTTGTTCAAAGGTAGACATGCTGTCAAGGAAATGCTGAAAAGAAAGGAAAGAAAACAGGTGAAGATTTTCAGTGGAGGTTTTTACAAAACTTGACAAATTTTTAAGGGTTAATTTTTTATTGTCAAAATTTTTGCAAATTTTGGAGAGACAAATAAAAAACGATCAGACCGAACTTTTTATGCCCGGTTATCCTAAGAATCCCTAAAATGTGTAGGTGCTGTTGGAGTTAAAGTACAAACGAAATAGCATCAAATTTTAGAACAAGTTTAGATTTTTTGGAATAGGTCACCTTTGGCACGAATTATTGCCTTCAAACGGCCGGTCAACGAAACCGTCACACGCTGCCCGAACGGTGCTCGGTGGTATTTTGGCCCATTCCCGGCGAAGCGCTTGCTTGAGGTGATCGACACTTTGGTATTTTTTAGTGCCAACCTTGCTTTCCAAAATACTCCAGACACAATAGTCCAAGGGATTGGTGGTATCCAGAGGTTTTGGGTGGCCATTGTGACTGGAAATAAAGCGAGAAATCTCATTTCGTAATCATTCTTGGGAGGCGCGTCCTGTTGGAATGTCCAAGGTCTGCGACCAAAATGTTTGCGTATCCAAGGCTTTTATACACCCTCCAGAATATTTTCGCAATAATATTCGGCATTTATTCTAATGTCACGGTCGGAGAGCGACCATCGGCGGTTATGACGGCCCACACAATCACCATGGCCGGCGCTTGAGTTCTTGTGGCCGACCGAAAGTCCAAGCTTTTTTCAGCTGACCTCTTGGGCAAGTAAGCAGGATCATTTTGTCTGTTTACAAACTGCTGGACAACGAATGTTTTCTCATCGGAGAAAACCAAATTCGGCTGTTCACCACTTTCAGCGAAGCGAAGCAACTCTTTAGCTCTTTTGAGTCTATTGCGGTGTTTTTCTGTAGTGGTGTAAGTTTTTGCTCTTTTTGGAATTTCAATGGATTTACCCATTCATTTTTCAATATTTGCCGAATGGAATATTGCAATACGTTCAGCTCACGAGCCATTTTTTTTTCGGCCGACGCGGGTTTCGATCAAAGCGCTTCTTTACTTTTTGAACCATTTCTGCTGATGTTGCTGTTTTCTTCCGTCCACTTTTTTGACGTCGGGTTTTTTTCCAGCCAAATAAAAGGAAATCACACTATCACGCTTGAATTCCATTACGAGTAACATTTTTTCTGGAAAATTCTCACCACAATCCTTCTGTACCCTTGTAAACAATATAATGAGCTATCACTGGAATAATTTTAACAGCTGTCGGAGGAGTGGCTTAGAAATGACAGCAGTCTGAAGTTGGTTGCAGTTTTTACATCTCACCCTGTAGATGTCATCAAATGAGCTTCAAAAGAAGGCTCTCAAATGGCTTTAATCAAAACTTCCTATCCATGTTGATGTTTTTTCCAAATGTAAACCATGCCATAAGTTGAAGATATGACCGGGAACCCACAATTATGGAAAAATCGATCAACGGGGTCCGCTTGAGATGTATTTTTTGGAACTTCATATTCCGTAAGTGGTCTTTCTAAGGCCTTTGGACAGAATCGGATAGGGAACATAAGACTTCAAACTAACAAAAGAGTTTACCTCCCCCTCACTCTGTTTGGGACTACAGCAACACCAAAATGGTTGGGACTCGAAAAAACAAACAAAAAACGCATGAAATTTGTTTTAAACCACTTGAAAATAACTTACCTTACAATCCGTTGGAGATTTCCTCAGCTTCTGTTGTGCCGAAATTTGCAATTCTTCCTTCCAATTAGAATGATTTGATAGTTTACTGTCACGCGTTACCTTCTATCACTCTTCCACCGCCTGCTGATATTCAAATGAAGGAGAGAGAGTTAAATTGAGAGAGTATTGCAAACCGGGATCACATGTTGCAAATCAATTCATCAAATGTAAACAAACAAATCGAGTGGCCAGTAAACTGTTCGAATTGCATTTAGACAATTTGCAAGAATCCATGGTACAATAAAAAGGTAAGGTAGAGCTAACAGCTGATTACATTTTTTTAAGTGCCCGACCTCTGTTTTGAAGAATGAAAACAAAATATTTTCAAAACCAATGATTGGAAGACACACTAATACACTGGATTTGGATTTAAAATTGTCATATCTATTATCCATGGTAGAAGAATATAGGTAGACGCATCTACACTGCTGCTGGGACAAAAATCTACTTATATTTGAAAAAACATTAAAACATTTTTGACATATCAATGTTCCCATGCGTTGATGCATCTACCTGTATTTTTCTACCATGCTATTATTTATACTTCAAGTAAATCCTCTTAAAGTCGGTTAACCCTATAAAAAGTTCAAGCATACACATGGAATTAACAAGGTACCATTTTCCCAAAATTATTCATTTGACAACGTCTCATTCCCAGAGATGGGAACCTGGTTTTTATGCAGTGAAATTTGACCAAAAAAAAATGCTGAGATGGGAATGCCTATTTTAATTGACTTTACCTTTTTAATTTTCCAATATCGGTTATCGAAGTAAAAAGTTTTATATTCTTGAAGTTCTTGAACAGGACATTTTTGTGTTGAAAAAATAAGTGATTTAATGCATAGAACAATAAGGAGGTAGAACAGCTTTGTTAAACTACAGAAATACATCCCTGCAACAAGTTGTTTTCATTTATTTTCTATTTTTACTCATTACACCCTCAGCCATATGGCTAGAGTTGGTATACAGGGTGAGATGAAAAAAACTGCAAAAAGTCAAATGCCATAATTTTTTCATTTTTTTTTTAAATTTTATGAAATGAAAGCAAAAAATGTCAGAAATAGCATCAAATTTTAGAATAAGTTTAGATTTGTTCGAATTGGTCAGCTTTGGCACGAATTAAGGCCTTCTAACTGCCAATTAAACCGTCACACGCTGCCCCAATGTTGCTCTACGGTATTTTAGCCTATTCCCGGCGAGGCGTTTGCTTGAGGTGATCGACACTTTGGCATTTTTTAGTGTCAATCTTGCTTTCCAAAATACTCCAGACACAATAGTCCAACGGATTGGTATCCGGAGATTTTTGTAGCCATTGAGCGCTGTAAATGAAGCGAGGAATCTCATTTTGTAACCATTCTTGGATGGCGCGTGCTGGGTGCGATGGTGCTGAGTCCCGTTCCGGAATGTACAAGGTCTGCGGCCAAAGTGTTTTGCGTGCTTTAGGCTTTGATACAACCTCCAGAATATTTTCGTTATAATATTCGACATTTATTCTAATGCCACGGTCGATTAATACGAGCGGAGAGCGATCATCGGCTGTTATGGCGGCCCACACCATCACCATGGCCGACGCTTGAGTTCTGGTGGCCAACCGAAAGTGCACATTTTCAGCTGACCTCTTTGGCAAGTAAACACGATCATTTTGTTTGCTGGACAACGAACAAACTGCTTGGCAATAAATGTTTTCTCATCGGAGAAAACCAAATTCGGCAGTTCACCACTTCCAAGCCAAGCGAAGCAACTCTTTAGCTCGTTTGAGTCTATTTTCCGTCTGATGCGGTATAAGCTCTTGCACTTTTTGGAATTTCAATGGTTTTACCCCGAGCTCATTTTTCAATATTTGCTGAATGGCTCACGAGCCATTTTTCGGTCACTGCGATTCAGGTTTCGATCAAGTCGCTCCTGTACTTTTCGAGCCATTTCTGCTGATGTTGCTGTTTTCTTCCGTCCACTTCTGTGACGTCGAGTTACGCTACGAGCCACGGTAACGAGCGATGGTACGAAACACAAAAGATTTAGTCAAATTTAAATGCTGGAGTGCTCTAACGATAGCCACTTGTGGTGTTCCAGCCAAATATAAAGAAATCACACTATCACGCTTGAATTCCATCACGAATAACTTTTTTTCTGGAAAATTCTCACCACAATGCTTTTGTACGCTTGTAAACAATATAATGAGCTGTCACTGGAATAATTTGAATAGCTGTCTGACGAGTGGCTTAGAAATGACAGCACTCTGAAGTTGGTTGCAGTTTTTTTTATTTCACCCTCTTTATAGAAGGCTTTCTTTTAATGACACTTATGTCATTGACCAGCTTCTTCAAAAAAACAATAAAGGGGTTTTAGGTTGACTATATTCAATTTCGGGCCATAATTTATACTTGTTCACACCACGCTCCTTTGTTCTTTTACGAAGAAGCCAGCCGATTTTCCTGCATCTTAATGCAAACACAAATACATTTCATTTTAATAAAAAAAAGTGTATTAATTTTATTTAAATTTGAAAAGTAAATGATCTACATTTACTTTAGAAAACATATGATTTTTACTAATAATATGTACCGAAGTCAAAATCATCCTCATCATAATCTGAACCGCTTGAAAGCTCTTCATCGTAGTCATAATAATCATCTGAATCATAATATACTGGTTCAGAATCATATTCCGATTCCGAATCATACTCCGATTCTGGTAAATCGAAATATGAAGCTACACGATTGTACGACAAATTCGGCTGATGTAAGTATGATCTCATTGTTCCATAAATTTGATTTAATGTCTTTGAATACTCTCGTATTTCCTTGGGCTTAAGTATATCCAAAAGATTAAACTCTTCGAACCAAAAATATTTTAGTTCTCCTTTTTCAAAGCCATCGCGAAGTTTGTACAGCATCTAAAAAAAGAAGAGAAATAAATTAATTTTCATTACTACGATCAATTTGAAATATTAATGGTAGAGCAATGTGCCCGACGAACACAGTTCGTGGATAGAAATAAATTAATAAAAATTAAAAAAAATGAATAAAAATTAAAAAAAAATGGATAAAAATAAATGAAAAATTTGATTTGTGTAAAGTATTTTCTGACACCAGAAAATTCCAGTTTCAGGACATTTGGAGTCCATCTAGCGATGCCCGTCATGGTCAAAATTTTGAATAATTATAACTCTTATAAAATGTCATGTAAGTGTCCGATTGTCTTCATATTTCACACATTACAATATTTTTATTAACCCTAGGACTGGTGTGAAGATGGAATATATCGGACCACTCCTTCTGTTACCTCCCCCACAAAGGGTGAAAGTTTTGAAAATTCATGAAGCTCATATAAAGCGATTGCATTCAGACTTGACACATCTCAATATTTTCATCAACTCAACATCTGTTATAAAGATGGTAGAGATCGGACTATTCCTTCTGATACCTCCCTCACAAAGGATCAAAGTTTTGAATAATCAAAACGATCATAAAATCCGAAATAAGCATTCGGTTCTCTTCATATTTCACACATCCCATTATTTCTACTAATACAAGATCTGCTGTGAAGATTGGATATATAGGTCCACTCCTTTTGGTACCTCCCCCACAAAGGGTCAAAAATTTGAATATTCATGAAGCTCATAAAACACGAAATTAACATCCGAGACTTGGCACATCTCAATACTACTTCCATCAACTCAAGATCTCTTATACAGATGGTAGAGATTGGACCATTCCTTCCGATACCTTCCCCACAAAGGGTCAATGTTTTGAATAACCAAAACGTTAATAATATCCGAAATAACCATCCGGTTCTCTTTATATTTCACACACCCCATTATTTCTACTAACACAAGATCTGCTGTGAAGTTGGAATATATCGGTAGACTACTTCTGTTACCTCCCCCACAAAGGGTAAAAATGTTGAATATTCATGAAGCTCATAAAACACGAAATTAACATCCGATTCCATTCAGACTTGACACATCTCAATATTTTCATCAGTAGGATCAGTAGTATTCAGAGGGTCAACAATTTGAATAATCATAACAGAAGTCAAAATATATTCAAACAATCGAACATTGGCTGAGGGTCTACATCTGTCGGCCAAAATCGATCGATACATTTTAACTTGTTATACCCTACACCACAAGGGGGTCGGGGTATTATGTCTTTGTACATTTGTTTGTAACAGGCAAAAGGAAACGAGATAGACCCCATAGTTCCTTTTGATGATCTGCATAGAATCACATTCTGAGTCGATTTATGCATGTCCGTCCGTCCGTCCGTCCGTTTGTCCATGTATTTTTGTAAACAAAGTACAGTTCGCATTTATTGCCCCAATCCAGATGAAATTTTGCACAAATCATTTGTTTGGCCCAAGGACGAACCCTATTGAAATTGAAAACAATCGGACAAAATTTAGATATAGCTCCCATATATATCTTCGTCCGATCTGGCTTTTATTGTCCACCAAACGTGTAATATCAGTCCGAATAGTATGGAATTTTTCACGTACGATGAGATTTGACCTGAAAATAAGTATGCCAAATTTGATCGCAATCGGTTCAGATATAGCTATAGCTCCCATATATATATTGTTCATCCAATTTGTTATTTTTGTACTCCGCAGCCGTAGCATGCACTCTGTAACAAAGATATTCAGGGAAATATATAAAATACAGCTCAGAAATACCTTTGCTAAATTTTATCGAGATCGGTTCAGATTTGGATATAGCTCCCATATATAATTTCGTCCGATTTACCTTTGATTGTGCGCACCAAACATCTAATATTTGCCCTAATGGGATGAAATTTGGCACTTACGACCGAATTGAGTCTAGAAGCTAGTATGTCAAATTTGGTGAAGATCGGTTCAGATATAGCTATAGCTTCCATATGTACTGTTCATCCGATTTGTTGTATTTGTTACCAACAGTCGTAATATGCACTCCGTAATGATATTCAGGGAAATATATCAAATACAGCTCAGAAATATATTTGCCAAATTTTATCGAGATCGGTTCAGAATTTGATTGTGCGCACCAAACATCTAATATTTGCCCTAATGGGCTATAATGTCAAATTTGATGAAGATCGGTTCAGATATAGCTATAGCTCCCATATATACTGTTCATCCGATTTGTTATATTTGTTACCCACAGCCGATTGAATTCTCCTTTTAAAAACTTTTAATTGTTATGCGGAGCCCTACTAAATTTGCAAAGTGGTGTAGGGTATCATAAAGTCGGCCCGGCCCGGCCCGACTTTAAGACTTTTTTACTGGTTTTTTGTTATAATTTTGTGTCAAATATTTTAGCGCGAATTTGGAGAATGCAAAAAAACCCGGTCTGTTTTATGCATTAATTTAGGAAATCTTCAGAAACAAATGGAAAATGTGAGTGTGCGTTTTTAATGTGTTTAAAGTAATGTGCGGTTCAAAATCTGATCCTTGAGTCCACTTACATATAAGAACACATCTCCCAGTGGCTTTTTCCAGAAATCCAAAGGCTGTATCTGCACTTGCCATAAAAATACATTTGTTATGAAAAAGCTCTTCAGGCGATTCATTTCGTATTTATCCCGCAACGATTTCAATAAACGTAATGCCGGCTTTAAGTGTTGCCTATTCAATAGAATATCGCGTTCGGACCTGGAGTTAACCATCATAAATGTGTGGGCAAAGGTGTTTTTCGGTTTATACGAAGACTTTTTGGCGACGGCCATAAAATTGCAGAAATGCGATGGTTTGACCACACCATAACTACGAATTTGTATCCAATTGCAGGGGCCAAATTCTATGGCTGGCACCATATCAATTGATATTTTTATGTCGGGGTTGTTCAGATCCCGTACATACACATTGTAGGCCACCGCATGCCGTTCGCTAGAAACATCATAGCCATTATTTCGGAATCGAACTCTGCATCGCTCCACAGCCGTTTCAATAACATCGAACATCCAGTTTTTGAAATTTGTTCTGCGCAGAAGACCGTTATTGTAATCAACAATATTTTTCAGAACATTGTACAGTGGGGTGTTGCAGTAGCTCCAGGCTTCTTCTTTCGCCTTCGACATGTGCAAATGTACAAAACCAGGTCGAGACTTATCTCGGAGGACATCTATGGGATATGGAAATTTCAGAACAAGATATACATCAAATTCGCTGGGAGACCTGATACGTACTCCATTACTGTAGCTGCCTGTAATAGAACAAAACAAAAAATCATAATCATAATTTACAGCTAGCTGTTATTATTTACCGAATAACTCTTGGCCTTTATTTAAACTTTTAAAGACACCATCAACTTGATGCATTTTCTCTACAATTGTCTGGACGATTTCATCGAATATTTCCGTGTACATTTGTCGATCACTCTTCTTTACACTGATTTCACCATGAATGTTATGCAAGTGTTTGTTGAAGGGACTCATTTTGTTGGCACATCAAAACTTAGCGCAAAAATGGACCTGAAATAAAAACAAATGAAAATGTCCATAAATATTTGTAAAGCAATGTAAGTTCTTAGATTGGCAAATGCCAAAAAACAAGTTGCAACGTATCCGTCGGGTTTGCCGACAGATGTATACCCTCAGCCAATGTTTGATACTTTAAATATATATTTTTACTTTTGTTATGATTATTCGAATTGTTGACCCTCTATGAAGTAGACTCCGAAGGAAGGGGGACCAATATTGATCATTTCGTATCGGACCTAAATAACTATGAAATAAATATTACGACATGCCACTTTATCGGATAAAGATATATATGGGAGCTATTATATCCAAATCGGAACCGATCTCGATAAAATTTGGCAAAGATATTTCTGAGCTGCATTTTTATATATTTCCCCAAATATTGTTGTTACAGAGTGCATATTACGGCTGCGGGGGACAAAAATAACAAATCGGATGAACATTATACATGGGAGCTTTAGCTATATCTGAACCGATCTTCACCAAATTTGACATACTAGCTTCTAGACTCAATTCGGTCGTAAGTGTCAAATTCCATCCCATTTGGACAAATATTAGACGTTAGGTGCACAATCAAAGGTAAATCGGACGAAGTTATATATGGGAGCTATATCCAAATCTGAACCGATCTCGATAAAATTTAGCAAAGGTATTTCTGAGCTGTATTTTATATATTTCCCTGAATATCTTTGTTACGGAGTGCATATTACGGCTGCGGAGGACAAAAATAACAAACCGGATGAACAATATGTGTGGGAGCTATAGCTACATCTGAACTGATTTCGATCAAATTTGGCATACTTATTTTCAGGTCAAATCTAATCGTACGTGCCAAATTCCTTCCCATTTGGACAAATATTAGACGTTTGCGGTGCAAAAAAGGGTAAATCGGACGAAGTTATATATGGGAGATATATTCAAATCCGAACCGATCTCGATAAAATTTAACAAAGGTATTTCTGAGCTGCATTTGATATATTTCCCCAAATATTGTTGTTACATAATGCATATTACGGCTGCGGAGGACAAAAATAACAAATCGGATGAACAATATATGTGGGAGCTATAGCTATGTCTGAACCGATTTCCATCAAACTTGGCATACTTATTTTCAGGTCAAATCTAATCGTACGTGCCAAATTCCATCCCATTTGGACAAATATAAGACGTTTGCGGTGCAAAAAAAGGGTAAATCGGACGAAGTTATATATGGGAGCTGTTATATCCAAATCGGAACCGATCTCTATAAAATTTAACAAAGGTATTTCTGAGCTGCATTTTTATATATTTCCCCAAATATTGTTGTTACAGAGTGCATATTACGGCTGTAGAGGACAAAAATAACAAATCGGATGAACAATATATGTGGGAGCTATAGCTATATCTTAACCGATTTCGATCAAATTTGGCATACTTATTTTCAGGTCAAATCTGATCGTACGTGCAAAATTCCATACTATTCGGACTGATATTACACGTTTGGTGCACAATAAAAACCAGATCGGACGAAGATATATATGGGAGCTATATCTAAATTTTGTTCGATTTTCTCCAATTTCAATAGGGTTCGTCCTTGGGTCAAACAAATGATATGTGCAAAATTTCATCTGAGTAGGGCAATAAATGCGAACTGTACTTTGTTTACAAATATACATGGACAGACGGACGGACGGACATGCATGAATCGACTCAGAATGTGATTCTGTGCAGATCATCAAAAGGAACTATGGGGTCTATCTCGTTTCCTTTTGCCTGTTACAAACAAATGCACAAAGACATAATATCCTGACCACCTTGTGCTGTAGGGTATAAAAATGTTAAAATGTACGTGAGTTATCAGATATGACAGATATACAGGGTGGGATAAAAAAAAACTGCAACAAAGTCAAACACCATAATTTCTATTTTTTTTTTTAAATTTCATTGAATAAAAGCAAAAAATATCGGAAATAGCATCAAATTTTAGAATAAGTTTAGATTTGTTCGAATTGGCAGGAAATGTTCCCTTCAAACGATCAATGAAACCGTCACATGCTAGCCGAGTATTGCTCTGCGGTATTTTGACCCATTTCCGGCGAAGCGCTTGCTTGAGGTGATCGACACTTTGGTATTTTTTAGTGCCAACCTTGCTTTCCAAAATAATCCAGAGTCAATAGTCCAAGGGATTGGTGGTATCCGGAAGATTTGGTGGCCATTGTGCGCTGGAAATAAAGCGAGGAACCTCATTTCGTACCAATTATTGGGTGATGCGTGCTGAGTCTAGTTGGAATGTATAAGGTCTGCGGCCAAAGTGTTTTGCGTGCCCAAGGCTTTAATACACCCTCCAGAATATTTTCGCAACAATATTCGACATTTATCCTGAGGCCACGGTCGATTAATACAAGCGGAGAGCGATCATCGGCTGTTATGGCGGCCCACACTATCACCATGGCTGGTGCTTGAGTTCTGGTGGCCAACCGAAAGTGCACATTTTCAGCTGACCTCTTTGTGAAGTAAACACCATCAGTGTGTTTGTTAACCAACTGCTGGACAACGAATGTTTTCTCATCGGAGACAACCAAATTCGGCTGTTCACCACTTCCACGCCAAGCGAAGTAACTCTTTAGCTCTTTTGAGTCTATTTTCTTTCTGTTGCGGTGTAAGTTGTTGCACTTTTTGGAATTTCAATGGCTTTACCCTGAGCTCATTTTTCAATATTTGCCGAATGGAATATTGCGATATGTCGGCCACTGCGACGCAGGTTTCTATCAAGTCGCTTCTTTACTTTTCGAACTATTTCTGCTGATGTTGCTGTTTTTTTTCGGCCACTTTCTTGACGTCGGGCTACGCTACCAATATCACGGTAACGAACGATGGTACGAGACACAAAAGATTTATTCACATAGCCACTTGTGGTTTTCCAGCCAAATATAAAGAAATCACACTATCACGCTTCCTGAATTCCATCACGAATAACTTTTTTTCTGGAAAATTCTCACCAAAATGCTTGTTTGTCCCCTTGTAAACAATAAAATGAGCTGTCACTGGAATAATTTTAACAGCTGTCGGACGAGTGGCTTAGAAATCACAGCAGTCTGAAATTGGTTGCAGTTTCTTCACCTCATCCTGCAAGTATTGGAAATTGTGACCATCTGTGGGTGAGGTACCAGAAGTAGTGGACCGACATAGTTCAATTTCACATCAGACCTTATGTTAATAAAAATATTGTGAAGTGTGTAATTGGAAGAGAAACGGATGCTGATTTCGAATTTTATAATCGTTTTGGTTATTCAAAACTTTGACCCTTTGTGGGTGAGGTACCAGAAGAAATGGTCCGATCTGTACCATCCTTATAACAGATCTTGTGTTGATGGAAATATTGAGATGTACCAAATCTGAGTGGAATCGGACGTCATTTTCGCGTTTTATGAGCTTCATGGATACTCAAAATGTTGAGCCTTTGTGGGGGAGGTCCCAGAAGGAGTCGGCCGATATATTCCATATTCACCCCAGACCTTGGGTTAATAAAAATATTGTGATGTGTGTAAATTACAGGGAATCGTATGCTTATTTTGAATTTTATAATCGTTTGGGTTATTCAATACTTTGACCCTTGTGGGGTAGGTACCACAAGGAATGGTCCGATCTCTACCATCATTATTGGAGATCTTGTGTTGATGGAAATATTGATATGTGCCAAATCTGAATGGAATCGGATGTTGTTTTCGCGTTTTATGGGCTTCATGAATATTCAAAATTTTGAGCCTTTGTGGGAGAGGTATAAGAAGGAGTGAACTGGTATATTCCATCTTCACCCCAGACTTTGGGTTAATAAACATATTGTGATGTGTGTAATTTGAAAACAATAGGTCACTTACATGACATTTTATAAAACTTATAATTATTCAAAATCTTGAGCCTTTGTGGGGGAGGTACCAGAAGGAGTGGACCGATATTGTCCATTTTCGCACCTTACATAGCATTGGTGAAAATATTAGGATTTGCAAATTTGGAGCAAAATCGGATTATCCCTTCTCCCTCTCTGTGCAGTAAATTATTTTCTTTGAAAATGCTGACATCTCCGAACTCGATCTACGTTTGACAATAATATTCCAATGTACAAAGTTTGAATCAAATTGGATACTCAATTCGAGAGTTATCCAGACAGACGGACATCGCTAGATCAACTCCAAATGTCCTAAAACGGACATGGTCCAAGAGACCCAGGGTTTAAAAACTTTATTTCGATGAGCCACGTTTTGGCCGTATCAAATGATGTATACCCTCTCTAGGCTCTATGGCTGAGGGTATAAAATAGGTTTCAATTTAATTCGCGTATGCATCGATCAAATGATTTGCGCATAAATGGAACTTTCAAAAATTGATCTTCGTCTAGCCACGAAAATATCATCTAATGTGCCTGATGAGCCACTTAACCAATGGCAAAGTGCGTTGCGCGGGAATTCGCTAGTTTCCAATTTTCAATGTCATCTCCTTAGGTTTAATTCAAAAGAGAAAACTATCAAAAAAAATTGTTAGAGGTAGTCCGTTTAAGGCAGATGAGCTGCACTTGCTCAATTAGAACACAAATAACTGTAAATGTTAGCAATATTCTAGGTCACAGGACCATCAATCAATTCATTTCGGCTTTTTAAATGACCATCAAAGTCCATGCTTAAATACTGGTGGACAGACAAGGCATATCAACATAAAAGTGGGTGAGGGAGTAATGTTGAAAAAAGAGCCACCGATTGCAAACTACTCCTACCTATTTTTTTAACGGTAGGTACCTCTATCAATATTGTCTTTTTTCCCCTCTCGTAGCCGGCGCTCTTTATCCTCTCTCACTCACCTTACACTTGAATATTAGATGGATGATGGCAATAACGGGGCAACTGCTGTTCTGGTTACACAAAACAAAAACAAAAATCAACAACGCGCGTACTGCAATGCAATGCCAGCCAACACAACAAAAAAACAACAACAACAACGATAACGCCAACGGCAGCGGCAGCGGCGGCGGTGGCGGTGGCAGCAGCAGCAGCAACTACACATTTGTTGTTCTCACCGAAACAGAGAGCGCTGAGAGCACCAAACAAACAAAAATATATGTACATGCAATCAGGAAGTGGTGGAGCAGATGAAAGAGGCTCTTCTTCTATTTGCAAATGTGAGTACAACGTTCACTTCAGTCCGGCGACATGATGGGGCTGATGGCGGGTGGGTGAACACAGGGAGCTTAGGTGGGGTGGATACTATGAAAACTAAGCAGCAGTAGCAGCAGCCAGAACTGCTGCGTTGATGGTGACAGTGACAATCGAGAGTAAAAAAGCCAGCCGACAGTAGTTAGGCGGCAAGCAACAACGATGGCAAAGCGTTCGATGGCAACAACAACAACAAACTAACAAAATAATTGGAAAAGAAAAGCAAAAACAAATATAAACCAACAACTGCAAAAACAGCGGCACGTTGCTTGCCTGCCTGCCTGCCTATCACATACAATGTGCGGATAGCCATGCCACGGAAAAAAAGGAATAAAAATCGCAACAATAACAAAAAAAAAAAAAACACAGCAACAACGAACCCACCAAACACAACAACTAAAACACTCATACAATACACCAAATCGCCGTCGACGTCATTGTTGCTCTGTCGTATCCAAATCCAATGCAGTGTCGAACGAGAGGGCGGGAGCGCCTCCGAAACCGGGAAGATGATAGTGACGGCATAAACTAAATATCATATCATTGTCTTCGTTTCTCCGGCAAGAACATCATTGTCTTAATCATCACCAAAATTGGCCCGCCCGGACATACATATATACATATGCATGCTCCCGAATATATGAGTGCCCTACATAGCAATAGGTTTGTCTGGTTACTTTTCCTGTAGGAATTGTCCAGTTCCTTTTTTTAGGAGAGTAAGGTTGTTTTATTCTCTTTTTTGAACATCAAGCTATCAGCTGATTTGTCAAAACAAACCCAATTTCTCCACCATAAAAAAGGACACATTAAATTTGTTACTTTTTAAAAAAAAAGAGAAATGTTACATTCGCTCTGAGAGAACAGCTTTGGCCAGAAATTCTGGGAGCGGAAAACTAGTAAAAAATCCTCCAAAATTAATATTTCACCCAACCAAGATATTTTTAATCGCCCAAACTCGTCTAGCAAAAAAAGTAGAAAAAGAAAATGCCATATTTGTGGGCGCCCCTTTTATACCCTCCACCATACTCAGTATGGAGGGTATAATAAGTTCGTCATTCCGTTTGTAACTCATCGAAATAATAATTTTAGACATCACAAAGTATATACAGGTGTAACCAACTCCAAACTGCTGTCATTTCTAAGCCACTCATCCGACAGCTTTTAAAATTATTCCAGTGACAGCTCATTCTATTTTTTACAAGCGGTCAAAAGCATTTTGGTGAGAGTTTTCCAGAAAAAAAGTTATTCGTGATGGAATTCAGGAAGCGTGATGGTGTGATTTTTTTATATTTGGCCGGAAAACCACAAGTGGCTATCGTTAGAGCACTCCAGCATTTAAATGCTGTGAATAAATCTTTGGTGTCTCGTACCATCGCTCCTTACCGTGATACTGGTAGCGTAGCCCGAAGTCAAGAAAGTGGCCGAAAAAACAGCAACATCAGTAGAAATGGTTCGAAAAGTAAAGAAGCGTTTTGATCGAAACCCGCGTCGGAGTGGCCAAAAAATGGCTCGTGATCTGAACATATCGCAATATTCCATTCGGCCAATATTGAAAAATGAGCTGGGGTAAAGCTATTGAAATTCCAAAAAGTGCAAGAACTTACACCGCAACAGAAAGAAAACAGATTCAAAAGAGCTAAAGAGTTGTTTCGCTTGGCCGTAAGTGGTGAGCTGCCGAATTTAGTTTTCTACGATGAGAAAACATTCGTTGTCCAGCAGTTTGTAAACAAACAATATAATCGCTATTACTTACCAAAGAGGTCAGCTGAAAATGTGCACTTTCGGTTGGCCACCAGAACTCAAGCGCCGGCCATGGTGATGGTGTGGACCGCCATAACAGCCGATGTACGCTCTCCGCTCGTATTAATTGACCGTGGCATCAGAATAAATGCCGAATACTATCGCGAAAATATTCTGGAGGGCGTATTAAAGCCTTAGACACGCAAACATTTTGGCCGCAGACCTTGGACATTCCAACAGGACTCAGCTCCATCGCCCTCAGCACGCGCCACTTAAGAATGGTTACGGAATGAGGTTCCTCGCTTCATTTCCAGCGCACAATGGCCACCAAAATCTCCGGATACCAATCCGTTGGACTATTGTGTCTGGAGTATTTTGGAAAGCAAGGTTGGCATAAAAACTACCAAAGTACCGATCACCTCAAGCAAGCGCTTCCCCGGGAATGAGCCAAAATACCGCAGAGCCATAATTCATGCCAAAGGTGGCCAATTCGAACAAATTTAAACTATATAAGTCCAGGATATCCTACATCCCCCATATAACGGTACCTACCTATATATTCGGTTTTTTGTTCGTTGTTCGATATTTTGACGATTTTAGAGACTTTATTCACCGGAGTTGTTTCGTATTTAAAATTCCTAATAGGTACTACAACCTGTGACAGAAAATTGTCTATAAAGGTCCGGGTCTTTGTATAGGCCCCATATATCATTAACTCCCTATATTCGGTATTTTGACCATTTTAGGTACATTTCGTATTTGAAGTTCCTAATTGGTACTACAGCCTGTGGCAGAAAAGTGTCTATGAAGGCCCGGGTCTTTGTATAGGCCCCATATATCATTACCTCCCTATATTCGCTATTTTGACCATTTTAGGTACCGGAATTGTTTCATATTTCGTATTTGAAGTTCCTAATAGGTACTACAGCCAGTGACAGAAAATTGGCTATGCATGTCCAGGTCTTCGTATAAGCTCCATATATCAGTACCTCCATATATTCCGTATTTTCATGATTTTAGCTACGTATTTCGTATTTGAATATTGTAATGGCTTATGACAAATATTTTAGGTCCACGTTTTTCGTATAGACCCCAATAAAACGGCTCTATTCGGTTTTTTTTTTTTAGAATTTAACAGAATTTTTAAGTTTTTATTTTTTTTTTTTTTTTGTTTTGAAAATTTCTAAATTCGTTCCAAATGCTGGAGGGTATTCAAAGTTCGTGCCGATAAGGAGCAATTGGCGAAAGAATTAAAACCCGCAAATCGTCCGCAATGTCTTTATTTTGAATGGTATATGGTAATTTGTATTACCCATTTATTCAGATTGGGCGCCATAGTTATATCCATGGCATTCTCATCCAAAAGTGCAGATATTCGTAGGAACTTGATTCTTGACGTTATTAATGGCCCAATGTTCATGACTAGATGAAGTTTTGTGTAGCGTAATGGTTATGTCCAGATGTTGTCGATGGAAGTTTTGACAAGAAGATGCAGAGGTATTTTGGTTCGCAAAACATATTTATTTTCGTTAAGGTTTCAGCATGTCCCCTTGTCCCGAAGTTTAAGCATTTCCAGAAGTTTCACTCATATTTTACAGAAGTGTGACTTTATTCAAAGCGATACGTCCGTATACCGAACTTTAAAGAAATATCACATGTGCCAGACATAGGCACATAAAATGGATATGACTTGCCCAGTGTGCTTCCAGCATTTTTGCTGTTTTTTTATTGTTTTTAGTATTTTTATAGCATACTTTGAGGGGCTATAAATATATTGAGGTTAGAATACATAAAACGGCTAGCATAGGATCAAAATCGAAATGAGCCAACCTAAAACTTATTTGTTGTAGAAATATACCAGTAAATGTCTTGGAGAAAAGCAGAGATCGACCAAGGGTAATTCCAATCCAGGAAATTCGGGTTAGACCTTCCTGGGCGCATGATCCATGGTAGAAGACAATGAACAAGGAACTGTCAAACCAATTTTAGAATTTACATTTTTTTTTTTTGAAAAAATTATTCAAATTTGTAAAAATTGTTATAAAATGCATATCATAAAGACCTCCGATTGCCGTCGTATAGGAAAACATATACAAATCTACTTATTTAAAAAAAATAAAATTTTTTTGACATATCAATGCTTCTAAGTGTTGATGCATCTGCCTGTATTCTTCTACTATAGCATGACCCTTACATTCGTGAATGCATATCAAGAGATTTTTTTGTAAAAATATAGTATCGTCAAGAAGTTGGGGAATATAATCCAACTTGGGAGAAATTCCTGGTTTCATTCTACAAGTTTTGGACTGTATGTACAACTGTCGCCTAACGTTTCACAGGTGTGTAGCGTACAACTTTGGAAATGCCTATCTGTGTTATATTACAGGTTTTAGATTTCATCTACAACTGGCGCCCACCGTTTCAACTGTGTACAGTGGCGTGAGGCGACCATAAAATGTAGGCGCTTTTGAACTTTATGCACAACTGGCGCCCAAATGTATACAGTGACGATACTGTGGAAGTCGTGGATAATAATAATCAACCTTAGTAGAAACTACTGGTATCATTTTAAGGGGGTTTGGACTTTATGTACAACTGGCGCCCAACATTTGGAATACGTACAGCATCGTCAGGCAGCCGTAAAATGTAGCCGTTTTTTTAACTTCATGTGCAACTGGCCCCCATATGTATACAGTATCGTCAAGAATTCGGGGAATATGACAAAGCAACCTTGAAAGAAATTCCCGGTTTCCTGCTACGAATTTCGGACTGCATATACGTACAACTGGCGCCCAATGTTTCAAACGTGTGCAGCGTACTCAGGCAGGCATGAAATGTTGTAAAAGAACTTTGAAGGTATCGACCCGTGTAATCTTACAGGTTTTAGATTTCATGTACAACTGGCGCCCAACGTTTCAACTGTGTACAGTGGCGTCAGGCAGCCTTAAATGTAACCTCTATTGAACTTCATGTACAAGTGGGGCCCGAACGTATACAGTATCGTCAGCAATATAACAAACCAATTTTGGGAGAAATTCCCGGTTTCATGTTACGAATTTCGGAATGCATGTACAACTGGCGCCCAACGTTTCAAACGTGTACAGCGTGTCTCAGGCAGCCATGGAATGTTGCAAATCATCTTTTGGAAGTGTCGATCTGTGTTATATTACAGGTTTTAGATTTCATCTACAACTGGCGCCCAACGTTTCAAATGTGTACAGCATAGTCAGGCCTCTGAAGTTTAACCTCTATTAAACTTCATGTACAACTGGCGTCAGGCAGCCATAAAATGTAGGTGCGTTAAGGTTTCAGCATGTCCCCTTGTCCCGAAGTTTAAGGATTTCCAGAAGACTCATCCATATTTTCCAGAAGTGTGATAACATTTAAAGCGGTACGTACCTATACCGTACTTCAGACATAGGCAAATGTACTTCAGACATAGGCAAATGGCTTGACCACTGTGCTTCCAGCATTTTTGTTGTTGTTTTTGTATTTTTTTGTTGTTTTTGTATAGGTTCCATCTATACATTTGAACAAGCATCCCTACTGCATGATGTCGCCGAACTAGGTATGCAAGTAAAGCTATCCGCATATACAAACATGTGTATCTACATACATATGTATATACGTGTGTATGTATATCCATACGAGGCATATATACGTACATGTAGTTTGTTGTTGTACGTTCATTTTTTTTTTGTTCTAGTGGTTATTTTTCATAGAGAACTACAACAACAATAACGACGACGAACGGCATCAGCAGTCAGACTGAGCTACCAGTCAGCTAGCCAGCCAGCCAGTTAGCCAAAGTTACCGAAAGAATGGACGAGAACGAACGACAGAACAATTGAATGTCAATATGACTAAACGACCGACCGACCAAACGACCTAGCAACAAATCCGACTACAAACGACATACATACCTACAAACTAACGAGAAAACCGTGCTGAAATCATGCCACTCACTGAAAATATCCTCGTCGTTTTACCTCCTCCCCCACACACACACAAACACACTCACACATCCCTATATACAAACAAGCAGAGAAAACTACACGGCTCCCGCATAAGCCTCCTTCCGCACTCCCTGCTGCCAACGTTCGTCGTTCCAACGTTAGCCAGCCAGGCATCAGATCCAAGACAACCATCCACACATATTTACACACCAACAGTTTTGCTGGCTGCTTGCCTGCGACACTGCCTTACTTACATCCAGATACACAACAAAGCTGTCGACCGACCAACGAACGAACGACAACGACGACGATGACGCTGAGCAAAGCAGTCACAGCTCTACTCCATCTATCCATCCATCCAACCAACCCGCCAGGCAGCTAGCACAGCAACACCACGGCCTGCTTTGCCTGGCTGTGCCTGCAATGAAGGGAACAAACCGCTGTGCTAGCTGGATGGCTGACTGCCTGCCTGGCTGGCTGGCTCAACGTCGCATGTAGTTACGTACTCAGAGGAGATAAGTTGTGAGAGAATCAACAGCAATAGCAACGGCAACAACAACAACAATGGCGAACGAACAACAACGAACGACCGACTGTGTCGCGCTGACGTTCAACATTCTTTGTGCGAAAACTCAAACGCACATATACACACCGTTCGAACGAACGACGACGACGACAACAATGGCAACAACAACAACGAACAAGCTTTTTTGTTGCTCAATGTGGAAATGTGTCGGTGTGTGTGTGCGCGCGTTTGAAGCTGTTATTTTTGTGAATTCCATTTTGTGTTTTAAATTCGCTTTGCCATCCACAACAGCCTGCCGCCTTCCTGCCTGGCCTGCCTTGCCTGTTTGTGTGTCCGCCACATCTATCCAACATTCGTCCATCCATCCAGCCAGCCAAACAGTCAATAGTCCGCACGCCCAATCTTCTTCTCCGTCGTTTCCAGGGTGCAGAAGGCAGGCAAACGGATCCAAAATCTCGTTTGATTTCATCTGAAGTAGGGGAAAACCGCTGTCACATTTCTGTCCTGCCTGTACTGACCTCCGAATTCTGATACTCCGCCAAACGTCCTATTTTCCAAAATATAATTTAAAAATATGCATCCACTCCTACTCACAACCAAACATAATCAACATCAATTTTGCATTCCGCTCTTTCCGCAAATCAAATGCTAAACACCTTCCCCTCGGGGATATCTTATTTAATGCTTGCCTCAACAAAATGCAACAAGTGTCGTCATAATAATTTCAATTTCATTTTGAAATTCAAAAAAGGAAGTATGGATAACATCAAAGTGATTTCAGGATATCAAATGATCCACATAAAAGGAAACACTGCTGCTCATTTGAATAGGCGCACTGTCATATTGATGATTGTCATTGGCTTGCGTAGGACCAAAGTCGAACTAAGCCAACCTAAAACTTCTTTGATCCTCTTCCAAGAAGCCAGTCAATGACTTAAGCCAGTCAACAAACAAAAAACGTTTTATGTACTCTCACCTTTAGTTATGCAATACTACATAGCGTTTTTGGAGAGCGTCTAAAATAAGCTGATAATAAGACACTAGCATGATGCGTAATTGGACCTGAAGGCAGATTGGGTGTCTTAGAAAAAAGCAGAGATTGACCAAAGGGTAATACCTATCCAGGAAATTCTGATAAGACCTTCCTCGACAAACCTTGGGACAAATTCCTGGTTTCAATCTACTAGTTTTAGACTGCATGTACAACTGGCGCCCAACGTTTCAAACGTGTGCAGCGTACTCAGGCAGACATGGAGTGTTGCAAATCAACGTTGGAATTGTCAATCTGTGTTATATTCCAGGTTTTAGATTTGATCTACAACTGGCGCCCAACGTTTCAACTGTGTACAGTGGCGTCAGGCAGCCAAAATATAGGGGCTTTTGAACTTCATGCGCAACTGGCGCCCAAACGTATACAGTATCGTCAGGAAGCCGTGGATAATGTAGCCGCTTTTGAACTTCATGTAGAAGAAACCTTCAGCCTTAGAAGAAACCACCGGTATCATTCTACGGGGTTTGGACTTTATGTACAACTGGCGCCCAACGTTTGCAATACGTAGAGCATCAGTCAGGCAGCCGTAAAATGTAGCCGCTTTTGAACTTTATGTACAACTGTCCCCCATACAGTATCGTCAAGAATTCGGGGAATATGACAAACCAACCTTGAAAGAAATCCCCGGTTTCCTGCTACGAATTTAGGACTGCATGTACGTACAACTGGCGCCCAATGTTTCAAACGTGTGCAGCGTACTCAGACAGGCCTGAAATGTTGCAAACCAACTATGAAGGTATCGACCCGTGTAATCTTACAGGTTTTAGATTTCATGTACAAATGGCGTCCAACGTTTCAAATGTGTACAGCATAGTCAGGCAGCCGTAAAATGTAACCTCTATTGAACTTCATGTACAACTGGCGCCCGAACGTATACAGTATCGTCAGGAATATAACAAACCAATTTTGGGGAGAAATTCCCGGTTTCATGTTACGAATTTCGGACTACATATACAACTGGCGCCCAACGTTTCAAAGGTGTGCAGCGTACTCTGGCAGCCATGGAATGTTGCAAATCAACTTTGGAAGTATCGATATGTGTTATCTTATAGGTTTTAGGTTTCACATACAACTGGCGCCCAACGTTTCAACTGTATACAATGGCGTCAGCTAGTAGTGGATAACAGCAAACTCTCGGTTTCATTCTACGAGCTTTGGATTTTATGTACCACTGGCGCCCAACATTTCAAAATGGGCAGCGTAGTCAGGCAGCCATGGAATGAAGCAAACCAACTTCGGAAGAATCGATCTGTGTAATCTTACGGATTTTGAACATCAGGCACAACTGGCGCCCAACGTTTCAATATGTGTTAATACACCTTGAAAGAATAGATCTGTGTAATTTTCCGGATGTTTGACATAATGAACAACTGGAGCCCAATATTTTAGATGAGTTCGGTGACGACAGGTTGTCGTGGAAAATAAACAACCAACCTTAGGTAAAACTCCCTGTTTCTTCCCCTGGGGTTTCAAATGTGACAGTGGCCTGTTGTATCCTACGAGTTGTTGGTAGGATAACCAATACAACTGGCACCCAACGTTTCAAAAGTGTGGAGAATAGTAAGGCAGCAAAAAATGCAGCAAACCAACAGTGTTTTCATTTCACATTTTCACAGACCAAGAATTGCTTCCCAGAGCCATGCTGTAAGCGCATTGTCCGCTCAATGCCAATGCTTTGGGTTTGAGTTCAGTGAATTAAGGTCTTCATACATTCGACTTTGGCAGGGATTTCCCCTCAAGGAAATTTATTTTCGATTCGGATAAGATTTATCATTGATCGCTGATATGTTAAATGTTACGAATACGTTATATGTCACGTCATTGTGGATGTTACGTATACGCTACGACCCTAGGTCTCTTTGGACCTAATCCGTTTCAGGACATTTGGAGTCGATCTAGCGATGTCCGTCCGTCTGTCTGTCTGGTTGGATAGTATCCGAGTTGATCCAAATTTGGTACATCGTAATATTATTATCAAACGGAAATGGGCAATATCGATCCACTACTTGTGGTACCTCTCACACAAAATCTTAACATATTCAAAGAAAATAATTTACTGCACAGAGAGAGAAAGGACAATTCGAGTTTGCTCCAACTTTGCAAATCCTAATATTTGCATCTGTGCTAGGTCAGGTGCGAAAATGGAGAATATGGATCGACTCCATCAAGTACCTCCCCCACAAAGGGTAAACATTTTGAATAATTATAACTCATATAAAATTTGATGTAAGTCTCGGAATATCTTCAAATTATACACATCACAACATTTTTATTAACCCAAGGTCTGGTGTGAAGATGGAACATATCTCCTTCTGATACCTCCCCCACAAAGGGTCAACATTTTGAACATTCATGAAGCTCATAAAACACGAATTTAACAACCAATTCCACTGGAATTTGGCACATCTCAATTTTTCCATCAACACACGATCTGTTGTAAAAATGGTAGAGATCGGACCATTTTTTCTGGTACCTCCCTCACAAAGGGTCAAAGTTTTAAATAACAAAAACGAGTATAAAATGCGAAAAAAAACATTCGGTTCTCTACATATTACACACATCACAATATTTCTATTAACCCAAGGACTGGTGTTAAGATGGGATATATTGGTCCACTCCTTCTGGTACTTCCCCCACAAAGGTTCAACATTTTGAGCTCATAAAACTTGGTACATGTCAATATTTCCATTACAACCGTATCTGTTAAAAAGATGGTAGAGATCGCACCATTTCTTCTTGTTCTTTCTTCTTCCACATATCTCATACTAAATCTGGCACGTTGTAATATTTATATCAGTCTTAGGTCAGATACGAATTGGTCAATAATGCCCAACCTTCCACATAAAGGGGTCATTTCCAAATTGATATATATATTTGTCCATTGTATATACAAAAATCAGAGATGGGAACCTGTCTTCATGTAGTTAAATTTGACATGAAAAACTACAAAAACGCAAAGATGGATATTATTATTTGAAATGAGTCGTCTTTTTCTCTCTAATTTCTAATGTGGTGACATTTGCATAACATATCTCCAGAAGAGAACTAAGAAAGACCTCCAAACTATAGATGACCCCTCGAAGGGATAGAATTCATAGAAAACTTCACTTTTCAACACATGGCTGCATATTTGCAATTCCTTTTCACGTCGCAAAGGATCCTCATGGCAAGAAGTGAGAGATCGCAATGGGTATCATCGGCGGGAAAGGATAGATGGAACGTACATCCATCTCCCATTTCTGTTCTCTCTCGCAATGTCATTACCTACATTTCAGTGCATACACTCAGCAGTTCAGTTTCTCTTCTATTGCTCTCCTCTTATGTTGTCTGTCAATGGCGGGGAAAGGGGGTGGATGGGGAGGTTCGGTTCGTTCTAAGGCTCTTGAAAACTGAAAGCAAGGCGCGCGAATCAACAGTCCAATATTTTTTGCCGCTGCTTTCAATAACAAACGTACATACTTACACACAGCTGTGTATGTATGTATGTTTGAGTGTGTGTGTCTACAACACAGCAGCAGCAGCAAACGTGGGTTCTTGCGAGTTTGGTCGGAACTTGCACAGATTTGTGTGTACGTATGTACGTGTGGTGTGTGTATGTGTGTCAGTGTATGTACTGCGGTGATGTGGAGAGGACCAACAACAACAACAGCAACCGAAACGACATCGACGATGTCTACAACGAACGGCAACGACAGCGTCAACATAGATGATGATGGTGATGTGTTTTTGCGTTGTTGTTCTTGTTGTTGTTGGTGTTTTTTTAGGAATACGAAAAACGTCTCCCCACCACCGTACGTACGTACGCCTGCCTGCCGCCTGCCCACCAGCCAGCCAGCCAACTTGTGCTTGCAGCAGTGTACTCGTCGTCCATGGTATGGCCTGGCAGATAGCTGCTAGATGATGGGGAGAGATGGTTAATGAGGTGTCGTTGTTGTCGCCGCTGCCATAGGCCGCCACGGCTACCATTGTTGCCATCGCGCCACCCTCCCTCCACCCCTCGCCCCCCTTGGGATCTCTTGTTCTACTCCTTTTGCACTACACATCACCCATAACAGTGATGGTGTGGTTGTTGTTGTTGCTGCTGCTGTTGTTGTTTTTATGCAATGCTCTGGTGTTGGCTTTGACGTGAAGAAGGCAAACTTTGGATGAGCGAAGGTGGTGGAGGGCGGGGAGAAGGTTCAGGGGCTTTGAATATTGGCTGGTGAGTATGGATGCGACGATGGTGTCTTGAATGGTGAATAGTGGCATGCCTGCCCTGCCAAGCGTTGTACTCTATTATGATGTTTTATTTTCAAGCAGACGAAGTAGACATTCTGATGGTCGGCGGGTCGGTCTGTCGGACGCTCGTTGACTGTAGTCGTTCAGGCAGTTGCTGTTCCTCAAAACTGCACTGTGTCAAACAACTAGCCAGATATTGGCTTGGGCCAAGAAGTCCATCAATGGGTGGATGAATAGTAGATGTTGTTGCTGCTGGTTGTTTGTTTATTGTTGGCGTTGTTGTTGTTGCCAACGAACGCCAAACTACAACAACAACAACACTGGAAATATTCAGCAGTTGCCTACTACACCAACGTTAAATGGGCTCTTTTACCCACTGCGAGTCGAGTCAGCCAGTCGGCACACAGTTGCTGGTCCTCCATCCTTTGCCCTTCATGGCCACACAGAGCTCCTGTTTTGTTATTTCAATGACCGCCACAGCCTTTGTACACCACCACAGCTCGCAGGAGATACGCGCAGTTGCTGCCCATGTATTTGAGCTCTGTAACGGCTGCTGCGACAGTCGCCAATGCCTACAACAAAACCCGGTGGTTGTTGGAAGTCTGCCTGCTGCTGCTGCCGCCGCCTGCCTGCCTGGCTTGCTTGTTGGTTTACTGGCTGTTTCGCACATCTGAAATCGTTGGTCTCTCATTCAAGTGTCCAACTTTTGTCGGAGCGGTCGCATCAATAACGTAACGCAACGGAAATTTTGTAGCGCAAAACTCTTTTCGAAGGTGCGCGGCGCGACAGCGGAGGAAGAGCAAAGGAACAAAAAAAAAAAGACAACACAATAACAAGCCCCAATAAAACAACAACAACGGCAAACTAAAACACCAGAGTGGTGTAGTGCGTCGCGGCGTGTGACCGTGTGTGTGTGTGTGTATAGCAATTACATGTATGCCTGCCTGGCTGTGGTAGTGGTTGGTGGCTGGCTGGCTGACTGTCTGACTGTTTGGCGGTGGCTCACTCTGTACTAGTCGTTCAACAATTTCCTCGGTTCGCTTCCATTTAATCAATGAATGACAACAACAACTACAACAAATAGGCACCTTGGCGTTCTAGAAAACTGAAAGAAAAAACAACACCAACAACTTACTACCCATAGTCGAAAGTTATATATTCTCGAAAATAACGGGTGGCGTTAGAACACCCTCCAGCAGCAGCAGGCCTTTGTCCAAGATGGGTACCCAGCAGGAACCCTGCAATACCGCCAACACCAGCGCCGTCTCCGCCCTCAATAAACCCCTGCGAACAACACAGCGCGGCGGTACCAGTGAATCCTCCACAACATCGGATAATACCAGCGACTTCATTGAGATTGTCAAGAAGCACGACGTCGTCTACAACACTCACCATCCCGATTACAAGAACGTTGAAGTCAAATTGAAGATTTGGAATGAAATCGCCAACGAAATTGGCTTATCAGTGGGTATGTATGGACAATTTGATTAGCAGCGGTGCAGTGGTATTCACTTCTGGCGCCCCGTCCCTCACCTGTCCCTACTTTTGTTTTGTTGGTTTGAGTTGCATTTTTTCACTTTGTCAGTGGGACCGCTCGCTTACGTTGGGGCCCAGTGTGTGAACGGGCGCGTATGTGTTTGTGTGTGCGAAAGCGACAAATCATGACCATTTTCTGTGCTTCTTCTCCCCTACGGTCGTCAACGTTGTTTTTTGCTTGCAAAAAAAAAAAAAACATTATCTTCAGATACACATTAGCTGCTGCGGCGTTGGGCCATTGCAAACTCTCGGCCAGCATGAAAATGTATCTAAATGGCGAAAGAACAACGAATAACAAACAAAAAGATACCAAGGAAAAAACAAACAAACAAAACAAAATACTAAACAATAACAAATCCCAAGTACCATAGTTTTTGACATCGTGGAAATGTGTGTATTGTTGAGAGAAGAGAGAGGGAGAGCGCGCGCTAGAGAGATAGTAATGGCATTCGTTGTTTGTAAATGGATAGCTGCTGTCACTAGAGTAGAATTGCAATGTTAAATGTGTGATGCCATTGTAGCGTTTTTTTTTAGCAAGACTTATAAGGAAAACTTCGATAAAAACTGCATTTGGTGGAATTTGAGGCTCAATTCTTGTTCTATGGAAATGTGAAATGAAAAAAAACTATTAAGGAAAGATCATGACAATTAAGTTTGATGACAACAATTATAATTTAACTTTTGGGAGATAAATTACCAAATTTATCTCCCCACATTCCTGTCTTCCAACGGTAGCACAATAACAGTTTGTTTACATATAAACGGGTTAACCCACTGGACTTGGTTTAAAATTGTCATATCCATACCTAAACTTCAAATCAATCCTAATAAAGTAGGTTAACTGTAAAAAGTTCTAACATAAACGTGTCATAACAGGTGTATTCATTGGAAGCAATGTAATTGTTGTACGAAAAAAGCCCATCACTACAAAAACAAGATTTGCTAGTAGCATTTGCGTCGAAATTGAATTGTTCTGTGAATTTTGATAGCAGGATACAGATTAAAAATACTGAATATTTCTCAAACTAACTTCATATCAGAGCTCCCATTCTCGATTAAATCTCGTTCGAATTCAAGTAATGGTATTAAAATCGGCTTGAAATCAAGCAAATTGTAATTGTTTAACCAAATCACACCTTGCAATATTCTCGCCTTGATATCGAGCTATTTTGATTAATGAAAACTGTCTGTGTGCCTACTTTTGCCAGACCCTGGTTTAATTGTCGGTATTTGAAAGGCACATTTTTAATACATACAATATTCAAGCCGAATTGAAGATTTTTCAGCATTTTTCACGTTTTGTGAATGATCCTTTTTAATAAAAGGGTATTGGTTGGAAATTGGCAATGAAAATTAGAGAGAAAAAAGAGACAGCACATAGCAGTCCTGCGAAGAGTTTGGGTATTTATTGAAGGAGCATTTGGCTTAAAATTATTACCACAAACCAATCTTATCTGCGTCATATTTTCATTCTGGGATCTTTTGGAGTAAAACTCATGGCTTAATAAGAGGGAGCTTAAGGGTGCTCAATTTCAAATTGTTTCTTGATAAAACTTGTATTTTATATGATTGCGTATTGGGATCTGTATTACGTTAAGCCCCCACCATTCTATAGAGGGTACATTAGCATTGTCATTCCGTTTGTAACTCCTCTAAATACTTATGATAGACGCCCTACAAAATTTATATTCTGGATCAGCGTAAAATTCCAAGATGATTTAGCGATGTCCGTCTGTCAGGGTGTATTGTCTGTCCGTCTGTCTGTCTGTCACGCTATCTTTCGAACGAATTGAGATAGAAGGTTAAAATTTTGCACACATGTGTATTTCCCCAGTAGACAGGTCTTCGTATAGGCCGCATATAATGGTACCTCCCTTTATTCGGTATTTTGATGATTTTAGGGACTTATTTGCCGGAATTGTTTCAAATTTTCCGTATTTGAGAACCTTAGTGGGTACTACAGCCTATGACAAAAAATTACTTTTGCAGCTCCTCGTCTCCATATAACCCCGAATAAAGCTAATAATTTAACGGTATTTTTCGGAATCTGATGAAATTTTTCAAATTCCTTTTAAATGGTGAATGGTTTAAAAAGTTCGCCCGGCCTTAGCTTCTTTTTCACATGTTATCTCTAATCAACCTTTGTCGAAAAAAACCCATCAATTATGTTGTTTGACCTCAATATCTAGTCTTTATCTGAATATTTAATTCCTTATCCCATTTATCCTGTAATATGTGTTATACTTTTTTTTGTGAAGTTTACCTCTTTTTCTTGGACTTGCAGTTGTAGGATAATCTAATGTTGCCTGATTTCAATCCCATCTACTTATATCGGATGCTAACATGTATTTAATCTTTGTGATTACTCCTCCTTCCGCATTTTATATTGGCTCTATGAAACAATGGAAAACAATCTGATAAAATGTGACCTTGCCTTACATTTTGATCTTAGACATGTAGTCTAATAAAATGTGATTTTTTTCGAAAAGCGTCTTGGCCAGGACGAAAATTTAAATTTCGTGATCTACTGTTGTATGTTCTTCGCACTGGACTCATAAGTCTGATGCAAATTCTTTTTATTTTTTCCCCTCATTAATTCTAAGTTATATCTTATTTAATTGTGCTATCTGGTGGTCAATAAATGATTGAAGGGCCTTTGCGCAACGCACCGGAGTAGTGACAATTAAATAACAATCTAAAAACCATGTTTCATTAAAACTCTTTGGGTATAAATATCATGATTTAAGCCCACCTTTTGCGATGTTTTTGACTGATGTTCGTCTTTTACCTGCCTTTCCTAGGCTTGATTAACGTTTTTATTATTTTTGTTTTAATAATAACTAACCAAATGTTTAATATTATTAAACGAATCAAGATTTCAGTTCTTCACCGATTTTTTTTCCTAATTGGAAAAGAGTAGCGACTTTTAACATCGTCAAAAACACTGAACCCTAAAGCGATGAGTTAACATCACTGAGAGCGGCAAATGGGAGAGGAGAATTGTATAAAGACATCATAAAAAAATCTATAAAGATGAATATAAAAACAAAGCAGGTGAAAAACAAAACATTTTGTTTGACAGCAGCATGTTGTTGTTTTAGTAGGCATAGTGGAAATATATGAGATGTCAATACGTCGTCTTTCTCTCCGCTCTCTTATGGGGGTAAATATCCCTTCTTGTAAAAACACCTACTACAGATGTCAGATATCAATCTGAAGGGGGCGATTTTTTTTTTTTGTTTTTCTTTTCGTAAGGGTAGATATGTACATATGGATGTATGTAGGCGGTTAATAACGTATGTGTATAATATACGGGAAAATATTTAAGAAAATAAAGGCAATTATGACTATTTCAATGGGTCAACTTTAGTTTCTCCCCTACTCTACAGCATTCATTCGAAATTTTGGAACTCCCAATTTCTGAATTTATTGTATAACATACACATATACCGAAATTAAATGAGTTCCTAAAATCTAATTTTCATTTTCCATTTCAGATGCCTCCAAAAGAAAATGGAAAAATTTACGCGACAGCTATACCAAATATTTGCGCTCATTTCGTGTCGGCTCGAAGACATCCAAGAAATATCAATTTTGGGCCCACGCAGATCATATGGAATTCTTAAAACCCTATCAGGGTCCCGGCAGGTAAGGCTAAACAGCAACAGCATAGCCATGGGCTGAGTTCTGATAATTCTTACATTTCAGATCCAACAATGGCATAATCATTACTAAAGACGAAGAAGAAACTGAATGTGATTTGGGCTTTCAAGTTTTGACCAAGGCCACCAGTAATTCCACCGACGACGATGTTAAGCCAACCTCCTTGGCCAACACAACTGCAGCTAACATATTCGCCACATCACTGGCCAGTGTTTTGCCCAATTTCGTTGGTGGTGGTGGGGGTCTTATAACATCCTCAGCATTGGGTCTTACCACCACTTCATCTGCAACCACAAACGGTTTTTCGGGCGGGTCGGGAGGCCCACTTGTTTTGCCAGTGCCATCGTTACCTACCGTACAATTACCACCCTCATTGACCGCAAAACCCATGATGACAGGGGGTATAGGAAATCCAAGCAGCAGCACTTCATCCTCCACCACCACCCCATCCTTGGGAGTTTCAATTGCACTTTCAACGCCATCGTCATCATCATCTGCATCGATCAGCACATCGAATGGCACAACCTCAACGCCTCTCATTTCAGCTTCAATGGCAGCAGCAGCAGCTACCGTTTTGACCACTCCCTCATCTATGGCATCACAGATATTTGCTCTACCCCAGTTGTCGGCCAAAGGAACAATTCCAATGCCATCTAGTAATACCGCCAGTTCTGTGGGTTGTCTCATCATTGAACCTCAACTCTTCGCCTCGGCTGATACTTTCAAAAAGGAGCTTACCAATGTTAGCACCGCCTCATCGTCATCTTCAAGCACCTGTACCACACAAATAACCCCCTCCAATTTACACATTTATCCCAACATCAGTGCTCAAGTCTCACAGTCATCATCATCTGCGGCCACAGCAAATACAACAAATTCAAATCGCCTGAATCCTCCCTTGATAACGAAGATAAGGCGTGTGCAACCATCACCCCATCAAACTCCAGCACCCATAAATCTAAGTTTCAGCAGTTCGCCCGCGGCTCCAGTAACATCGACATCACCAGCTTTGTCATCACTGGGTTTAAATGCTGCTGCCCTCAATGGATTCTTGCCCACAGTACCGCCAAATCTCCTGTCAACTTTTGCCACAAATTTTGCTCAAGCCAATTTAGGATCCACGGCCACAATCACAACGCCATCGAATAGTTTCCCCGGCAGTGGTGGCGGGGGTCCCTCACCAGCTAAACGTCTCAAAACCGCTGAATTGGAAATATCTGCCATATTACAGGCCAATAGAGATCTGGATGCTAATACCCTGTTTTTCTTGAGTTTGGCTCGTTCCGTACGCTCCATGCCAACAAAATTCCAATCGTTGGCGAAAATGCGCTGCATGCGAATAGTGAGCGACATTGAATTGGAATTGGATAATGTGAATTGTGAGAACGGTGATGGCAGTGCCACCAAGTACTGTACAAACAATACCGATTCACCACCAACCGCCTTTGGCAGCAACATCAATGAGCCCTCGCAATTGGAACATTTTGTCTATGTAATGTCGCCATCGAGGGTGGAGGGAATGATTGAACTGTCATCGGATGATGAGAATGGTGGTGGTGGTGGTGTCGGAGCTGGTGCTGCTGCTGGCAGTGGTGGTGGTGGTGCTACAGGAAATGGTGTCATAGGTTCTAGTAATTAGGATTACTGGCGAATGTTATTATGTATGGAATTTAATTATAGATGTACGTCTTTCTATTGATGGTGATGAGCTGATCACCCATCTTAACTCTATGTGCTTTTAATTTTACGAAGCTTATTTTCTCAACTCTCAGTCTCAGTATTTATAGAACAAATATAATTTGTTAAAACATCACAAAAGGAAAACTATTAAATTTTCCAAATTTTAATTTTTGGTAAAAATTATACATGGGGGTATTGGATCTATAATGTCTTCTCCTTACAGTATTAGTTATATGCTAATAATTATATAAGTAGAAGGCTTCGTAAATATCTTCTTTGCACAACGGACCACTTAAGGGTATATTATAGAATGACTTCTGTCCTAGGAGGCCGTATCATAAAAAACCTCATAGAGGTCTTTAATTTGAAGAAGATCTCATAACGGAATTAATATTAACAAGTAAAATAGTATCAGTCGGTTTTGCCGACCTGATGCCTTGAGCCTTGAGTTATGATTATTTAAACTTTTGACCCTTTATGGGGAGGTTCCGTTGGAGCAGTTGACCAATTCGTATCTGATCTAAGACTGATATATATATTACAACGAGTCTGATTTGAACTATATCGACTACTTTGTGGTTTAGGTACCAGAAGGGGTTCGCAAATATAAATCATCTTCACAACAGGTCCTACGTTAGCAAAAATATTTGGATGTGTGCAATTCGAAGACAGTTGGAAGCTTATTTCGCTTTCTTTGGGTGTTTTGTTTTTCAAAAATCTTGAACCCTGTGTGGTAGAGGTACCAGAAGAAATGGTCCGATCTCTACCATCTTTATAACAGAAATTGCTTTGACATAAATATTGAGATGTGTAAAGTTTAAATAGAATCGGATTCAAATTTTGCGTTTTATGAGCTTCATGAATATTCAAAATGTTGACCCTTTGTGGGGGAGGTACCAGAAGGAATGGTCCGATCTCTACCATCTTTATATCAGACCTTGTGTTGATCGAAATATAGAGATGTGTCAAGTCTGAAAGGAATCGGCTGTTAATTTCCTGTTTTATGAGCTTCACGAATATTCAAAGTATTGTCCTTTGGGGAGGAAGGTACCAGAAGAAATGGTCCGATCCCTACCATCCTTATAAAAGATCTTGTGTGATAGAAATATTGTGATGTGTCAAGTTTGAATGGAATCGAATGTTAATTTCATGTTTCATGAACTTCACGAATATCCAAAAATTTTGACCCTTTGTGGAGGAGGTATCAGAAGGAGTGAACCAATGTATTCCATATTGACAGCAGATCTTGTGTTAGTAGAAATCATGGGATGTGTGAAATATGAAGATAATCGGATGCTTATTTCGGATTTTACGATCGTTTTTTGTTATTCAAAACTTTGACCCTTTGTGAGGGAGGTACCAGAAGCAAATGTTCGATCTCTACAATCTTTATAATAGATCTTGTGTTGATGGAAATATTGAGATGTTCCAAGTCTGAACTTTAAGGATATTCAATATTTTGACCCTTTGAGGGGGAGGTACTAGAAGGAGTGGAGTGGAGGTACCAGAAAAAATGGTCCGATCTCTACCATCTTTATAACAGATCTTGTGTTAAAAGAAATATTGAGGTGAGCCAAGTCTGAAAGGAAACGGATGTTAATTTCGCATTTTTTTGAGCTTCATGAAGATTCAAAATTTTGGTCTTTTTGGGGGGAGGTACCAGAAGGAATGGTCCGATTTCTACCACCTTTATAACAGATCTTGTGTTGGTGGAAATAGTGAGATATGCCAAGTTTGAAATGAATCGGATGTTAATTTCGTGTTTTATGAACTTTAAGTATATTCAATATTTTGACCCTTTTAGGGGAGGTACTAGAAGGAGTTGACCGATTCTATCTTCACAGCATATCTTGTGTTGGTAGAAATAATAGGATGTGTAAAATATGAAGAGAACCGGATGCTTTTTTGTGTTATTCTGATCGTTTTTGTTATTCAAAACTTTGACCCTTTGTGGGGTTGGTACCAGAAAAAATGGTCCGATCTCTACCATCTTTATAACAGATCTTGTGTTAAAAGAAATATTGAGATGAGCCAAGTCTGAAAGGAAACGGATGTTAATTTCGCATTTTTGAGCTTCATGAAGATTCAAAGTGTTGGTCTTTTGTGGGGGAGGTACCAGAAGGAATGGTCCGATTTCTATCACTTTTATAACAGATCTTTTGTTGATGGAAATAGTGAGATGTGCCAAGTTTGAAATGAATCGGAAGTTAATTTCGTGTTTTATGAAATATTCCAAAAGTTGACCCATTGTGGGGGGAGGTAAATTCGCTTAGTGTAAATCTGGACATACTATAGCTAGAGCTGAATCAGACACATCGAAGTCACACTTGACACTTGGTATTCTTTCCCCTGTTCTACAGGGATTCTCCTACAATTAAATCTTACTACCTACGCTGCTTAAAATGTTTTAAAATAAGGTAACGAAGATAATACATTTACATGGGTTGGGGTTTTATAAAAAAGTTTTTTGTTTTTATTTGATTTACTTCATTAAGACGACCATTCCTTTTTGGAGAAGGTTTTTCTTAAACGATTCTTATTTTAGATTACAAAAAGTATAATTCCCAATCGGCGATGAGATTTATACTGGCATCATTTGACAACAAAATCTAACTATGCTATTTGTAATGAAGTGCTGTTGCAAGAGGTATTGGATGAAGACATATAAATCATCGAATCGTATGATGTCGTGTTAAGGTGAATGAATTTCATTCAAAAAATGTAGTTTTGTTTTAACATTAAATAGTACAATGTCTGTGTATGGAATTTAAACAAAAAAATATATAAATCTCTATTAGAAAATTAAATAATAATCACTTCCAAAATGCCATCACAACATTAGTTGGGTAGTTTATTGTTGGACCTTGGATTTTGTGGTCACAGCGAAGTAGGCAATACCACCGACAACCAGAGCGGCAACAAGTTCAGCCTTAACCCAGGGACCCTTGTAGGCACTCTTGGTACTGACGGTAATGTCAACCAATGACTTGACATTGGACACCTTGCCGCCATCGCGTTGAACCTTGCGCAAGTTAGCATAGCCATCTTCATCGAAAAGACGTACTACAACATTGCCACTGGAGCCCTTCTTGATTTCTTCTGTCCAGCTGACCTAAAAACAATTGTTGACGTAGGCATTAGTTCACAGTGGTAAGGTGGTTGTAGTTGTTGTTGTTCTGGTTTCACCTACCTGGTATTTCTCATCACCAACTTGAGCGACTGGAACTACTTTGCCACAGGGGAATTCAGCAAACAAAGTGGGTTTGGCTCCATTGCCACACTTCAGTGTGAACTCACCAACATGAGCCAGTTGGGTCAAAATAGTGGCGTCCTGGGTACTGAACGATGTGACTGTAGCCTTGGGGCTGGTGCAGGCGGTGCCATAGGCAGAGGCCACGAACAAGGAGATCAACAAAGCACTAACAAATTGACGCATTTTGTATTTGATGTTTGTTTTAATTCAATAGAGTTCACTTGGAATTGTAGTTGACACGCAACACACACTTGGTTCGAGATGATAAAAATTTGTCCAAAAGAAATGCAAGTTTCACTGCTCTCTGGCCTGTCTGTCAGTTAGTCGGCTAATAGTTCGTTGGGGAAAAAATACTTTCTCATTTGACGTTTCAATTGTCAAAATGCCACGACAACATTGACCACGTCACAACAGGGCTTTTTGCTGTGACAGACGTAAATGTCGGTTTCTGGCGAAACGTAAGGGCGTAGGGTTGCCAAATGTCGTGTATTTGGTAATAGAGTTATTTGTTATAAGAGTTTATTTAAAACAAAATTATGTGGAATAAGAATTGATATTTTTAATAATCAGCAGAACTACATTAATTAAGGTTACCAAGGCCTATAAAAGATCGACCAAGAAGATTACTTTTGACAATAAACTTAGTTTTTATGCTATTGTGATTTGATTCTCTTTGAATTTCAAATCACAATTATGTATTTTGACGGAAGTCTTAGTTGTCAGATGGGCTTATATAACCTATTTCTAATCGCAATAGTGTAAAACTACTAACTACTTTAACTCAAGGCCCACATACGGTTGGCCAAGAAGACTGCTTTTACAATTTGGACAATAAACTGGCTTGACTCTTGTTGAATTTTGAATCCCAATGTCTTTTGACGTCAAACTTAGTTGTCAGAGGGACTAACTGGCCAACCTTAATTTTATTTTTTTTTTGTTTTAAATTATTTTCGTATGTTTGACGTTTAAAATATTTTGATGTTTCATGCATTATTTGTAATGTAATAAGAAATGAATGAAACGAAGATAATATAGTATTTTATATTATTTCAAATGTAAGTATAATAAAATTGAGTCTTTGTCGTTTTTTATACCCTCAGCCATATGGCTAGAGGCTATGATATATACCCTATATATCATTTGATAGGACCAAAACATGTCTCATCGAAATAACGGTTTTAGACTCTAGGTCTAAACCCAAATCCGTTTCAGGACATTTGGAGTCGATCTAACGATGTCCTTCCGTCCCCACAAAGGGTCAAAATTTTGAATAATTATAACTCTTATAAAATGTGATGTAAGAGTCCAATTGTCCTTAAATTCCATGCATCACAATATTTTTATTAACCCAAAGTCTGGTGTAAAGATGGTGTATATCGGTCCACTACTTCTGGTACCTCCCCAGAAAGGATCAACATTTTGAATATCCATGAGGCTCATAAAACGCAAAATAAACATCTAATTCCATTCAGACTTGAATCTGTCATAACTTGCGAAACAAGTCAGCTATTTTTTACAACTTGCAGTATATAATGAATATGGAATTTATGGTTTCGCATAAAATTCGATAAATGTTCGATCTCTTGTACTTTTACCCAAAACAATGTTTTTATCTGTATTTAATGAAGTATGAAAATGAAATATTTCGATTTTTTAACATTTTGTTAAAAATTGTCACATATTTCATACAAAGTGAAGTACCCAATATAGTCCAAACCTGGCACGTCGCAATATTTATATCACATTTATGTCGGTCCGATACGAAATGGACAATATTGGCCCATTCCTTCAGAACCTACACCATAGAGGGTCTAAAATTTGAATAATCATAACAGAAGTCAAAACCGACTGATACTTTTTAACTTGTTCTATTAAAAATTTGGTAACATTTTGGCAGATAAATTTTACACTCAGTGGCAACCTTTGTTGGGCACACAAAATTATTTCCAAACAGTATGGCAATCTCTTAACGCTTTGTTTATTTTCAATGGCTAATAAAATCAGATAATTTGCCGGCGTTGTTTTTGTATTTTTGGGGGATCCCAAAATTGCAAGAAGAATGGCGAGAAACCGAACATCAGATAATGATACAACCTTTACTAATACACCTACACATTGCTGGTCCATCAAAATTAAATTGATATTTTGGCCCCTAATTATTAATATTGTGGAAGCTAATTGACTATACGTTCCATCCATATCCAGTTAATGTCGTACTTTCAAGTGATTCACTATTTTTTGGTGAACAACAAATGTATTTCTTGGTTTCTTTTCACATTCCGTGCGTTAAAATATGCACAACTGATCGATCTTTAAACAAAACAATCGCACACACACATACAAACTGAGTAGGCACGGACAGACGTGTTTATTTTTATGGACGCATGATGAACTATTCTTTTTACTTGACTATATATCTACATGTACAAATCGGATAGATCATTTTAATACCTTGAATATTAATTTAATAATTATCGGCGAATTATTTTAATTCGTTCGTCACTGAATATGTATATTTCACAGCTAAGGTGGTTTGCAACTACAGACAAAAGAGATTTTTGCAATATTCTGATGAAGTCTCTTGTTGTTGTTGCCAGATTGCAGCAGCGGCAAAACCAAAAAGACATATTTTGACGGAATATTTGTATGAATATTCAACAATTTTTCGAAGAGCACCTTATAATATTTCAGATTACTACTTTGCAAATCGATTAAAAAAGTAATTAACAATAAATTTATTGAATTATAAAGGGAAAAACACTAACCTGAAGTAATTGCAGCTCTCTGTGATACAAAGGAATGTTGTTGAAAAGCTTTTATTCTAGCAAATGCAACCAATTCGACTGTTTCTTGAGAATTGCAACGGAATAATTAAAACAGTGTTGCCACTGCAATTGAATTAAAAAGGGAGTTCACACTATTTAATGTGTGATGCTAAAACTAAGACCACGTCCACACGCGAGTAATTCCATCATGGCGAAAGACCTAAATGCTGTGTTCACGTACATCATAGATTTACTTTTACCGATAATCATACCCGATAAGATTTTTTTTTAGCAAATTTATGCCAATATAAATATGTAAAAAAGAAGAAATGCTCCATGCAGTTATTGCAAAACATGAAATGAACTATTAGTCAATTCTAAAAAATCGAACTAAGACAACCTAACACTCCTTTGTTTCACTACCCTGGTAGAAGAATACAGGTAGTCGCATCGACACAGCTGCAGGGACAATGAACTGTCAAACTGATTTTGAAATTGAAAATGTTGAATGAAAAATTATTGAAGTTTGTATAAATTGTTGAAAGATACATATTATATCAAACTCTGATTTGCGTCGTATAAGAAAACATATAAAATCTACTTATTTTTGACAAAACATTTTGAAAATTTTGACATATCAATGTTCCCAAGCGTTGATGCATATACCTATATTCTTCTATCATGTTCCACTACGAAATAGCCAGCCGATGACTTTAGCCAGTCACAAAAAGATTTTAAAGACTCTCACATTTAGAAAAAAATATATAATTAGCTGGTAGCTCTACCCATAGTAGAAGAATATAGGTAGACGCGTCGACACAGCTGCTGGGACAATGAACTGTCAAACCAATTTTGGAATGGAAAATGTTGAATGAAAAATTATTTAAATTTGTAAAAATTGTTGAAAAACGCGAATTATAATAGCCTCCGACTGACGTAGTATAAGAAAACATATAAAAATCTACTTATATTTAAAAAACATTTAAATCTTTTTGGCATATCAATGCTCCCAAGCGTTGATGCATCTACCTGTATTTTTCTGTCATGGCTCTACCTTACCTTTTATTGTACAATGTTGTTACCTTTTTTGATAAAATATTTTTGGCTATTTTTTGCATTGTCCTTGGTTATGTGCATGGTAGTAGAATATAGGTAGTATCAACGCTTGGGAACATTGATATGTCAAATTGTTTTAAATGTTTTGTCAAAAATAAGTCTTTTATATGTTTTCTTAAAAGACGCAAGTCAGAGGTGTGATATGCATTTTTCAATAATTTTTAAAAATTTCAATAATTCTTCATTCAATATTTTCAATTCTAAAATCGGTTTGACAGTTCACTTTTCCAGCAGCCGTGTCGATGCGATGACCTGGAATGTATGCGTAAACAAACATCAGCTGAGCGGCAGCTATATCCTACTAAGTATGTGTCTAAACACACAAGTTTAATTAAACATGGTACAATGAAAAGGTAAGGTAGAGCTACTAGCTGATAACATTTTTTTAGGTATGCACGACTTCTGACTGGCTTAAGTCATTGGCTGGCTTTTTCGGAAAAGAACAAAAGAGTGTAGAGCCAAAATCGAACTAAGCAAACCAAAAAATCATTTGTTCCTCCTTGACTGACTTAAAGGTGCAAGTACATAAAATGCTTGAAGTCATGGCTAGGCATATTAATGTCAAAGTATAATGGAAAACGACGGCAGGATTTTATTGCGGTTCTTTAATCCTATTATGAAATGTCACAAAATATGCCTAGCCAAGACTTCAAGCTTCTTATGTATTTACATCCTAAGTCATATTCTTGCTTATTCGGAAAAGAACAAAAGAGCGTAGGGCCAACATCTAACTAATTTGGAAAAAACCTCTTTTGTTCCTCTACGAGGGAATTTTGAATTTTTATCTATTTTTGAATCATAACTGACGACTATTAAGGTGGGAATACATGGCTGGCTTAAGTCATCGGCTGGCTTCTTCGGAAATGAACAAAGAAGCCTAAGGCCAAAATCGAACTAAGTCAACCTAAAACTTCTTTGTTCATCTACGTAGAAGCCAGCCAAATATCCGCTTTATGTATTTCCACCCTGATGTGTATACATAAAATGCCAGTCCAAACCATTTTGACAATGAGATGATGTTAAATGGACAATTTTAAAAAAATTAAATGCCTTTATATTTTTATTTCTGCCATGAGTAGATTTTTGTAAGTTTTCTTATACGAAGTCAATCGTATGCGTTTTTAAACAATTTTTACAAATTTGAATAATTTTTCAGTCAAAAAATGCAATTCCAAATGCGCTGTTAGAGCACGTTTACACCAATAAACCCACTCTGTTTTAAATGTCAATTCCATAACGAATCACTCACCTAAACCGTATTCATAAATCCAGTGAATATTGTTTGACGTATAAGGTATGAAATTGACATTTGATCTAAAGGTGTGGGTACATAAGTAGCTTGGCATTATGGCTAGTCATATTAATGACAAATTATAAGGAAAAACGACGACAATGCTCGAGTGCAGCTCTTTATGGTATGTCACAAAATATGCCATGCGAAGACTTCAAGCTGCTTATGATTCCACACTTTAAATATACTTTTAGTAAATTTAAACGTACTATAAGACGTAAATCTAACTTCATTATCAATTGAAGTGGGCTAGACACCATTAAACAACATGTATGTAATTGTTAGTTGATGTGTACACTTTTGAAAGGACTCAAATGTAACTCATTTCCAAAACTTTGGACTTTATTTTGGCTTGTTGTTACGTGTTTTTTGGAAGAACTTTGAAAAAAAAAATATTGAGCCTTGTAACAATTTTCACCCATGATTGCATATTAAGCCTTGTGAAAGTCATATTTCTATTTTGATGTTCATACCCATACATACATACATACCCACACGTATTTGATTTCAAATGAACAACAATTTAGTTTTGTGGTTGATTGGTAATATGACCTTCAAATCGAATTCGATTTCATTCGTACGTATGTACTTTTTTTTATTCAATTCTCTTCTATGTTCATCAACAAAATCCCAAGTACATCATTATCGGTAAATTTATTGTCACTTTGCACGAAGGTGGTTGTTAGTTTAACAAAAAAAAAAAAAGAACAGAGCAGAAAATATTAATTTATTATCATATCAACTAATCTTCCTGTGTGCAAATTGGCGCCAATAAAATATATGAACATCTAAGTATATATTCATGTATGTAAAAAAAATAAAGAAAGGAAGTTGGGACCGGGCCCTTCCACCGTTTGTATTAAAAGGCCTTGATTCACTAATTAGTCAGTGTTAAAAAGAAAACAATCCACATATGTACATAAACACATTCGATTTGTATTTGAAATTTGGCAACCTGTTTTGGGTGGTCTTCAAACATAACTTGCTTTTTGAACATAACTTCTTTATGTATTGTAGAAAAGTATGCTTGGAAGTTGGGTATTCATTTTGGATATTGTCACGCAAGAAAGTTGAAAGCCGCCTACAAGTAATCACTTGGTGGTTTACACTCAAAAAAAAAATTATGGTAAAAAAATAGAGGTACTCGCATCGACACAGCTGCTTAGAAAATGAACTGTCACACCAATTTTGGAATTGAAATTCTTGAATGAAAAATTATTAAAATTTGTAAAAATTAATGAAAAACGCATATCATAATATGCGGTTAGCGTTGTTTGAGAAAATATATGATTTCTTATACCACTTCAATCGGAGGTTATTATAATATAAAAATTTTAAAAATTTGAATAATTTTTCATTCAAAAATTTCAATTGCAATATTGGTTTGACAGTTTATTGTCCCAGCAGCTGTGTCGATGCATTTTTCTACCATGAAAAAAAGTGATATATTATGATCTGGCGTATACACAAGATAGATTGTCTTACATCAGAGTTGATACCATGGTAAAAGAATACAGGTAGATGCATCAAGGCTTAAGAACTTTGTGATATCTTAAAAATGTTTAAACGTTTCTTCAAAAATAAGTAGATTTGAGTATGTTTTCCTATACGACGCCAATCGGAGGTGATATGCATTTTTTAACAATTTTTACAAACATGAATAATTTTAAATTCAAAATTTTTAACTCCAAAATTGATTTGACAGTTCATTGTCCCAGCAGATGTGTCGATGCGACTACCTGTATTATTCTACCATGGTTAACGTTACGATTGTTTAGGCTGGAAATACATAAAGAGCATTTTCGGCTGGCTTAAGTCATCGGCTGGCTTCTTCGTAGATGAACAAAGGAGTTTTAGGTTGACCTAGTTCGATTTTGGGCCTAGGCTCCTTTGTTCATTTCCGAAGAAGCCAGCCGATGACTTAAGCCAGCCAAATATGCTCTTTATGTATTTCCAGCCTTACTTGCGATAATGGAAAAAGAAAACATATTTTCGAGTAGTAAAGGTTTGTTTACCTATATTAAATTGAGTGGATTTCAATTGTCGTATACACATTGAAATTAGCAGTTTAAATCCAGCACGTTTAGACTAAAAACCACGTAAATCGTATTCATAAATCCAGAGGATATGGGATTTTAATTAAGGTTTATTCCGATTAATTTCTTTCGGTGCATAAATATAATTTAACTGCTAGCATCACTTTCAGTTTTTTCCCCTACATAAAAAAACGATATATTCACCAATATCAAAACATGCAATATGTAGAAACCCAAATTTGAATCGCATGGGTTTTTGACCGCGTCGGGAGGGTGGTGCTTTGACAAGCGGAAATATTTTGCAAACATTTTGTACACACACACGCATATGGCGATGAGAATTTGACATGGAAATTTGTCAGAGATGAGTTGTCGTCAAAAATTAACACTTTGACATACGTCAATGGAAACGCTATTTAATTGGGAGGTTAAAGTGGTTAAAACACTTTTATACTCATGTTACAATTAAGACAAGGTAGGATAAGTTAAAGAATTACTATTGCTCTATTCTAGAACCTGCAAGTATCTACTAGTTTTGCCATGGTAGAAAAATACAGGTAGATGCATCAACGCTTGGGAGCATTGATATGTCAAAATTTTTTAAATTTCTTTTCAAATATAAGTAGATTTTTATATGTCTTTTAATACAACGTCATTCGGAGGTTATTATAACATGGCTTTTCTTTCTTTCAACATTTTCAATTCCAAAATTGGTTTGACAGTTTATTGTCCCAGTAGCTGCGTCGATGCGTCTACCTATATTCTTCTACCATGAGTTTTGCCATTTTTTTCGGTAAATCATCAGGCGGCTTTTTTGTAAAAGAACAAAGCAGTGTAGGTTCAAAATCGAACTAAGTAAACCTACAATAGTTTTTTTTTCTTTTACGAAGAAGCCAGCCGAAGACGTAAGGTGAGAGTACATAAAGGGCATTTTTTGACTGGCTTAAGTCAACGGCTGACTTCTCCGTAAAAGAAAAAAGAAATGAGTTGTATGTTGACTTATGCCATGTTTACGTTAGAAGTTTTTGTACGGTTAACCTATTTTGAGGGGATTTATTTGAAGTAAAAGAAATGGATATGACAATTTAAATCCAAATCCAGTGGGTTAACCCTCATATATATAAACGTACTATTAGTTCGATTTTTATCCTACGATCTTTTTTGTTATTTTACGAAGAAGCTAGCCGATGACTTATTCGCCAGTTTTGCCATGGAATTGAAAGGTAGAACTCTTTAGTTTACATTTTTAAAATCCAGTTATTTTATTCATTTTTCCCGCTGTTTAACTGATTTTAAAAATGAGAAACAATATTTAATAAATGGAATCAACTTTTGGCATGCAAATTTGACAGGAAGCGGGCATAGCCACAGTGCTGTATTTCCGTAGTTTTACGAAGCTGTTCTACCTCTTTATTGCGACCTGGCAACAACGCTTGGAAACATTAATATGTTAAAATTTTTAAAGTGTTTTGTCAAAAATAAGTAGATCTTATATGTTTTCTTATACGACGCAAATCGGAGGTTGTAATGATATGTATTTTTCAACAATTTTTACAAATTTCAATATTTTTTCATTCAAGATTTTTATCTCCAAAATCGGTTTGACAGTTCATTGTTCCAGAAGCTGTGTCGATGCAACTACCTTTATTCTTCTACGATTTCAGCAAAGGAGTTTTAGGTTGCCTTAGTTCGATTTTGGCTCTACGCTCCGTTGTTCTTTTCCGAAAAAGCCAGCTGATGACTTAAGCCAGTCGAAAAAGCGTTTGGATATCACTTGCTTGCGAAAATGAAAAGAAAGCAATTGCTACAAAATGCTACTGGATATTCTGTTTTTAGGGGATATGCATGGCAGAATTAAGAAGGTAGAGTCGTGGAATCATATGTTTACAATTTTTTCAAAATTATTCATATGACAACAACTCATTGTCAAAATTAATATTTATAAATCCATTGAATAGACACAAACCAGAGATGGGAACCTGTTTTCTATGCGAATTAATTTGACAAGGTAAATTACAAAAAATGCAGAGCTGGGAATGTTTTTATGACTTTACCTTCTTAACTTTACCATGGGGATATGGTAGAGGTTTTATACAACAATTACGTACGTTTACAACCCATTCTCACATGGAACAAAGTTCACATGCAACCCATCTCTGCTGCCATTGTTGGAGTTCACACAAACAAACAAATCAGCCAATGAACCCCAGATGATGGGGTTATGAACTATTTACCTTCTACTGTTTTGTTGGCAACGAAACGAAGTACTTCAAATTGGTTTCGGCACGAATTTCTGCTGGCAATCGTCAGTGTAATGACACTATTGAGGTAAACAAAAACAACAACACCACTAATATTTTTTAGTCATTTTGCCGATGGCGGGTAGAGATATTTTTCAAAGTGATAGTAAAATTTGAGGAATAACCAAGCATTTGCTGTTACCAGGAGACCTCCACCTTCACACACACTCATTCTCATACCATCAACACAGTGAGGGAGTAATTATGTATGTGTATTTGTGTGGGTGCAATGAAGTTGTTTATAGACAGGATATGTACGTATACAGTTATGAGTTACGTTGTGCAGGAGGTATTGGGTAAACAAACAAATCCCAAGCTCATAAGTTGCAAAAATTTCATTCACAAAAACAGTTGGAGCGTGGCACGTGAAGTCGTAGAACGTGACTATTCCTGGCGTTAGACAAAAAAAGAACAGCCCAAGTTGCGGCAAATAAAAAAATATACAATAAATTGGCAATTAGAAATGTATTGATTATCAAAAAGGATTAGAGAAATCAATAGGGGTTTGCCTAAAATAACAACATTAGTGGAAAAAAGGGGTCCTACTGAATTTTGAATTTAAATGAACCTCAAACCTAACTACCTTCTAAACGTTCTACGAGAAGAGCAAATCAACATATTCGACTCATAAAAATATCAATTGATTTGCAATTAAGAAGTTCTCATTGCTGTCGGTACCAATTAGTGATTGTGTTAAAATAAAATGTCTTTATCCCTGACAAATCGTCGTCACGATAAGGCGCCAATGCCTTCGTCTTCATTCAGAAGCAATCAGTGGAGTGGTTCACAGCAACATTTATCACAGGATTATCATCAGTTACAGTTGGTACATCAAACGACGGTGCGGAAACAAAGATCTTTTATCGAAACTCCCACCACCAGCCGGCCACATTTAACGCGGGGTCTTTCAGTGGGCAGATCATCAAAGGATATTCACTACTTACAGAATCGCAACGCCTTGAGGAAACATTCGACATTTGTTGGTGCTAAGGGGACATCGTCAACGAAACTGTTCCATGCCGATGATTTAATCAAGAAAAATATTAATGCTTGCAGTCAATTAGAGAGACCACCTACACGAAGTGTCCAGGCATGGTCATCAACATCGTCGATATTAAAGTCATTGGATAAGGAATTGGCACAATTAAATGGTGTTCTCGTCAAATCAAAGGATGTTCGGAATAGTATAACAAAGAGTGGGGTTGTAGATAAAGCGAGGCATCAAATTGCAAATAAGAGGTAAGTTGGGGAGGACTAAATAGATAGTTTGAGAAATGTTGGGAATTTTTAAAAATCATTTGTGACATTTATTGGACTTTATTTGTATTTAAGATGACACAAGGTAGTTTAATTCCAATAAAACTAGAAAAAATGCAACTCTTTATAAGAAACTTATAGCATGTTTGCATCATAACTTTTTGTCGGGTAACAGTACGTTTACATGTGTAGAAATGGTTTAACCCACTGGATTTGGATTATCATTGTCGTACTCATTTCGTTTACCAAGATAGAAGAATACAGGTAGTCGCATCTACACAGTTGCTGGGACAATGAACTGTCAAACCGAAATTTGAATTGTTGAATAATAAAGGTAACCTCATTTCAAATAAAGGTAACCTCACATCAAATTATGATTCCCAGCTTTGTATTTTCTGTAATTTACCTTGTCGAATTTCAACGTATAAAAAACAGTTCCCATAAATTTGAATAAAATTGTAAACATATGATTATATGACAGTTCCTTTTCTGCTCTACCATGGATTAACCCCACAGAATATTGTAACATAAACATGCTATAAACTTCTTTAGGAGGATTTATTTGACATACATACAACTGGCAATTTAATGAATCCGATAAACTGTAAAAGTTTTATTATTGTGTCAAATCATGGTAAAAGAATACAGGTAGATGCATCAACGCTTGGGAACATTTATATGTCAAGAAATTCTAAATGTTTTTCAAATATAAGTAGATTTGTATATGTTTCCTTATACGACGTCATTCGGAGGTTATTATAATTAGTGTTTTCAGCAATTTTTACAAATTTAAATAATTTTTCATTCAAAAATTTCCATTCCAAAATTGGTTTGACAGTTCATTGTCCCAGCAGCTGTGTCGATGCGTCTACCTATATTCTTCTACCATGTGCCAAATAGACTCTTATAGCGCACAATTTTACCCGCATTAATTCCAAATTATCAGGATTTATTGCTTAATCCGAATTTATTCTAATATATTTACCACACAAAAATAGATCTTCTCATTATGGATAGTCTTATTTGATGGGTAGTTTTATTTTAAATGAATTTTCTGCATAAAAAGGCTCCCCTCTCTGATTTATGACTTTAGAATGGATTTATTAATATACATTTTGACAATAATTTTGAAAAAATTATGAACATATGATTGCTTGACCTTACCTTCTTAATTCTACCGTGGAAAAACTATTGAATATCGAAGCGGAATCTACATACATACGAATGCATGGCATTGCATATTTATTGACATATAATAAAGGAATGTTAGAGACCTAATCGAATCCTTCCGTCGTTTTCCTTTATAATTTGACATTAATATACCAAGCTACAATGCCGGGATGCTTATGTATTATCGCTTTTAAGGCTAAAGAAAATCAAAGCTTAAATCTTGACTTCGGCGTGATAATACAACACTTGTATCTTATAACAGCGTTGTATTTTTACGTTTAGAGCAGCCAAATATGCCAAACAGTGTTGTATTCTCACGCAAATGACACGATTAATGCTTTTATCTGTTTTAGACCTTAAGCTGCAAGTGCAGTCGTCTCTCAACTCTCGTTGACTTTAGACTACGTGCGCGCCGTTTCGCTTTTCTTTTTTATGCGTTTTGTTTGTTTTGCTTTGAACACCAATACACACACAAATACACACATTCCTTCCATCTAACCAATAACACAAACATTATTTTATTTGGTGATTTTGCTGAAATTTAATATTCCTAATTTCAACAAAATATACAATTTTCTGCGAAAATGGGTGATGAGGAGCCGCCTCCTCGTTTAGACCCGAGGAAAAGAATTGAGCTTTTTAGCAACCCTGGAAGCAAGAAGTTTAAAAATAATCAGCCTTCTATGCAAAATAAAATGCCGCAGTGCTCTGCAAAAACAACACCAGCAAAAGAAAACACCACTCTCACACCATATGAAAATCAATATTTTAATGATACAAAGTCCATCTCCACCAACACAACTAACAACTGTCACTCCAACAATAACAATCCCTCCAATCCATCCAATATACCCAAAAACACAAACAAAACAGATATTTACAGCTATGATAACTATGAAAACCAAACAATTCTTTACAGCCCAGCCCATCCAGGTCCATATTATGTACTTCTTACTTCTGATGAGCCCATTTGCCCTAGAAGAAAGAACTCAGAATTACATTTGTATGCCAAATTAGCCAGTGCCAACATAAATGCTCATTTTGTATCAAAGAATATTGCATATAAAACCTTCCGCCTGAGCTTCAACAATTATAACTCGGCAAATAATTTTGTTTTGGATCCAAATGTAAAATCTATTGGTTTGAATGCTTTTATCCCAGATAGATTGTACAAAAATTTTATGTTATTAAATCCGTACCAGTAGAATTCACTGGCAAAATGATATATGATCAAATCAACAGCAGCGACAATGATTTCAAAGCTGTATCAGTATATCGTTTCAAATACAAAAATGAAAATGGTCAGTATGTGCCGTCGCAAACCATTAAAGTAGGTATTGTAGCGGACTACGTTGTAAAAGAACTTAAAATGTTCAACTCTATAGTGGAGACGGATTTATATATTCCACTTGTACGCTTATGTAAAAATTGCGGTCGTTTAGGTCATATAGCCGTAAAATGTAGAGCCAAAAAAAGATGCCTTCTTTGCGGGATAAACATTGAATGTCCCACAAACTGCACAGAGCCAAAATGTGATACATGTTTGTCGACAATTAAATGCAAAACATACTGTATTCTACCCAGATGTATACTATGCAACATGGAAGATCACAATGCCATGGATGTCAAAAAATGCAAAAGATACAGCAATGAAAAAAATATTCTGGAGGCTATGGCAATCACCAACCTTTCAAGGAAAGAATGTATCCCTAAAGTTTCAAACAATTACTTTGAAATTTTAGATGAACCAAATTATGAAAATCAATTTCCCCAAATTTCTAAAACAAGCAGAAGACCAGTTACTTCCTTCAATGATGAACTCAACAGAAGGAGAACTAAAGTCAATTACAATAAAGTAGCAGCATCAATACCTCGTAGAACACATATTACAGCTGAACAGGAAACGATTGTACCCTCTAAACCATCCTTTGAATTCTCAAATTTTTTCAAAGTTTCTGAGTATGAAAAAATATTATCCACTTTCACTCAACAAATGGCTGCCGCATTAACCAATGCCAAGTGTACAGAAGGATTACAGATCTTAGACAGTTTTTCAAATGCCTTAAAAGCACCAGCAATAGATGGACCTTCCAGTTCTAACCAAACCGAACATGATAATCTTACAGCACAACATACAAAGTTTGAATAAAAATAAAAATTATTTAGAACTTTACTTAAACAAATTTTCTGTCGATATATGCATCTTAAGCGAAATTTTTAATGTAGATGAAAATGCATCATCATCTTACGTAAACAATTATGGATTATTCTGTAAAAAAAGAATCGACAATTATGGTGGCGTTGCCATCCTGCACAAAAAACTATTAAAATGAAAAAATTACCTTTTGCATCGGATTTAGACATCTTAATATGTCAAACTACAAACCTGTCTCAAAATTTAACGATTGTCTCAGTATACTTTCCGCATTCTGTAAAATCCAATGTTTTAAAAACTGAAGTATCAAAACTTTTAATCTTTCTAAATGGAAAATCAAATGTCATTATTGGCGGGGATTTAATGCAAGATGTAAAGCATATGGTGACGTTTTGACACAGTTCGAGGATCCACTGTGCAAACCTTGATGGACAGTTCGGCATTTCGTTGTGTTAATGATGGCTCAGCAACCTTTAAAAAGAATCTATTTGACAGTTCTTTCGGTTCTGTGTTAGATCTTACCTTCACAAATATGTCTTCAAACTTTAATTGGAATGTAAAAAATACAAGCATAGGAGGAAGCCACCACAGACCAATCCTTATTAACATAGATAATTTCACATCAAAGCAACAGTACTTCCTAGCAAAAAAACATCTCTTCAAAAACTTATCAAATCTAAAAATTGATTCCAATATGAATGATATTCAATCGAAGCTAAAATCAACAATAAAAAATTCAACTTTTCTCATTACTGCTGAAACAAAATTTCAAACATGGTGGAATAATGACATTACCATACTCTTACGTCAAAAAGAGGCCGCAGAACAGAAATTTGATAGATACAAAACCACTGAAAATGCCCTGAGTGCAATCAACGCTATATCTAAATTCAAAAAAGCCGTAAAATGTGCCAAAAATCGCGACAAACGTCGTAAACTGTCAGATTTAAGCCAATTATCTAATTCAAAATCGCTTTTCCGTTATGTAAAGAGCTGTAAATCGGTTTTCGAACCCCAATCTGCTTCTAAATGGAACACTGACAACAACGAAGCCTTCTTACGTCATTTGAGTGAACAGGTTCCCAACAACAGACAAACTATATCCATTTCAATTTATAACAATCAATCTGCAAATTTCTCCATGGAAGAACTAGACAATGTTCTACAGCAAAAACTAAACCATCTGCAGCTGGTCTGGATGGAATCACTTATGAAATGGTTAATAAACTATCCCAAGATAGTAAGCAGCACCTTTTGAATTCCTTTAATAATCAATGGAAAAACTGTGAGTTTTTTGAAGAATGGAGGAGAATAAAAATTGTTCCCATACCGAAAAAAGGAAAAAATTTAGACATCTGCACAAATTTTCGGCCAATTGCTTTAATATCTGTACTGGCAAAGATTTTAAACCTCATGGTCAAACAAAGGCTCAATGATTTTCTAGATGAACATAAAACTCTTCCACCTAGATCTTATGCATACCGCAAACATGTGTCAACTTCAACATGCATTAATGACATACTACACACAATAAACACCTCCAAAGAAAAAAATGACAAGGTGATTGTTCTCTCGATGGATGTATCGAAAGCCTATGAGTGTGTCGATATAAATTACCTGAAGAGGATTTTAATAGAAATAAACATTCCACTCCAAATAAGATTATGGATAATCAATTTTCTCTGCAAAAGGACTCTTTGTATGGGAAACTCCACCCTAAATATATACAATGGGATCCCTCAAGGCAGTTGTTTAAGCCCAACACTATTCAACCTATACACAATAGGCCTCCATGGTTTAGCTGATGAAAACACAAACATTTTCCAATATGCGGATGATTTTATTTTGCTTGTGGCAAGCCATGACTTTGATAGTGCCAACAATATTTTACAAATCAAAACCAATAACATGGTATCCTTATTAAAAAACTAAACCTTGACGTCAATGTTGAGAAAACTTCAGTAATGTACGTGGCTAAAGGAGGTCGGAGAAATCCCAACATTTTACTAAATGGAGTCCAAGTAAATGTTGTTAAGTCCATCAAATTTTTAGGGAGACATATTAAAAACAGTCTATCACTCAAGGAGCACTACGAAGAGGTGATGATATCCTGCAGAAATACTGTTAATGCTTTAAAAATGGTCACGGGTCCAAAAAGTGGAATTCATCCCGCAAAAGCTATAAACCTGTCAAAATCACTTATCTTTTCAAAGACCGAATATGCAATCTCATCGATGGCTCACAGACCAATGTATATAAACAAGAAGCTAACAAGCTTTCAAAATCAGTTGTTAAGAAAAAATTTGGGACTGGTGCCTTCCACTCCAAATCATGTGGTATACGCTCTTGCTGGTATGCTACCAACAGATTTAAGAGCTCAACACTTGGCGGCTAAAGAATTGATAAGACTTAAAATATACAACTCTTCTCTGTATGAATACTTCACCTCAAATACCTCAAGAAAAACTAGTCTTGGATATGTCTATACAAAGTTTCGCACAATTTTTGAAAATCTCAAAATTGGTTACAATCAACATCCGACCAACAAGGTAGATTTCATGCTGGATATATTTAATACTACCAAAAACAATACACCAACAGAATATTTCAAAGCACACTACTACGAATTAATTAACGACTTCAGATCCGAAGGCGTTTCTATTTGGGCGACGGATGCTGCTGTTTTTAACAACAACACAGGCTGCGCTGTCTGCAATATATCTGCTAATCAAAATTTTGTTTTCAAAATTAATGAAAAACTTTCTTCTCTTACTGGTGAACTATGTGCAATTGAAAAGGCAATTGATTTGATGATCGAAGACGGTGTCAGCACAGCTGCTTTATTTACAGACAGCAAAAATGCTTGTCTTCTGCTTAAAACAACACATCTCACAATTTCACTGTGTACAATATTCTAAACAAAATAGTTAATTCGCATTTAATTAAAATCTCGTTTGTTTGGACACCTTCCCATGTCGGTATACCAATCAATGAAACAGCCGATTATTTTGCGAAGCATGCAGCAAATGTTGGTTCACCAATCAACTTCTGTCTGTCGGTCACAGATGCGTCGAAACGCATTGAGTCACTCCTGTGGAATGAGTTTATAGAAAATTACAAGGACATCTCACGGACTAAAGGAACTTACTTCTACCAATTCTTCCCGGCGCCTGCTAAACAGCCCTGGTTCTTTTCATCAAACATGAAACCTGAAAACATAAAGATTGTTAATCGATTGCTCACTGGTCATACTTACACCAAAAAATATTTCCACAGGATTGGAATTGCTGACTCAAATCTTTGTGAAACCTGCAACGAAATTGAAGATGAAAAACACATAATTTTTTTCTGCAAAAAGCATCAAAATCATAGGAATGATTTTGATTTGTTCAAGAAATTTAATAACTTACCGGAAATCCTGATGTCCAAAAACCAACAAAATATAGATGAATTAATCAACTTTATTGCACTTTGCAAAATTGAAGTTTGACTTTTATTTGTAAATAATCATCATATTTGCTGACAGTTCTTTATTTTTTCCTTTAGTTTTGATTTTTTTTTGTTTTGATTTCTTATGTATTTCATTCATATCACTACATTCTGTAAACACACATATACTGTAAACAAAAAGAAAACGAAAATAAAAGAGTACTGATACTTTTCAAGTAACCAATAACCGGTCATGGTGAATGGGCACGAAAGTGTTCTAACCACCAACATACTTGACGACGTAGAAGTACAAAAAAAAAAAAAAAAAATAAGCTGCAAGTGCATAAGAAGCTTGAAGTCATGACTAGGCATATTTTGTAACATTCCATAAAGGGAGTACAGAGTCGCACTAAAATCCTGCCGTCGTTATCCATTATAATTTGACATTAATATGCCTAGCCTTGACTTCAAGCCTTTTATGTACTTGCACCCTTAGGGTGCCCAAGTTTAATTTATGTGCCGAAATTGAACTAAAGGCGAGAATACATAAAACGCTTCTTTGACTGGCTTAAGTCATCGGCTGGCTTCTTCAAAAAAGAAAAGGGTGTATGGTCAAAATCGAACAAAGTTAACCTACAACTCCTTTATTCCTTTACCAAAAAGCTGTCAACCTGAAACACCTTCGTTCTTTAACGAAGAAGCCAGCCGATGACTTAAGCCATTCAAAAAATCGTTTTATGTATTCTCAACTTAGTCAACCTACACTTCTTTGCATTTTAGAAAAAAAAAAAAAAACATCCAATGACTTATGTCGCCGATGTATTCCTTATATTAAAGTGGAAAGACATTAAGGTGGAAATACATAGAACAAATTTTTTACTGGTTTCAAGGTGAGAATTCATACAACGCTTTTTCGACTGGTTTAAATAATAGGCATGGTAAAATTAAGAAGGTAAAGTCATTTCAAATAAGTATTCCCATCTCTGCATTTTCTGTAGTTTAATAATAATTTACCTTGTCAAATTATAAAGCATAGAAAAAAGGTTCCCATCTCTGATTTGTGTGTATACATTGGATTTATAAATACAAATTTTGACAATGAGATGTTGTCAAATGAATAATTTAGAAAAAAAATGTAAACATATGATTGCATGACTTTACCTTCTTAATTCTACCATGGTAATCAGCTAGGTTCTTCGTAAAAGAACAAAGCAGTTTTAGGTTGTCTTAGTTCAATTTCGGCGCATAATTTATACTTGCTCACCCTACGCTCCATTGCTTTTTTACAAGGAAGCCAGCTGTTGACCTAAATCAGTCGTCACCTCAAAACGCTTTTTTGACTGGCCATTGTATTAGGTCATAAGGTAAAACCATACAAAACGCTTTTTTTGACTGGCTTAAGTCATCGGCTGGCTTCTTCGTAAAAGAACAAAGGTGGTTTAGGTTGACTTAATTCAATTTTGGAAGATAATTTATATTTGTTCACCCTACGCTCCCTTATTCTTTTACGAAGAAGCCAGCCGATGACTTAAGCCAATAAAAAAAGCTTCTTAAGGTGAAAATACATAAATGGCCTTATTGACGGGCTTAAGTCATCGATAGGCTTCTTCGTAGAGGAACAAAGGAGTTTTAAGTTGCCTTAGTTCGACTTTAGCCATACGCTCGTTTGTTCTTTACCGAAGAAGCCAGCCGTTGACTTAAGGCTGGAAATACATAAAGCGCATATTTGGCTGGCTTCAGTCATCGGGTGGCTTCTTCGTAGATGAACAAAGGAGTTTTAGGTTGACTTAGTTCGATTTTGGCCCTAGTCTCGATTTTGGCCCTAGCCGATGACTTAAACCAGCCAAATAAGCGCTTTATGTATTCCCAGCTTAAGTCATCGGCTGGCTTCTTGGGAAATGAACAAAGGAGCCTAGGCCCAAAATCGAACTATGTCAACCTAAAACTCCTTTGTTCATCTACGAAGAAGCCAGCCGATGACTTAAGCCAGCCAAATATGCGCTTTATGTATTTTCACCCTAACCATAACTTCTCTGCTCTCATGACGAACATATATAATCCATCCAGCTCATAATTTTATCTATTTATGCGTTTCCTAATACAAACATGTAGCCATATAAATATGTACAAATATAAATTTTTATTCGACCTACTATTCAATTAATTGTTGTTATTGTTTGTCATATTTATGTCAGGGATTGTTTTGCACACCAAACGTTTGCTGAAATGAGATGAAACAAAAAAAATACAAATTGTCATTTGCCAAAACTAAAACTTATTTTACCCGTCTAAACCAATCAATATGACATGGTTTCATTTCATTCGTCACCATGTAGCGCCAACATTATATATCGATATACTTTTGATATCATATTTCCATTTGCCAATGGAGGAGGACAACTAGGCCTCCTTCCAAATACCGACTCCTTCCGTAGCACCGCTAGGTATTTTTTTATTCGAATTGATTTCCATTCATTACCGAATGGTGAATGGCGGCGGCTTTTCGTTTTGTGATTACATGCCACGCAAACCTCTTCAAAGAGAGGGAGAGAGACACAGACACAGTAAGTCGAGAGGGCTAGGCTACACGTTTGCAAATACTATGCACACACAAGTACTTTTATTGGCTTATTTGCATTTGCCAGACTGATGAGGACTATGACATGACACAATAAAATGACATGTGATACTGCAATGAGGATGACAAACTAAGTTCTCAGCATAGGCCAGTAATTGGATCACAATTTTTAAAGAAGTTCAATTTCGTTTTAGCGCCAACAAACACAAGACCGAAACTGGACTGCCCGCAAACGTAAAAGCGACGACTTCAAGTAACAGGCTAATTAAATCCGCTACTACGACATCCATTGCGACGGTGCCATCCAAGACGTGCGAATCCAACAAAGTAAATCTAAGCATTGTCCTGTCACACGCCTTGAATGAAAGCAAGGAGAATGATTACATCTTGTGTGATCCTGGAGAAGGTGAAGACAGTGAAGATTTGTCAATAGAAAGTGAACATTTGGAGGTTACTTAAATGCTCGTCCGTCAATTTTATGAAATAACCATTGTACATTCTTTCTCTTAGGATTCCAATAAATCTGAAGTGAATTTATCAAAGGATAGAGAATCCGTCAACCTTTCGGCCCCGCAGCGAAGAGCTCTCTACCAATCCAGTAAATTTAACGATCAAATAAATTTGTCAAACGCCTGCCAGACACCTCCACAACCCCAACTGCAAAACTTATCGCCAGCTTTAATTGTACAGAAACGACCACCCCTGGTACGTGCTATGTCGGCGCCAGTTCGTAGCATCGATGACAATTCCAAAGGTTCATTCTTGGCAAATAACAAACGCAAATCAAGGCGTCGCAAATTAAATGCCCGTACCATTACATGTGATCGAGATTCGTCATCGCCCTCATCGACAACGAGGTCGACCCACCTGACAAATGTGAATAATTTAAATTTTGATTCAAAATCGACCAACAAGAAAATTTTACAACGTTCAAGATCTGTGGCACCCGATGTTATAACATTGGTATCCCTCATAAGTTCAGAGGGTTCTGATTCGGAAAAGGAGGATTGTTGTTCGTCAACACCCAGCAATTCCGATTCGAGCAGTCCAACGAGGAGAGCACCTTCTCTCCGGAAGGCAGGGAAATCTGGTAAGTATTACAACGAGACATGAGTCCAAAAATAGCTGTCTAGGAAAAAAGGGTTAATATGACTTCTTCCCATACTCCTCCATACTTTTGAGTATGAGTCAAATCTACTTAATTTGACGTATATGCAATACTATTAACAGCCTAAATCCATTGGTACTCCTATGTGTAAACATAATTATAAAATAATGACAGTAGTGTAGAGTGAACAAGTACAGATAATGGGCAAATATTGATTTAAGCCAACCTAAAGTTTTCGGTTGACTCAGTTCAATTTCGGCTCATAAGATTTACCGACCGGAACGATGTTGTCAACTTTCAATTCATTTAAAGCCGAACAATATATTTAATTGTAAGAATACATAAAGTACTCTTTTGACTGGCTTTAAGGCGAGAATACATAAAACTCTTATGTCATCGGCTAGCTTCTTCGTAGAGGAACAAAGGAGTTTTAGGTTGAATTATCGGCTGGCTTCTTCGTAGATGGACAAAGGAGTTTTAGGCTGACTTAGTTCGATTTTGGCCATAGGCTCCTTTGTTCATTTCCGAAGAAGCTAGCCGGTGACTTAAGCCAGCCAAATAAGCGCTTTATGTATTCCCATCTTTAGCCATCGGCTGGATTCTTCGTAGAGGAACAAAGGTGTTTCAGGTTGTCTTAGCTCGATTTTGGCCCTACGTCCCTTTGTTCCAACCGATGACCTAAAGGTGAGAATACATAAAACGGTTTTCTGACAGGCATAAGTCATCGGCTGGCTTCTAGTTCTTAGACTTAGTTCGATTTTGGCCCTACGCTTCTTTGTTATTGTCCAAAGAAGCCAGGATATGACTTAAGCCAGTCAAAAAAGCGTTTTATATATTCTCACCATTAAGTCAGTCAAAAAACGTTTTATGTATTTGCACCTTAAGCCGGTCAAGGGGCGCGTATTCTCACTTTTTCTTATTTGTAGTCCCGAATATGAAAACCCTTTTCCAACGAACTCGAACTTGTAATTTTCCAATTTAAAGTATGATAGCAAAACAAGAGTTTTAGGTTGACTTAGTTCGATTTTGGCCCATTTCGAAGAAGTCAGCCGATGACTTATCAGTACGTTTACATATAAATGGGTTAACCCAATGGATTAAAATTGTCATATCCATTACTTTGACTCATGGCAGAAGAATCCAGGTAGTCGAATAAACACAGCTGCCGGCACAGTGAAATGACAAACCAATTTTGAAATTGAAAATCTTGAATGAAAAATTATTCTAAGTTCGATATAATTCCATTTATCTAAAAAAAGAAAAAATTCTAACCTTAAAGCTTTGATACTTATATGTTAATGTGCTCTCCTCTTCTGCCCTACACTTATTCGAAGGATTACTTCTCTTTTCAGTCTCATTCCAGGAAAACTACCCACCAACATTTCAATTCGCTTCCAAGGAATATTCACATATGCTGCGTCGAGGTTCTATAGCACCTCTGGCAGCACGGATCAAAGCAAATCGTCCTCCAACAGCACCGCCTGGATCGATTTTTCACACAAACAACAACAGCAGCAATTCCAACAGTGCAACGAATACAAAAAATATGAATGTCGAAAACGATGAAAATGATACACCACCTGATGAAAACCAAATTAATGCCAACAACAATGTTACAACAACTACGCCCGCAACAGCTAACCTCAAAAAATCGCTTGAAGAGGAATCATCCTATCAGTATCCCGATTATGTTCGCAGTATTAAAGAACGCGAATGTTGGAAACTTTTTCAGAAGATGTCAGCAAAGGGGGTTAACATCACGTACGATACAATCTTGCGCGGTATGTTGACACCAACTGAATTTCGCCAGCTACAAAAACAACGAGAAATGGAGGAGGCAAAAGCACAACTTCGTGAAAATGAAGAGATGGCAGCCATAAATGAAGAACAGCAGCAACAATTGAAAAATAATCGCAAAAATTCTCCACTTGAAAGAATTGCCGAAAATTTACCAAAGAACTGAAAATGTAGTTTAAGCGGAATGCCTAATATTAGTGGGTTTACATTATTGCACTTTATTGTGATTTATTTGGTGTATGTTGAAAGAAAAAATCGTACAACACGATAAAGAGCGATGATGTACGATGATACGGCTTTAAGGTTTATTTGAAGCCATGGTAAAAGAATATAGATAGACGCATCGACACAGCTGCTGGGACAATGAACTGTCAAACCAATTTTGAGATTGAAAATGTTGAATGAAAAATTATTTAAATTTTTAAAAATAGTTGAAAACGTGTATTATAATAACCTCCGAATGACGTCGTGTAGGAAAACATATTAAAATCTACTTATATTTGAAAATACATTTAAAATTGTTTGACATATCAATGTTTCCAAGCGTTGATGCATCTACTTGTATGCTTTTACCATGTTTGAAGCACTGCCAATGTTTCCTGAAAAAAATACACCGCAATGGCACAACGCTGAGCGTTGATTTGCTTGTAGTGAAAACTTAAATTTTTGGTGTAGCGTAGCAATGATTTAAACGTCAATTCTGTTCTGGTAGAAATAATATTTGTAGTTCGTAGAAGCACTTGTTTAAACACAATAACACTTCTTAGTGATCTACAGGTGAAGACACATAAGTCGCATGACACGGTTTACGCCATTGCATGACAGCATTTGCGGCGAAAAAAAAACAAAGCGAAGGAGCTGCATTTGAATTAGGTTTTACTTGCTCTGAATTCTTTTACTAGAAATTTTGTCATGCGATGATGGAAAGCATACTCAATTAGATCTATCTCAAAAATATATTGTCCACAATGAACTCCCGTGAATTAATTTTTTTTAATTAGGAGTCATATAGTACGTTTACACTTACTTAATCCAATGAATGTTTGAACTGTCAATCCCATTGTGTATACGTCAAATGAAATTGATTCCCAAATCCAGTGAATTTCATTTGACGACTATGCAATGGATTTGACAGTTGAAATTCACTGGATTGATTATGTGTGTACGGCGTTATAATCTCAAACTAGTTCCTGTCAATTTACACCACATCACACATCCTAGTAACATATGAATTTTCATGATAGTATCTGAAAATAAAATTTTCAGTTGTAGACAATTGTTATCTTGGTATAAGAAACTCTGAAAAACAAAACACTCGCTTTATTTACTAAGAAAAAATACTGTATTGTATTTTTGTTACAAATAAAATATTCAATAGCCAATGATAATTCGTGTGTTTAATCATGGTACAATAATAAAAGGGGTAGTTTATAGTCATACCTTGCCAAATTTATATTATTGAAAACTGGTTTCCATATCTAATATGTGTATATGCAATCGATTTAAAATTTATAATTTTAAAAAAAATTTATAATTTTTGACTGGTTTAAAGGAGAGAATACATAAAACGCTTCTCTGACTGGCTTAAGTTATCGGCTGGCTTCTTCGGAAAAAACATAGGGCCAAAATCGAACTAAATCAACCTAAAAATCCTTTGTTCCTCTACAAAGAAGCAAGTCAAAAAAGCTTTTTATGTATATTCACCTTAAATCACGGCTAGTTTCTTCCAAAAAGAGCAAATGAGCTTTAGATTCACTTAGTTTAATTTTGGCCCATAATTTACTCTTGTTAACCCTACGCTCCTTTGTTCTTTTCCGAAGAAGAAAGCTGATGTCTTAAGCCAGTCAAAAAGCCTTATATGTACTCTCAATTTAATATTCACCCTTCTTACGGCGAACATTGTATCAGAGGAAGGGACTAAACAAAATGTGAACACCCCTAATTCATTTTACAAGAGTTACAGGGCGACGTTATCGCTGTCGTCAACCTGTTGTTATATCAATAACAAGTAAACCATTGCCGTTGGCTTTTAGGGAACGTAAATGGGCAAGGGGCAAATGTTCTATATTTGTGGCCGGCTTTCTTAAATAAAATAAATAGCAATAATAAAATAAATCCTAGAAATGTTATTCTGAAGACAAGTGGTGAATTTATTTTGCGAAAAGTGTGAACCATAGTGTTGAGGTGAATGCCGTCACCCTGTTGTTATGGTACGTTGTATCGATAACAAGTAAGTCATTGCCGTTGGCTTGTAGAGAACATGAATGGGCAAGAGCAGCATATTTAAAAATGTCTTTCTTTAAATAATTCGTGAAAATGTGACAGTTTCAAGACAATTTGTGAATTTATTTTGTAAAAAGTGTTAACCAAGTGGAAAATAAAGGCCTTGACCTGCAATAATGGCTGGATGTGAAACCGTAAGTCAGGTGAGTTATGTATATTGTAATAACAGAAGTTTTAAAGCATAATATATGACGGCTTACATGTAGTATACTAAAAAACGCGCCGATTATCTGAAATATTTTCCCGGTATTTGCCCTGGGTGACGGAACTGGGTACCCGTATACATTACCCAGAGGTCCTTCCATTCCGAGTGAAAAGCTTATGAATATCCAACTATCCAACAAGTGATCATATTTTAACTGATTCCGAAGATATAGTAAATAACTCGTTTTTTTTTATAAAAGCCCATAAAGTCGGAAAAGGACCCTAATCAGGAATCACAATAATGTGTAAAATTGTAGCCGCCACTCTAACATATCCAATGTCATGCTATATGAATCCACTGAATTCACTGAAATGAGTTTATTTTTATACCCTCCACATTGAAAAGGAGGGTATATTAACTTTGTCATTCTCTTAATATTCGTCGTAGACCCCATAAAGCATATATATTCATGATCATCTTAAAATTCTAAGTCGATTAAAAGATGTCCGTCTGCTTGCCTGTCTGTTGAAATCACGATACAGCCCACATAATTTAACGTAGAGGTTCAAAATTTGGCCGAAGAAATTGTTTTGTGTCTAGGATTGTTGGTATTGAAAATGAAATGTATCGGTCCACGTTTTGGTACTGCCACCATATAACGGTACCTTCCAATATTCGGTATTTTGATGACTTTTGCCTGATTTTTCCACGAATTTATCTTAAAATTGGTATTTGAAGTTTTTAATGAGTTCTAGTTCCGGTGGCGGAACATAGAACGTATAAGTCCACGTTTTCTTATAGCGCACACATAATTACCCACGTAATTTTTTCAGAATTTCGTATTTAAGAAGATTTGGTAGGTGACAATCCTTGAAGCATAAAATTGTCTATATAAGCTCCCGTTTTACTGGAGTTTGTAGTTTAAAGTGGAACTCGTTTGAATCCAGATACTTTAAAAAAATGTTTTTTTTTTACCTAATGGTAGTGGGTATGAAAAGTTCGGCCCGGCTGAACATAATGTCTTTTACTTGTTTTGGTCCTTTTTTATATATTCCACCATAGTATGGAGGGTATATTAAGTTTGTCATTCCTCTTGTAACACCTCGAAAAATACATTTTAGACCCACAAAGTATATATATATATTCTTGGTTAGCATAAAATTCTATGTCGATTTAACGACGACTGTCCGTTTATCCGTTTGTCCATCTGTGGAAATCACTCAAGCTTCCGAACAAATTAAGGTAGGTTCATAAAATTTTACTCAAAGATAAAGGTCCACGTTTAGTTAAAGCCCCCATATAACTATGTCTCGCTATATTCGGTATTTTGGAATCGTTTCAAATTTCGTATTTGAAGTTCCTACAATCTCTGACAGAAAATTGTCTATGCAGGTCCGGGTCATCGTAGAGCCCCATACATCGGTACCTCCATATATTCGGTATTTCGATGATTTTAGATACATTATTCATCGGAATTGTTTTAAATTTCGAATTTGAAGTTCCTAGTAGGAACTTCGGTCTATGACAGAAAATTGTCTATGCAGTCCTGGTATACGAATACCATATAACGGTACCTCCCTATATTCGGTATTTTGATTATTTTAGATAAATATTCACCGGAATTGGTTCAAATTTCCTATTTGCACTTTGCACACATCTCCGTATAGGCTACAAACTAACGGTAACTCTCTGTAATCGGTATTTTTAATATTCTTAACAATTTTTTTCTATTTTCATTTTTTTTTTCAATTTCAATATCCATTCAAAGTTTGGCCCATCCGAACTTACAGCTTTTTAACTTGTCTTACTACAAAATTGTCCTGAACTCTGTAAAGGAGTGCATGCATTTTATAGCTGAAAAAAGTATATGTTTAAAATACAGTTTATTTTTTTGTACTTTTTATTTTGTTATCATTGTAATACAAACTAATGGTTTATATTAGAATATTAAATTTAATTAATTTTGTCAAAACTATCGTCCAAATTTACTTCATCTTGATAACGAATTTTCAATATCAATTTTGATATATAAACAAATACTATTAGAACCAACGTGGTAACTTGCATTATGACGAAATGTGATATGGATGAACCAATTTCCAGCCATGAACCTTGATTTTTTACCAAAAATAAGAAATTCAAACCCATAATGTCACAAAGTATCAATAGACAAATAAAAATTTGCCTCTCATAGCGCACGGCGAATGGCGACAGGGCCAATATAATGGACATAATCAATAGCAGAGGAATGATAAGTTTTAATATAACCAAAAACATTATAACAAATGGTGAAAACGTTGTCAAGAAACAACGAATAATGTTTGGGTCGAATGAGCTAATCGAGGCTATGTTGCCGGTACCGAAAAACGAGAAGAATGTATAGAGTAGCATTATAAAAGAATATCTAAAACACTCGGAAATGTGATTAGCAGATTTGTCACCATCTACTGAAGACAGGAGTTCTGTAATTAATAATAAAACAAACACGGCCTCATAGGAGGTACAAAACAGAGAGTATAAAGCCGTTAGAAGAAATATAAGGCGTTCCAAGCGTTGTTTAATTGAAAGTTTTGAGGGCCTGACAAGAACGACTAGAATATATAATAGGAATGCCCATGAAAGGATTTGAGAAACCAGGAGCAAGCCATACTGCTTTGAATGTCGGTAAATGCATAAAACTCCATTGGCTAATGCCAATAAGGCAACAATGCGATCACTTAAGTTTAGTGGGACTTTGACCAAAAATGAACGCAAAATAGTTAAGGCTATACCCAAATACAACAAGATATTGTGAGAATAACCCACAGAGTTTGGTAGAAGAGGGAACACAATGAGGATTAAACTCAATAACAAACCTACAAAGAATTTTAATTTACTTTTAGCCAATGAATTCTTATTTAACTTCTCGTATAAAGTAAACAAAAGAAAACCCAAAGAAATGGCTCTTCTATCAAAGAAGCTATAAACCAAAAGTTCAGAGCAGGCCAATAAGACTAGCAACTGTTTAATACTGAATAGTTTGCCCAGACTTTGGGATTTGGCTGTGACAAAGAAATACCACACCACCGTGGGAAGTAGAAGATATAAACTAATTGTAATGGGCAGTTGTTGTAACAAACAAAAACTCAAAATCAAGAGGCCAATGCCAATTACCAGCAGACGATTTCTATGGGGAACCTGTTTGAAATGCCATTTCGAAGAAGTGTTGGCATCATTACTCAATAACAATTTAAGTAATATTCCTATGAAACCTACAAAGGTCGCCGTGGTGGCGGCCAACAAAGGCCAACGATAATAGCCAAAATAATAGTCAATGCCTCTTAAGGCCGATTTCATTAGTTTATAACTTGCCTCCAATGCCAGTTTGAACTTTTTCTTCTCAACATGGCTTCGAATGGCCAACTTCATGGCTTCGATATCTTCATTGAATTTCGGTAAGAATTCCGTTAGATAGCCCTCGTTGTGTTGTCGAAGTAAAGCTTGATATTGTTCCTCTAATTGATGGGCATTATTTTGGGCAGCCAAAGAATTATATTCTTCGGAAGCATTGATGTAACCCCTGGGTAAAATGCCAAAGTTATTCATTGGTGTTCCGATGCCTAGCAGGGCCGACATTAGAGGAGCTATTTGTGCTTGTTCTAAACGATAGAGAGGCCTTGTTGTTTCCAAGTCCAAGTGATAGGTCTCCTTTGTGGGCGTAGGTTTGGCGTTAAGGCCTGCTCCCCATATAAAGAAAGGAGTTTCCGTTTCAAAAGCTTCACCTGCACCATGGGATCCTGTAAAAAAAAGTACTTTCTACAATTAAATGAACACAAATAATTTTTATTTCCGTTTTACCTGCATTTGTCATGCCATGATCTGATGTCAAAACGTAGGCAGTTTTACCATCCTTGAATGTAGACTCAAATAATTCGTACATTTTCGTTATGCCCTCTTGGGTATACAAAAGATTTTCCAAAAACAATTCCGTGCCAGGTTTGTGGACATGACCAGCAGTGTCTAAACCAAGTAAATGCAAAAAATACACAACCTTTTGTTCCTGGCGCAGTTCTTGGGATTTACGGGCCAAAAACTTTTCCACCTTATCGAATACCCATTGATCCAGTTCATAGGTTTTCTCCTTTCCCGAAAAATCCAATTCATGTGAGTAGGAATCGAAAAATAAACGCTGTTCATCGCTTTTGCTTAGCCTTGAAAAGATATGCAGGACATCATTGGCACCCCAGGCATATGTCTTTTCACTACGATTGAAGACAGTATCAAATTCAATGGGATTTTCTTTCCATCCACGGGTTACAGCCGATGGGTCTTCATAGAGACCTGCAATTAAAGCTATGTGTCCCGGTCTCGATTCCGTGGGTACACGTGTGTGAGAAATACCCACCAAACCATTTTCCACTTGGTGTATTAGTTTCTTAAGGTGGGGTATATGTTTACATTGTTGGTGGAAAAATGACTCAGCTCTCAGGCCATCGGTAACGAAGAGAACCAAACGTTTTGCTGGCGCTTCCAAAGGTAATGAAGGTTGAGGTTTTAGATTTGTTATGACCGGCGAACGAAAGTAGATTACAAATATGGAACCCAGCAAAAGGATGTGTAAAACTACGGCATATATTATCCACATGGTGTTGGTGGCAGCATTACCATTTGTATTCTTTGTTGGCTTCTGCTAGAAAATGAAGTGTTCCAGGATTTGATCGTCTCAAACTGTTCCAAATAAGAGGGAAATTTTCGGATGATACCCAGCAAAATGACCACAAGTCTCCTGTGTTTACGAATTAGACATGATGGACGGCGAGATATCAGCTGAGAAATGTAAGGCGAAAAATGACAACCCAGGGCGAATTAAGTCATAACAGAGTTGTATTTATTTCAAACAAGTACAATGCACAGTGGTGCGAATGATATAATAAAAAATATTTAACTAGCCAACGACAGATTTATCGACAAGTTACCAAGTTATAACACAGATTTTGACCTTTCCAAATGGTCCCACAGGTTGCAGATAGTGTCAAGTCCGAACAACTCTAGTTTAGTAAAAACTAATATTTTTTAGTATTTAATATTTTTTTCTTGGGGGACGAACCCCGTATTTTGACCCGAAAGTCCAGGTTCATGATCCACTTACCCGATATAGATAACGTAGGTATTGTTGAAATGCTTAAAATACCTATCCAACAAGTGGTCAGCGGTTCGGAAGTTATAGTCAAAATATTTTTAAACACAGATTTTTTATATAACCCACAAAAAGTCGAAAAAGGGCCCATTTTGATGCCGGATTCACCTCTACTCTGGAAACATGTCGAAAAAATTTAAGAGTTTTTACTAAAGTAGAGTTAAGCCTTAAGTCCAGTAGATACACTGGGTAGCTGCAACTGATTAAGCAGTCGCGGACAGTCAGCGAGTCTGGTCCTTATTCTGATGGGGAAATTTTTCGGCGCACCTAATATAGCTCAACCTCTGTGCTAGTCGCCACATATAGAGGACCACCTAACGCAGGGGTTTTATGCGACGTGCCCATGAGTGTTGCAGGTTTGACTCTTTACCCGATGAGGGGTAAAGAGTCATATCGGTGAACAAAAAACTACTCTAGTGGATTTGTCGATGGGGACCCGTCAAAATCCACTGATAAAGGCTTTAGTTTATCAGGACGAACCCTGGTGTTGAAACTAGTTGAGGCTCCAAAAAAGGCGGTGACTGCGGGAAACCACTGCTCGTCTTGAAAGGTGGTATCAAAGGAGACTTAAGAAAAGAGTGCTTCTAAAAATACCGTATAACAGTCCGTCTCGTATGCTTCGATGGCGGCAAAGTACCATGGTGAGAAAAGTAAGGTGAAAGCCGATAAAGTCGCAAATGCTTTGCTTTGTTTTTATACCCTACACCACATAATGGTAAGGGTAAGGGTGTCTTTGGGCATTTGTTTGTAACGTGGAGAAGGAAGCGAGATAGACCCATAGTTACTTTTGAGGATCTTTATAGAATCACTTTTTGAGTCGATTTATGCATGCCTGTCCGTCTGTCGATTTATGCATGTCAGTCCATTCTTGTGAACAAAATGCAGGTCGCATTTATTATCCGATTGATATGAAACAATGATTGTTTGGCCCAAGGAAGAACTCTATTGATATTGGTGATATTCGGATCATATTTAGATATAACTTCCATATATATCTTCATCCGATTTCGGGTTAATTGTGCACCAAATGGCCAATATGCCTCCTAATGATCTGAATTTCGGTACATCCCACCGAATTTAGTCTAGAAGCAAGAACATCAAATTTGGAGAAAATTTGTTCAGATATAGCTATAGCTCCCATATATGTTTAATCCGATTTGGGGTTTTAAGTCCCTCACATGCATAATATGCACTACACAAGAATGATATTTGGTACCGGACATCAGATCGGTTCAGATTTCGATATAGCTCCCATATATATCTTCAACCGATTTCGGCTTAATTGTGCACCAAATAGCCAATATCAGCAAAAATGACCTGAATTTCTGAACTTATCCGACCGAATTCAGTCTAAAAGCAAGTACATCAAATTTGGAGAAAATCGGTTCAGATATAGCTCTCATATATATGTTTCATCCGATTTGGTCTTCAAGTCCCTCACATTCGTAATATGCACTATTTGGTACCGGACATCAGATACTGATCGAAAATACCTCTGCCAAATTTTATCAAGATCGGTTCAGATTTTGATATAGCTACCTTGACCTGAATTTTGGCGACCGAATTCAGTCTGGAAGCAAATACATCAAATATGGAGAAAATCGATTCAGATATAGCTCCCATATATATGTTTTATCCGATTTGGTGTTTGAGTCTCACACATTCGTAATATGCATTCGACAACTATGATATGTGATACCAGATATCTTATAGAGCCTGGAAATATCTTTGCAAATTTTTATTGGGAACGGCTAAGATTTGGATATAGCTCCCATATATATCCTTAGGCCGATTTCAGGTTTGGAACTCCATTTGTGGAAGTCGGCTCCGATACATATTTATTTTAATATAATCCTTCTCGAAGTGCTATCATGCACCCTATAGCAATGTTATTTGCTATAAAAGATTAAAATATCTCCTTCAAATTTAGTGAAAATTAATTCAGAATTGGATATGCCACCCGTATATTAGTTCCCTCTGAAACCAAACTATAACTGCTCTAAAGCCAACTGTTATTAGGTGGTATGTTCTATTTCAAATAAATTCTTTTGTTGCGGGAGCTCTACTAAATATGCATAGTGGTGTAGGGTACCATATAGTGGGCCCCGCCCGACTTTTGACATTTCCTTACTGGTTTTTTTTTACGTCTTAAAAAATACAAGTTATATTTTCCTCACTTATTTATGTTCTATAATAAATGTTTCTTTATTATAATTTTAAACAACTATAAAATACATATATAAAATCATCTTACATCTTGTAACTAAACAAAAAAATCAATACAAATAATAATAATAATATATAAATTAAAAAAATTGTTCTTAGCATCTAAACTCAGACATCTATCTATTTACAAGAAACCAACAAAAACAACAAAGCAATGTCGCTTTTTTTCAAGTTTTCAACCTAACGTCGATTAAATCATTATACGAGTTAAGAATCTTCGAAATATAAACGTATTTTTATATTCTTAAGGAATTTACAAACAGCATGGCACTTAAAAAAAAAAAAACCTACAACTCTTATAATTCTTTTTATTCTGTCGAAAATGAAAATTCTAAAAAATAATATACACACACAATCACAAAAATATATAATTATCCATTCTCGCTAACATTTAAATGAGAAACATTATGGAATGGTTTCGCCTTAGAGTAGAGTTGTATCTCTATTCCTGCTTAAAAACAATAATGAGAAAAGTTGGTTGTTTGTTTTTATAGTTTTAACTTAAAATAGGTTGTTGACGGTGAGAGCATCTGAATAAAACAGTTAATCTTTGAGATACTGTTCCAATGGATTCGATCCACTTAATTTAGGTGTTTTTGATGATGATGATGAATTTGTGTCACCTGTCAAATAATAATAAATAAATAATTAATTTCATTTTCGTTCTTTCTTCTCTTTCCAGATCATTTTCACTTACTTGTTGAGGTGTTTTGTTGCTTGGCATCATTCTGAGCACCCACATTTGTTGCCGTGATATCTAGTCTTGTTGCTTGCAGACATCCAATCCACTCGTTAAGTGTTATCTTCTTATCACCGTTTACATCACAATATCGTGGCATTTTTCGGCCACATTTACGCAGATTACTAAAATAGAACCAGATTACATGAGATTTATTCTATATTTCGTTTTCGTGGAGATATGAACTTACTTTACATTATTAACCAATTCCCGGAAAGTTTTCCATTCTTTCTTTTCCCAAGCAGAGTTTTTATTCTTATCCAATATAACGAAACTTAATGTGGCTATGCGTTCATCTTCCGAACTAAAGTTGGTCGTATTTACACTGAAAAAAGGAAAATAATGCAAAATTTTTATTTTGAAGGATACCAATGGAAAAGGCCTAGTCTTCTAAGAAAACTTATTTGGAATGTTCATTAACTTTTCAATAAGGTTCACACTTTTTTTTTCTAGAAGAGCTAACCGGAGTTGACTTCTCTTATAGAAAAGTTCAAGGTAGAGGACATATCTTCTAGAAAAGTTCATCACGGAAGACTTTTCTTATAAAAAGTTAATCAATGAACTATCATTAAAGATCAATTTTCTTCTCTTTTTCTCTTTTTAAACAAGTAAAATAGTATCAGTCGGTTTTACCGACAGATGTATACCCCCAGCCTTGAGTTATGATTATCCAAACTGTTGACTCTTTATGGGAGAGGTTCGGAAGCAGTTGGCCAATATTGAGCAATTCGTATCTGACCTAAGACTGATATAAATATTATAACGTGCCAGATTTGGACTATATCGACATCTTCTTATACTTTATACGAAAATGTGGAAATATGTGTTAGGTAACAGATATAGCGGACCGGAGTATTCCATTTTAATCTAATAGATATAAAAATATTAGTATGTGCAAAACTTGAAGGAAATCGAACATAAAGCAGATTTTTGGTTAAGAGAAATATTCGCAAAGCAATGACAGATATAAGTATTGATGGTATTGGGTGAGGTGCCAGAAGGGGTTCGCAGATATATATCATCTTCACAACAGATTTTGCATTAGCAAAAATATTCGGATGTGTGAAATTTGAAGAGAGTTGGATGCTTATGTCGCTTTTTTTGTGCGTTTTGTTTTTCAAAATCTTGTACCCTATGTGAGGAGGTACCCAAAGAAATGGTCCGATCTGTACTATCTTTATAACAGATCCTGTGTTGATGGAAATATTGAGATGTACCAGTTCTGAATGGAATCGGATGTACATTTCGCGTTTTAAGAGCTTCATGGTTACTCAAAAATTTGACCCTTTTTGGGGTAGGCACCAGAAGAAGTGAACCGATATATCCCATCTCTACACCAGACCTTGGGTTAATAAAATTTTGTGATGTATGTAATTTAAAGCGATCTGGATGCTTGTTTTGGGTTTTATGATCGTTTTTTTTTTAATTCAAAACTTTGACCTTTTGTGGGGCAGTTACCAAAAGGAATGGTCCGATCTCTACCATATTTATAACAGGTCTTGTGTTGATGGAAATACTGAGATGTGTCAAGTCTGAATGGAATCGGATGAAATAAATCGTGTTTTATAAGATTCATGAAAACTCAAAATTTTGACCCTTTGTGGGGGAGCTACCAGAAGGATATTTTATCTTCATCGGCTGACCTTAGGTTAATAAAAATGTTGCGACGTGTGGAATTTGAAGGTAATCGGACCTCTACATAATATTTTTAAGAGTTATAATTATTCAAAAATTTGACCCGTTGTGGGGGAGATGGAGTGGACCGTTATTGTCCATTTTCGCACTTGACCTAGCACAGATGCAAATATTAGGATTTGCAAAGTTAGAGCAAAATCGGATTATCCTTTTTCTTTCTGTTCAGTAAAAATTTTTGTGGACCGATATTGCCCATCTCCGAACTCGATTTAAGTTTGACAATAATATTACGATGTACCAACTTTGGATCAAATTGGATACTGCCTTCGAGAGTTATCGTGCGCACCAGCCAGACAGACGGACGCTCATCGCTAGATCGACTCCAAATGTCCTGAAACGGATTTGGTTCAAAGCGATCTAGGTCTAAAACCGTTATTTCTCTAGCCATATGGCTGAGGCTATAAAAAATCAATTTGATCTGCAACCAACTTCTCTATAAGATTTTTAGGCCATCCAAGTTGCATGAAGACATGTACATATGATTCAAATACTTACCCTGCATAAGAACCGGTTATGATTTTGGTTTTTAAAAATTCTTTGAGATCTTTGAGAAACACCACTTTTCGTTCCTCTGGACAGCCTTTCATGGCTCTGGTGACGGTATAAAGTGAATCGCACTGGGGTCGGCGATGTTTTACCCAGGTTCCTGGTATGGTTTTACCCGTATCCTCATTGACACACCAACAGTATGGGGTGGAATTGTAGCACTGGATGCGTTGATAGCGACCATCGATGGTGCAATCCGGTACATAATAGAACGTATTACCAAGCTGTGGAATAAAATGGAAAACATTTTAAAGAAAAATGAGATAAAATGCGAGAATGTGTCGCATGAATGTTTACCTTTTTCTCTTCCAAAGCCGCTGCCTGATCAGCTAGGCAATCTGATTCGATATCAGATTCCTTCGTCGAAATCTCGGTAGGGGGTTTTAAAACTTGAAAAAGATTCCCAAAATTTATAAAACAAATTCAAAAATTATTATAAAAACCCCAACAACTAAACATGCTCGGTCATGCTCTCAATCTATGCTTTCAGTGATGTTACAGAGTTATTCATAAAAATATGATAAAGACCCAGAGATTGGGCGTGTGGAAGAGGTTAATTTTGATATTCAGTTCCCAATTCGATAGAAATGTGGAAAAAACAAGAGAAGGAAGAAGAACAAAGGGACAAAGGAGTCCAAGAAATAGAAGAAGAAGGAAGAATAAATAAGAATAATATACATCATAGGACATAGATACACATACGTAGAAAATATTATTTATAAACATGCAAAGTACGTACTATATATGGATGGAAATTTGGTCGATGAACCATCATCATCGGTCTCTTCGTAATCATCGCCATCTTCGTAGTCCAAATGTTGGCTACTGCTATCTTCATCATTATCAGCAGCAGCATTGCTTTCATTGTCCTCATACGAATCTGGACGTAAACGATTTTGATGGTTATTATTATTGTTATGGTGATGCGGTATGTTGTTGTTAAGATGATGGTGTGGTTGTTGTTGTTGGCTGGACGTGCTCGTGAATTGCTGTTGTTGTTGGTGGTGGTGTTGTTGCTGATTGCTGTTGTTGTTGTTCGTATTGGCCGTGTTCGAGTGTATAATATTGTTTTTGCGATGCTTAGTGTTATTCTTGGTGGTTGTGGTGTTGTTATGTTTTTGACCCATAATTAGTAAATGACCTAACGAGAACACATTTTGATTTTTCACAATTAAATTAAGCCAATTAATTGTCCAATTATTTAACGACATTTAAAACAAAACAAAAAGTCCAGAAACGACAAATCATGCGAATATTTATTTTTTTTTAATTTTTAATTTTTGTTTAATTAACCCGAACATGTAGAGACAGTACAGATCAGATAATTATAGAGAGAGAAAGGGGTAGGGATTTTGTGTAGGATAGAAAGTGTCAGCGTTACTTACGATTGGAGCCATCCTTGGAGAGACAACTATTCCATTCTAATCGCGACAGACGTTCATCACTGTCAACATCACAGAATTTGCCAAATGCTCGTCCACAACGTTTCGGTTTGACAGCCTGATAAGAGGAAAGAATTCAAGTTATATTGAAGGATGAATTTTAAAATTTCGAAATCGAACGACAGTAAAAGTTATTATAAGGAAAATTTTTTTTACGGCTTGTTTCTGTAGGAAAACGTAGACCTAAATATTCAATATTCGGCCACCGGATCTAGAACCCATTATGAACTACAAACTACCAATTTTTAGACAAATCCGTGGAAAAAATCATCAAAACACCGAATATCGGGAGGTACCGTTATATGGGGGCTATACAAAATGGTGGACATATGCACACAATGTTCCGCCACCGGAGCTAGAACCCATTGCGAACTACAAATTTCAATTTATGGACAAGTCTGTGGAAAAATGTGGCAAAAATCATCAAAATACAGAATATCGGGAGGTAGGGTGATATAGGGCCTATAAATGCATTGTTCCGCCATTGGAGCTAGACCCAATTACGAACTACAAATACCAATTCTTAGACAAATCCGTAGAAAAATGTGGAAAAAATTATAAAAATACCGAACATTAGGAGGTACTGAACATATCGCAATATTCCATTCGGCAAATATTGAAAAATAAGCTCGGGGTAAAGCCATTGAAATTCCAAAAAGTGCAATAACTTACACCGCACCAGGAAGAAAATAGACTCAAAAGAACTAGACAGTTGCTTTGCTTGGCCGAAAGTGGTGAACTATCGTATTTGGTTTTCTCCGATGAGAAAACATTCGTTGTCCAGCAGTTTGTAAACAAACAAAATTATCGCGCTTACTTGCCAAAGCTGAAAATGTGCACCTTCGGTTGGCCACCACAACTCAAGCGCCGGGCACGGTGATGGTGTGGGCCTCCATGACAGCCGATGATTGCTCTCCGCTCCTATTAATCGACCGTGGCATCAGAATAAATGCTGAATATTATCGTGAAAATATTATGGAGGGTGTATTAAAGTCTTGGGCACGCAAACATTTTGACCGCAGACCTTGGACATTCCAACGGGACTCAGCACGCGCCACCCAAGAATGGTTACAAAATGAGGTTCCTCGCTTCATTTCCAGCGCACAATGGCCACCAACATCTCCTGATACTAATCCGTTGGACTATAGTGTCTGGAGTATTTTGGAAAGCAATGTTGGCACTAAAAAATACCAAAGTGTCGATCACCTCAAGCAAGCGCTTCGTCGAGAATGGGCCAAAATACCGCAGAGCAACATTCGGGCAGCGTGTGGCGGTTTCATTGGCCGTTTGAAGGCCATAATTCGTGCCAAAGGTGACCAATTCGAACAAATCTAAACTTCTTCTAAAATTTGATGCTATTTCCGACATATTTAGCTATCATTCAATATAATTTGAAAAAAAAAAATGGAAAAATTGTGGCGATTGACTTTGTTGCATTTTTTTTTATCTCACCCTGTATATACTTTATGGGGTCTACGGCGAATATTTAGGGATAAGTAAGTTAATATACCCCTTTTTTCAAGGTGGAGTGTATAAAAATACATAAGAATCAAAAATTTGAAAAAAAATATACAAGTAATTTCAGTTTTTCTTTCGACTTCATTTTCAAAACGTCATACAAAAAAGGGCCATCAAAACTATTAAATTACGAAAAATCCATGTTCTTAACAAAAATGTTTCTCTAAGAAATTACATCTAGTTGAACTTCATTACTTACCCTCTTCACCAACTTCTTCAATTCACGATATTCATTTTTGTCCAACATTTGATTACGATTCACATCCAAATTGGAAAATTTCCAATCCATCACCTCCGTCTCGCTTGGTGGATTGAAAGTATCCAAAGATGATGCTTTACTACGACTGCCGCTAGCCATCTCACGCTGATACTGTGTACTCTTACTTCGAATATATTCACTTTGAAATACCCGAATCAAATGACTGTTAAACGTGGCACGATCTTCTTGGGTACATGGACGTTTGCGGTTGCCACCATTATTTCTGGACGGTGAACGCCTTACATTTGCTTTGCTAAATTCCCGACACTTCGGCTTGCCCGTCCTCACTGTGGTATCATTGATTGGCGTGCCCATGGAATCGCTACACCAACAACCCTTATCCATGAGACATTGTATGGGAGCATAGGTGCCATCCGATTTACAGCGTGGTATAAATTTTGGTGGATATTTATTGCGATGTCGGAGGGCATATTCACGTGCCTCGGCGCAGGCTGTTACAAGGTAAGGTGTTATTTAGCCATGATATGGAAGATTTAATGCTTTGTATTCTTTACCTTTACAGGGTCCACGATATTTCAGACTGACTTGATGACCACTGCACTGTACCCTTAGCAGATGACATCTTGTGGGATATGTTTGATCATCGGTACCACATACTGGCCTTCCTTTGCTTTCATCACATTCGCCCAGCTTGGCAGCACATTCGGAAATCTGAAAGTTAAATACATAAAAAGAAAATAATATAAGGAACTTCACAGAAAATTTTCATAAGGTAGGAAAACACTTTTCCATAATTAAAAGCGGAGAACGATTGTACTTTTTATAACCTCAGCCACATGGCTACAGAGTGTATATATCATTTTATACTGACAAAAACATGCCTCATCGAAATGGAATTAATCCGTTGCACTACATATGGAGTCGATCTAGGGATGTCCGTCATCTGGCTGGCTGAACCGCACAATAACTCTCGGAGGGTACATCGAAATATTACGGTCAACATTTTCAAAAAAATAACTGACCCCATAGATCCCAATATTTTTGTCAGCGCCAGGTCAGTTGCGAAAATGGACCGTATCGACCCACTTTCGAATAATAATAACATTGAAAAAAAGTCAACGATTCTTTTAAAACTTGGTTCATCTAAATATTTCTCTCAACCTGCGATCTGATGTGAATTTGGAATTAATCAACCGACTCCTTCAGAACCTGCTCCCTAAAGGGTCAACAGAATAATCATAACGAAAGTCGAAATACATTTAAATAAACGGACATAGGCTGAGGGTATACACCTATCTTCAAAACGGGATGATACTGTTTAACTATTTATACCCTCAGCCATATGGCTACAAAGTGCATTTATCATTTGGTACGGCCAAAACGTGCCTCATCGAAATAACGCTTTTAGACCCTAGGTCTCTTTGGACCAAATCCGTTTCAGGACATTTGGAGTCGATCTAGGGATGTCCGTCCGTCTGTCTGGCTGGCTGGTGCGCACGATTACTTTCGGAGGGAGTATCCGATTTGATCTAAACATCAGGTCAGGTGCGAAAATGGATAATATCGGTCCACTTCATCCAGTACCTCCCTCACAAAGGGTCAACATTTTGAATAATTATAAATCTCATAAAATGTGATGAAAGAGTCCGATTGTCTTCAAATTACTGATATCACAATATTTTTATTAACCCATGGTCTGGTGTGAAGATGGAATATATCGGTCCACTCTTTCTGGTACCTCCCCCACAAAGGGTCAATATTTTGAATATTCATGAAGCTCATAAGACACGAAATTAACATACGATTCCATTCAGACTTCATACATCTCAATATTTCCATCAACACAAGATTTGTTATAAAGATCGTAGAGATCGGACCAATTGTTCAGGTACCTCTCCCACAAAGGGTCAAAGTTTTAAACAACCAAAACGATCATAAAATCCGAAATAAGCATCTGGTTCTCTTCATATTTCACGCATCTCATAATTTCTACTAACACAAGATAGGATATATCGAGCCACTCCTTCTGGGACCTCCCCACAAAGGATCAAATTCTGAGTATCCATGAATCTCATAAAACGCGAAATTAACATCCGATTCCATTCAAACTTGGTACATCTCAATAGTTCGATCAACACAAGATCTGTTATATATATGGTAGAAATAGGACCATTTCTTCTGGTATCTCCCCCACGTAGGCTTCAAGATTTTGAAAAACCAAACGCTCAAAGAAAACGAAATAAGCAGCCAACTCTCTTCAAATTTCACACATACAAACATTTTTGCTAACACAAGATCTGTTGTGAAGATGATATATATCGGCGAACCCCTTCTGGTACCTTACTCACAAAGGGTCACAAATTTCAATACTTTTATCTGTCATAAGCGAAACAAATTAGCGATTTTTGCAACTAAATATTTCTCACAACCAGAAACCTGAGATGAATATGGAATATGGAATAATCCTTCCAAATAAAGGGTAATAACTCCTTGGCCTATTTCCTGCAAGGTCGATGGATCTATAGAGCCTTGACCAAAAGTCCAATTTCATATGCTACCGAATAAAATATGTATAAGTATCAAATAACAACTATTCCCCAGCACTTCTACAACATTGAAACTTATTAAATCCAACTTCAAAGTTAATGTACCACCCAACCATTCCCTTCCATTTTAAAGTGAACATATAAATTATCTCACAACACACTTCAAATGACTTTGTGAAAGATTCAAACACGTCCGAACTTTATAATCCAATGAAATAGAAATAGAAAAAACAATTTTATCAATTAGTAATAAAATAAACAAATGACACAAAGCCTTTAGCAACGGCAACAACAACAACAAAAATACACTCCAACAAGCCACCAAGACTCTCGAATATCCAATGGCCGTAATGTTGGTGGCAACAACAGAGAGTGAGCCATGAAATCGACTGACTGGTCTGTTGGCTGGTTAGCTGGTCCACATAGCCTAAAGCAAGTGTAAAATATTAAAAATTAAAGAAAAAAAGTATTTTTTTAAAGCCTTACTGCCATATCACCACCGACTGTCATTTAGCTGGCCACATATTTCACATGCGCCATAATCATTAACAAGACAATTTGTAGTTATGAGTGACGGACTCGATTCCATAACTTATCTGTAAGTGTGCGTGAATTTGATAAAAATACATAGAAGTTTTTTTTTTATTTGAAAATGTTTTTTTTTTTTCTCACAATGTCGATTTGTAATAATTTATGAATTTGGAGATTTTTTTATAGAAACTTGTAAAGCAAATCCTTTCAATAGTTCCATTTTTGCATAATTAGTTTGAAAGTTACTAATCTAGAAATGTCTGTAGAGGTAGGTTTCTATAATTATTGTTGCTTAGTTGAGCTGAAGTTAGTCTGAAGCAAAGATTCCCTGATTCGATTCTAGGATAATGGGAAAAAATCTTAATCTAAAATGTAATCTTCGTCGTTGGAATAAGTTTGAACCTAATTTCATTGACTTATCTCATGTTTTTTAAGCAAAAACTTAACCTCACTTAAATGTCAACATACCTTCGTTACCGGAAAGTAATGGTTGGAGATTAGAGAGAAAGCTTTATATGATTCTGACAAGAATACAACTTAATTTAGCCCGGTTTGGTTTTAAGATACATGTCACTCGGCAGCTGATTTACTCTGAAGCCTTTGGTTCATTGTTTTCGTTGTTTTTTTTAGCGTAAAAGGGCTTTCATGATCCAGAGAGGTACAGAGGTATAAGTGCGGTCCCACAGACCTTTAACAACAGATCTATCACTGAACAGAATCTATCACTCTAGAGCGGTCACAGAAGTTATGGGGGAATTCAGAGTGAATACCGTACTAGGAAATCAGACCAATTTTATCGCAGATGACAATTGATTGCTGCCTCGACAAATCTGATTATTTTTGGCACAATTCGGATCTGCATGGTGCAGCCGCCTGATTTCGTCACCAGTCCAGAATGTGACACAGGCCCACATGACATGCTGCAACTCTTTAAATGCCTGGCCAGACCCAATCTCTAACTCCCGTATCGCTATGTACACAAACCATTGGGGCGAATTTGGATTTAGAAGTAGAGCCAAGTTAGAGAAGAATCAGAAGGAACTCAACAGTATGAGCTGCTAAAACAACAACCTGTTATCTAACGCTTACATAGTTGATCTAACCGCCTTTTTTACTGCGAGGAATATGAAGATATCCGCCACTAAATCGACGGCCACATTTTGCACCACATGGACTGCGGAGATGAGGCTATCTTTGAATGACATGTTGTAATTCCGACCACCAACTACCCCAAGGCCTAAGGGGTCACATACGTTAGCCTCTTTAAGTCGTCTGCGAATACCACAGCTATCTGCGATGAGATTAGAAGAAGGAACAAGGTTCTCAAGTCTCTGGCTGGCGGCACTTGGGAAGCTGATAAGGAAACCTTGCAGACCTCTTACTACGCGATAGGTAAACTATGCGGCTCCGGTGTGGTCCGCCAACGTTAGTGCTACGCAGTGGAAAAATATTCAGTCCTGCCAGAATGCCGCCCTTAGAACCGCAACAGGGTGCCTCCTCATGACACCTGCCGACCACCCACATGAGGAGGCGAAGGTCTTACCGATGCGACAGCGCAATAAAATGCTGTCAATGCAATACCTGCTTGGGTGTCACAGACAGAGCCATCCGGAACACCATTTGGTCGATAGGCAACCTCTGCCCAGTCATGTAAGGAAAAACCTTCACGATCTAGAGAGAGAGAGAGAGAGAGTTACAGAGGTATAAGAGAGAGCCTCTAAATCAACAGGGCTATCAAGCGGAACAGAATAGTATTCACTCTAACGCGGTCTGAGAAGTCATGATACTAGAAGGCCATCCCACTCCCATCGCAGCTAAAGAGCGATACCTGCACCGGGTCGATCGGACCCGGATCGACAACGATGTGTAGAACATGGACCTGTGCCACGAGCTGGACGGCACATGATACGCTGCACTCTGGGGAGTACGCCTGTATGAGTGATCTTTTCAGGTATCCTTTGGCTAGATTCTTCACTCTATGGCACTCAGTTGATTCTACAACACCATCGAAATATGGTCTAGAGCAACTACTGTGGATGATGTCGCCAATGTCTTATTTAATTAGATTGCCATAAAAATGCCTCACATCCCTAAACGATTCTGGCCAATTTCTTTCTATCCCAAGCAATTTTGTCTCAGTGTAATTGCGATATGATAATATCATGGAATTAATAATATTTGTTAGCCTCATTAGATCTCTAGCTTCTACATTGGAATTCAATTAATTAGTAATTATACCACATTTGGTTTAAATTTGGATAGAAGTAATGCAGTGGCCGCCTGACGAATGATGACTGTATTGGAACATTTATAGCAAAAAAAAAATCAAAAACAAACGCCCTTTTTCTGGCATCTTTACAAAAATAGCATGGAATAATTTTTAATGTCATTTTTCTCGATCAATTTAACGGCTTTCTTTCTTTGAACCTCTAAATCTAAATGCGATTGGAATGTAAAGTATGCATCTGTGCCTGCTTATTAGTAGTCGCCACTGCATGGATGGTAGACGTTCAGCGCCACTAACAAACATGTTGTTGATTTTTTTAGCCATTGGCAGTTATGACTGTGGTAATAAGTAGAACAAGTTGAAATAAGTAGTTGGGTCGGCCTGGACGAAATTTTTGTATAAAACTTTGGAAAAGTTAAAAAAAAAGTTTTTTTTTTTTTTTTTTTTCAAGGAAAAAACACTTAAAACTGAATTTGAATTTGCAAAAATTCTAAAAAAAACTGCATAAGATAATAACAGACTTCTTGTATTGTTGGAGGACAAAATTGTACATTTAATACCCTAAAAATTACCCTAGCATGTAACTGACTTGTACAGGAAAAAATTGATATCAACTTCTGATACATTTTTTCAAGGTGAAAATTTAATATCTGAGATATTCTCATAAAAAAATTCTCAGTTTCTGATGAAAGAATTGTCAAGAAAAAATATAAATTTCTGATAACTATTTCCAATAGAAAAAATTGCCTCAGCTTTCCTTCTTTCATAAGAAAATATATCATTAGTTTTCTTAAACTTTTTGTTCGCAGCATCTAATGATTGTTTCCATCATTGTCCTCAGATTTTTATACCCTACACCACATAGTGGCAAGGGTATTATGTATTTGTGCATTTGTTTGTAACATGGAGAAGGAAGCGAGATAGACCCATAGTTACTTTTGAGGATCTTCATAGAATCACTTTCGGAGTTGATTTATGCATGTCGGTCCGTCCATGTATTCTTGTGAACAAAATGCAGGTCGCATTTATTATCCGATTGAGCTGAAATTTTCCAAACAATATATGTTTGGCCCAAGGACGAACCCTATTGAAATTAGGGATAATAGGATCATATTTAGATATAGCTCCCATATATATCCTCAACCGATTTCGGGTTAATTGTGCACCAAATGGCCAAAATAAGTCCAAATGACCTGAATTTTGGTACACCCTTACCGAATTCAGGCTAGAAGCAAGTTCATCAAATTTGGAGAAAATCGGTTCAGATATAGCTATAGCTCCCATATATAAGTTTCATCCGATTTGGGATTTTAAGTCCCTCACATGAGTAATATGAACTCCAAAAAAATGATATTTTGTACCGGACATCAGATACTGCTCGAAAATACCTCTGCCAAATTTTATGGAGATCGGTTCAGATTCTCCCATATACATATATCTTTATGCGATATCAGGTTAATTGTGCACCAAATGGCTAATATCAGCCCAAGTGGACTGAATTTTGGCAATTACCACTGAATTCATCCTAGAAACCAGTACTTCAAATTTGGTGTAAATCTGTTTAGATATAGCTATAGCTCCCATATATATGTTTCATCCGATTTGTGGTTTAAAGTCCCTCACAAGCGTAATATGCATTCCACAACAATGATCTTTGGTACCAGATATCAGATACAGCTCTAAAATAATTGTATAAAATTTTATCAAGATCGGTTCAGATTTGGATATGGCTCCCATATATATCCTCAAACGATTTGGGGTTTAAAGTCCCTCACAAGCGTAATATGCATTCCACAACAATGATCTTTGGTACCAGATATCAGATACAGCTCTGAAATAAGTATATAAAATTTTGTCAAGATCGGTTCAGATTTGGATATAGCTCCCATATATATCCTCAAACGATTTCGGGTTAATGTTGCACCAAATAGCCTATATCGGTTCAAATGTCCTGAGTTTTGGTATATCTGACCGAATTCAGTCTAGAAGCAAGAAAATTAAATTTGGTGGAAATCGGTTCAGATATAGCTGTAGCTCCCATATATATGTTTCATCCGATTTGGTGTTTAAGTACCTCACATTCGTAATATGCATTCCACAACAATGATCTTTGGTACCAGATATCAGATACAGCTCTGAAATAGGTGTATCAAATTTTGTCAATATCGGTTCAGATTTGGATATAGCCCCCATATATATCCTCGATTTCGGGTTAATTGTGCACCAAATGACCAATATCCGCCAAAAAGTCCTAAATTTTGGCATATCCGACCGAATTCAGTCTACAAGCAAGAAAATTTGGGGGAAATCGGTTCAGATATAGCGGTAGCCCCCATATATTTTTTATCCGATTTGGAGTTTAAGTCCCTCACATTCGTAATATGCATTCCACAACAATGATCTTTGGTACCAGATATCTTATAGAGTTCGGAAATACCTTTGCCAAATTTTATCGAGATCGGTTCAGATTTGAATATAGCTCCCATATATATCTTCAACCTATTTCGGTTTAATTGTGCACCAAATAGCCAATATCAATACAAATGACCTGAATTTTGGCATATCCGACCGAATTCAGTCTAGACGCAAGAAAATTAAATTTGGTGGAAATCGGTTCAGATATAGCTGTAGCTCCCATATATATGTTTCATCCGATTTGGTGTTTAAGTCCCTCACGTTCGAAATAGGCATTCGACAACAATGATATTTGGTACTAGCTGTCTTATAGAGCTCGGAAATACCATTGCCAAATTGTATCGACAACGGCTATAATATGGATATAGCTCACATATATATCCTTAATCCGATTTTAGGTTTATTGTGCAAATAATGGCTAATATCAGCCCAAATGGAGTGAATTTCGAGACGCACGTTTCCTTTTGGTGGAACTCGGCTCCGATATATACATTTTTTAATATAATCCTACACTCTGTAGCAATGTAATTTGGTATAAAAGATTAAAATGTCTCTGTCAAATTTAGTAAAAATCGATTCCGAATTGGATATGCCTCCCATATATTAGTTCCCTCTGAAACAAAACTGTAACTGCTCTAAAGCCAAATGTTTATAGGTAGTATGATCTACTTCAAATAAATTATTTTGTTAAGGGAGATCTACTAAATATGCATAGTGGTGTAGGGCAGCATATAGCCGGCCCCGCCCGACTTTTGTCTTATCCTTACTGGTTTTTCTTTCGTCTGAGTACAAATCAAGCCTCTTTGATCCATCCCACTTTCTTTGGATCGAATGTGGGTTGAGTACCAAGTTTTCCTTTTAAAATTTGTTTTTCAACCTCTTATCAGATCCAAACTTATCGATCTGTCCCCCTTTCTTGGGATCTGATGATGCCGTAATAAATCCAAATCCAGTTTAATCGTTCGTCTATGTCCAGCAGCTATGGCGGCGCCTCTTGGCTTATAGATATTCAAGATTGAGCCGCACTTGTACATGCATAGCAATCTGCCGGCCGGACAGACAGACAAACATCCATGGCTGGACGGCTGGTTGCCTGGCCGGCGCATATTCCCCACTCGCATTACACATTTGCAACAGATCCAAGTGTTAGATAAAAATGATGTGCAAAGAATTTAATTAAGATTTGTCCCGGGCGTTCGGAATAAAAATGACCGTAGGTGTTGTCAATGTTTTAAATTATTTAACACACATGAGACCGGGCGTCAGCCACAGCCACAGGGGATAGAATCTATGCGAGCAATGCCATGCGCCACCAGCCAGCCAATCTACCCACTGCGCTTGCTGAAGCTGTTGCAGTGCTCTTGTGCGCGTGGCATGCAAGAAATAAAACGAATTCCAAGCTAATCAAAGAAAAGAGAAATGTTTGGAATTCTTTGCTGGAATAGAAACCACAAATTGTTGGCTCGAGTCAGTTGGTGGCCATGCACTCTTTAGTTTTTTTTTTCTTTTTGTTTAAGTAGGACTAATGAAATAATTTCTTTCTCAAGCTGTCTCCACAAACTCCAGGCAGGCATAGTATTTAAAAATGTGAACACCTTTCCCCACCAGCAAACCCCCGTTTATCGGCCGGCCAGCGTGCCTGCTCTGGCACAATTTGTGCCGGTATGCTGGAAACTATCCAAGCGGGGAGTGGGAGTTTTGGGGGGGTTTGTGCAATTTATGTTAACTTGTTAATCACTGCAATGAGTTACCGTGGTCTTGTGGTATGGAACTAACTAACATTGCAAACATCCAGACAACTTAGATACCGCACCGTGGACTCTGATCGTATTACATGTCGTTTGAATGTCCACTCCACCATTCTTCGTGATCGTTGGCCAAGTTGATTGCATTCGTAATTTTTTTAATTGTCATTTCATGTCGTCTGGAGTCGTCTAGACATTTAGCGCTCAGCTTGAGGTGTGTGTGTGTATGGGGTGTGTTTGTACTTCTGGGTATTTGTCAATCAGTGCGCCTGCGTTTTATTGCACAAGTGTCACAATGGAGTTTTTTTCAGGTCATATCTTAATAAGGTGGCGACACATCCCAAAACTATGTCTTCTAAAGAAGAAAGCCTGAAAATAATTTCTATAGAAAAAAAGACAAGAGCGGACGATTCTTTGTTAAAATGACAGTCCCTCTATATGAGACAGAAATTCTTTAGAAAAAAGACCCCTTAAGCTAAAAAATAAAATTTAGGGTTGAGAATTTTTTTTATGGAAAGAGCATAGCGAAGTGAAGAAGTCGCTGAAGAGAGGATGAGTAGGGGGAAGAGGCTGAAAATGGAGGATGTGGAAAGAGTACTCGGCAAGAGAAGAATCTGCTCTTTTTTGAGCGAATATTGCCCCCCACTTTAAAATGTACAAAGCATGCTCGTCCTTATTCAGGCGAAACCGAAAAATAGAGTTTTGCTCGTTTTGCTGTTTTAAGTTCGACTTAGAATTCGAGCGAGTTTTTTCAGAGGTCTGGGAATTTTGGCCCATTTCCGGCGAAGCGCTTGCTTGAGGTTATGGACACTTTGGTGTTTTTAGTGCCAACCTTGCTTTCCAAAATACTCAAGACACAATAGTCCAACGGATTGGTATCCGGATATTTTGGTGGCCATTGTGCGCTGGAAATGAAGCGAGGAACCTCATTTTGTAACCATTCTTGGGTGGCGCATGTTGAGTGCGAATGTCCAAGGCCAGCGGCCAAAATGTTTGCGTGCCCAAAGCATAAAAACACCCTCCAGAATATTTTCGCGATAATATTCGGCATTTATTCTGATGCCACAGTCGAAGGTCCACATTTTCAGCTGACCTCTTTCGCAGGTAAACTCGATCATTTTGTTTGTTTACAAACTGCTGGACAACGAATGTTTTCTCATCGGATAAGACCAAATTCGCCAGTTCGGCCAAGCGAAGCCACTCTTTTGATCTTTTGAGTCTATTTTCTTTCTGTTGCGGTGTAAGTTTTTGCACTTTTTGGAATTTCAATGGCTTTACCCCGAGCTCATTTTTTAATATTTGCCGAATGGAATATTGCGATATGTTCAGTTCACGAGCCATTTTTCGGCCACTGCGACGCGGGTTTCAATCAAGTCGCTTCTTTACTTTTCGAACCATTTCTGCTGATGTTGCTGTTTTCTCCAGAAGAAATGGTCCAATTCATACTATCTTTATGACAGATCTTATGTTTATGGAAATATTGAGATGTGCCAAGTCTGAATGGAATCAGATATTAATTAGTATTTTATGAGCTTCGTGGATATTATATTTTTTTGTGGGGAAGGTACCAGAAGGTATGGACCGATATATTTCGTCTTCACACCAAATCTTGGGTTAATAAAAATATTGTTCTGTATGTAATTTGCAGAAAATCAGATGCTTATTACGGATTTTATGACCGTTTTGGTTATTAAAAATTTTTACCCTTTTTTAGAGGAGTTACCAGAAGGAATGGTCCGATCTCTACCATCTTTATAACAGATCTTGTGCTAATGGAAATATTGAGATGTGCCAAGTCAGAATGGAATCGGATATTAATTTCGTGTTTTATGAGCTTCACGAATATTCCAAGTATTATGAAGTGGCCGATATTGTCCGATTTCGCACCTGACCTGGCACTGATGCAAATATTGGGATTCGCTAAGTTGTAGCAGAATCGGGTTATCCTTTCACTTTCTGTGCAGTGAATTATTTTCTTTGATAATCTTGACATTGTTGACATTTGGTACCAGAAGGAGTGGACCGATATTGGCCATCTCCGAACTCGATGAAAGTTTGACAATAATAACACAATGTACCAAGTTTGATTCAAATCGGATACTCCCTTCGAGAGTTATCGTGCGCACCAGCCAGACAGATAGACGGACGGACATCGCTAGATCGACTCGAAATGTCCTGAAACAGATTTTGTCCGAAGAGACTTAGGGTCTAAAACCATGATATCGATGAGACACGTTTTGGCCGTATCGAATAATATATACCCTCTCTAGCCATATGTGTGAGGATATAATTATAAATTATATTGGCCGAGATCTTTTGGTAGTATCATTCCAGAACTCCTTTTAGACACTACCTTGCCAGCGCAAACAGACATATGAGTAACTTTTCTTCCAAACGCCGATGCCTGCGCGCACTACCTTATCTTTGCGTAAATATTTATTCGATTGTCAATCAACAAAGGGGGTTAGTCATTCATTCGAATAGTTTTGAATCATGTCTCTCCGCTTCAATGTTCCACATAGATAAAATCCGAGTACAAGTTCATTGTAACCAAAGACCCCGTTGTCAAATGTTTGTTTACTCTTCGGCAGCTACGCTACGATTACTACCAACATCAACAACAACAAGCAAAAGCCACTAATGCCTGACAATGGATCGATTGGTTGGTTGACTGGCTGATTTGTAAGCGCTTGCGCCGTATATCCGATTACATGGTGAGCAAAAGTGTTTTCATTTATTTGATTAGAGACGCGTGCTTGCTTCCTCCACCTCCACCTCGTCCTCGTCTTGTGAGCATTAACTTCACACAATGCCAGATATCGATAATGTTTGTCTGTCCACCCATCGTCTGTCGTCTTGTCCCCTCTAGCGATGAACGACGAACATTACAAATGTTGTTCATGTAATTTACTCAACTAACAACAATTAAATGTGGTGTTCTACAAGATATGACATTTGTAATGGGGGTTTGGGGATCCAAGGGGTGGGACCTATTCAATTACAAGGTATCATTTCCAGTAGCATATATGAATTGAATTGATTTATTGGGATAGACGAATGTCCTAAGGTCTTTTACCCCAAAAGAAGAAGGAATTTCACACTTAGGATACCCTCTGAGGGGTCTTCTGATAAACAAACTCTCTCTCTCTCTTCCTCTCACTTTCTTTATAATTAAGAGGATTTTGAAAATTTTTGTTTTACAGTCATTGAAATACCGAATATCGGAAGGTATCATACTATGGTATAGGCAATTTTCTGTCACAGGAGGAAGAATTCATAATGAACTCTACAGGGTGAGATGAAAAAACTGCAACCAACTTCAGACTACTGTCATTTCTAAGCCACTCGTCCGACAGCTGTTTAAATTATTCTAGTGACAGCTCATTATATTGTTTACAAGCGTACAACGGCATTTTGGTGAGAATTCTCCAGAAAAAAGTTATTCGTTATGGAATTCAAGCGTGATAGTGTGATTTCTTTATATTTGGTTGGAAAACCACAATTGGCCATCGTTAGAGCACTCCAGCATTTAAATGTGAATAAATCTTTTACGCTACCATTGCTCGTAGCGTAGCCCGACGACAAGGAAGTGGACGGAGGAAAACAGCAACATCAGCAGAAATGGTTCGAAAAGTAAAGAAGCAACTTGATCGAAACCCGCGTCGCAGTGGCTGAAAAATGGCTCGTGAGCTCCATTCGCCAAATATTGAAAAATGAGATTGGGGTAAAGCCATTGAAATTCCAAAGAGTGCAAGGACTTACACCGCAACAGAAAGAAAATAGACTCAAAAGAGCTAAAGAGTTGCTTCGCTTGGCCGAAAGTGGTGAACTGCCGAATTAGGTTTTCTCCGATGAGAAAACATTCGTTGTCCAGCAGTTTGTAAACAAAAAAATTATGGTGTTTACTTGCCAAAGAGGTCAGCTGAAAATGTGCACCTTCGGTTGGAAACCAGAACTCAAGCCCAAGCCGACCATGGTGATGGTGTGGGCCGCCATAACAGCCGATGGTCGCTCTCCGCTCGGGTTAATCGCCCGTGGCATCAGAATAAATGCCGAATATTATTGCGAAAATATTCTGGAGGGTGTATTAAAGCCTTGGACACGCAAATATTTTGGCCGCAGACCTTGAACATTCCAACAGGACTCAGCACCATCGCACTCAGCACGCACCACCCAAGAATGGTTACAAAATGAGTTTTCTCGCTTCATATCCAGCGCACAATGGCCACCAAAATCTCCGGATACCAATCCGTTGGACTATTGTGTCTGGAGTATTTTGGAAAGCAAAATTGGCACTAAAAAATACCAAAGTGTCGATCACCTCAAGCAAGCGCTTCGCCGGGAATGGGCCAAAATACCGCAGAGCAACATTCGGGCAGCGTGTGACGGTTTTATGGCCGTTTAAAGGCCATAATTCGTGCCAAAGCTGAAATCTAAACTTATTCTAAAATTTGATGCTATTTCCGACATTTTTTGCTTCCATTCAATAATTTTTTGTTTAAATGTAAAAATTATGGCGTTTAACTTTGATGCCGTTTTTTTTATCTCACCCTGTAAATACCACATCTGAAACAGTTTCGGTAAAGAATGTGACGTATATGGATAATTTTCCAGCATAGAAGGTTCTACCTTTACGAACTCCAAACACCAACTTAGGAACAATTCTGCTGAAAAAAGTGACAGATATGATTCACAATAGACGGAATTAATCAAAATACCGAATATCGGGAGGTTCTGTTATATAGGGACTTTATCAAAAATTGGAACTATTTTGGAAACACGAACTACCACTTTACAGCAAATTCGATTTAAAACTAGGACTAAAACATCCTAAATCGGTCGGTATCGTTATATGGAGGTCATACCAAATGGATCTACATTTTTATACCCTCAGTCATATGGCTGAGGTTTATTTCGTGCCTCATCGAAATAAAGGTTTTAGACCCTAGGTCTTGGACATTTGGAGTCGATCTAGTTTCAGGGCATTTGGAGTCGATCTAGTGATGTTCGTCCGTCTGGCTGGTTGATGCGCACGATAACTCTCGAAGGGAGTATCTGATTTGGTTCAAACTTGGTAAATCGTAACATTATTATCAAACTTCGATCGAGTTCGGAGATGAGTAATATCGATACACTCCTTCTAGCGCCTCCCTAACAAAAGGTCGAAAAAAATTGCTGCACAAAAGAACAAACGATAATCCGATTTTGCTTCAACAACCTCCCCCAGAAAGGGTCAACATTTTGAATAATAACTCTTATAAAATGTGATATAAAGGTCCGATTGCCTTCAAATAACACACATAACAAATTTTTTTTTAACCCAGGGCCTGCTATGAATGTGGAATATATCGGTCCACTCCTTCTGGTACCTCCCCCACAAAGGGTCAACATTTTGAATATCCATGAAGCTCATAACTCGCGAAATTAACATTCGATTCCATTCAACGTGGCACATCTCAATATTTCTATCAACTCATGATCTGTTATATATATCGGTTCACTTATTCTGGTACCTCCCCCGACCAAGGGTAAACATTTTGAATACCATGAAGCACGAAATTAACATCCGATTCCATTCAGGCTTGGTAAATCTCAATAATTTCATCAACACAAGATCTGATATAAAGATGGTAGAGATCGGTCCATTTCTTCTGGTACCTCCCCCCAAAGTGGTTCAAAATATTGAATAACCAAAACGATTATAAAATCCAAAATAAAGCTCAAAAAAAAAAATATAATTTACATGAGCGAACATCTAAAGGAGAGATTTAATGCCGATAAAACAAATATCCAAATATTTTATTCTGGAAGCTCTGCTATGTATAAACTACATTTTGAATGTCTTCTTCTTTCTTCGTTATTTCGGTTTTAATCCTTTTATCGTGTTTTCGTTGCTGTTGCATACCAAAAATGTCATGTTGTTTAAGTCGACGAAGAAGAATATCATATAATGTATGCAATGAATAGCGAATATTTTTTATTGAATCAGATTATTTATTTTTTCTGTTTTTTCTCTTTTCATATATTTGGTTTATGAAAGCAAAGAAGGCGGCGATTTGGTGGAAGAAAGAAAACAAAAGTCGCGAATGAAGAATGTGCCACAGCAACCGACCGTGTCTCGTTGTTTCATTCTCTACCCCCTCCTCCACAACCAACCATACACTTTAGTTTTCTTCAGCTAAGTGTATCCTCGTCAAAACACACGCTCGTTCAGGTGTAGAGTACAAAACATACATACGTTCGTTCATAGGTGTGTACGACGAAGGTAGAACAATGTTGTTCTTGTTGTCACACAAATGCAAGACTCCTCGCAACGCAGCGCTGAATCGCATCCAGCATTTCTGCTAAAATACCCACAGACAATTTGTAGTCACATTTCGTTGGCATGATTTGTGCGACATAGAATGGTTCTGATGGTGGTGGTGGTGATGATGGTGGTGGACACACATCCAATACCTGGAATATTGAAGTGTTTTCTTGGGATTTACACATATCTTCTGCTGCTTCAACCAAACACCGCCACCATCAACAACACATGACCATTTTTTCTTCTCCAAAGCTTGGGAATTTTTATTTTGAAAAAAAAAATTGATTGTCCTTCTCCTCACCTCTTATTGTACCCTGCTTTTTATCGCCAATCTAAATGTTGAAAAAACCAACCTATATAAATCCCTTTTAAGATCAGGGTGTGAAGTTTATGAAGTAGTTATTTGTTTTACCCTAATCTGTTTGTATTCCTCGCATTTGTGAGAAATTAATTTATTATGTTCGGTTAAGAACATAAAAAACAACTTAAATGAAATCAGTCGGTATTACCGACAGCTACATATTCTCAGCCCCAATGTTCGGTTATTTAAATATATTTTGACTTGCGTTATGACGGGTCAACAGGTCATATGAGAGGTTCCGAAGGAGTGGGTCAATATTTTCCATTTCGTATCTGACATAAGTCTGATGGAAATATTAAAACGTAGCCGATATCGACAAATTGTTCCACTTTAAATTACATATTTCATAATATTTCGAAAAGTTGCGTTTTATGAGAGTTACAATTATTTAAATTTTTGACCCGTTGTGGGAGAGGTAGACCGATATTGTCCATCCTCACAAAACAATGTGTTGTTAAAAGTTTTGGGATGTGCCGAGTTTGAAAGTAATCGGATGCTCATTTCCCTCATTTTATGAGCCTAATGGTTATTCCAAATTTTAACCTTTTATGGGGGAGGTACCAGAAGAAATGGCCCGTTCAGTCCCTTCTTCATATTAACCTTTGTGTTAGTGGAAATATGGAAATGCGAAATTTGAAGATAATCGGACCCTTAGTTAAAATTTTATAAAAGTTATAATTATTAAAAATTTTAACCTTTTGTGGGGAAGGGACCAGAAGGAGCGATACAATATCTACCATCTTCACACCAGATCTTGCTTACGTAGATGTATTGAGATGTACGAAATTTCAAAGTAATCAGATGCTTATTTCACGTTGTACGAGCTATATGGTTGTGACCCTTTGTGAGGAAGCTACCAGAAGGAGTGGGCCGATATATTCCATCTACTCACCAGACCTTGGGTAAATAAAAATATTGTGATGAGTATAACACATAAGACTTGTAATTATTCAAAATGTTGACACTTTGTGGGGGAGGTACTTGATGGTTCGGACCGATATTGTCCATTTTCCCACCTGACCTAGCACTGATGCATATATTGATCAAAATCGGATTATCATTTCTCTTTCTGTGCAGTAAAATAAATTTTTTTGAAATTTCAACCTTTTGTTGGGGAGGTACCAGAAGGGGTGGACCGATACTGCCCATCTCCGAACTCGATCTAGGTTTGACAATAACATTACGATGTAACTAGTTTGGATTAAATCGTGCGTACCAGCCGGACTGATAGACATCGTTAGATCGACTCCAAATGTCCTTAAACGGATTTGGACCTAGGGTCTAAATTTCGACTAGACACGTTTTGGCCGAATCAAATGATATAAATCCTCTCTAGTATTGGTTACGTCATATAACGGTATCTCCCGATATTCGGTATTTTGATGATTTTTGCCACATTTTTCCACGGATTTTTCCACAAATTTGTATTTGTAGTTTGTAACGGGTTCTAGCTCCTGTGGCGGAATATAGTATGTTCCGTTTTCGTATAGCCCCCATATAACGGTACATCCCGATATTCGGTATTTTGATAATCCTAGTCACATTTACCCACGAAATTGTTTCTAATTTGGTATTTTAGAAAATTTGGCAGATAACAATCCTTGAAGTATAAAAGTTCTCGTTTTGGTATAGCTCCCATTCAAGGGCCTCACCCACTTTATGATTAAACAGCATTATCCAAACAGACTTACTGGTATTTGCAGTTTAAAGTGGAACACATTTGAATTCAGATACTTTTATAAAAACATGTTCTCTTTACCCAGAGGAGAATCGACCCGGCCGAAGTTAATCTTTATACCCTACAACACTATGTGTTTGGTTGAGCCAAAAATTATGTAACACCACGAAATATTGGTTCCCTACATACAAACCTACATATGGATCTTCCTATCTCGCCGAACTGAGTCGATCTAACTATGCATGTCTGTTCATCCGTCTATCTGTCCATGTTAATTTGTAATCAAGCTACAGGTCGCAATTATGGCCCGATTCTCACGAAGTTGCTCTATAGGCAATTATGAACCAATCGACGCAATATTTAGCGGGTAAAATAGACCCTAACTTTTATGTAAGAAAATACGAAAATTTCCACTAAACCGCGAATATCTTTAATTCCGGCAAAATCACAAATACATTAAAAGGTCACTTCTGACCATTAAAGTGATGCTGATATATAGCAAAATAGGTACAAGATATATATGTAAAAGAAACGTATCTTATTTATTCTGCTTATAAGTCAAGAACCACTGGGCCGATTTTCACAATTTCCATCAATCCGCAATGGTATCTTGCCAGAAGAAAATTGAAGAAAATTGCGGAAAATATACCAATAAAAAGGTGAATTGTAATTTTCTAATTTTTTATACCCCGAGAGTATTACATACATGTCGAAATTATCGTCCGACTCTCACCAAATTTTGCATGGGGGTCGGGTTAGGATCAGAATTAAAGTCTACTGTTCTTCGTGTGAAATTGTTTTGAATACCTAACAACACGACGGAGTGCGTAAATATTGGCCAACTTGCCCGGCTCAAAAAGCTAAGGGTAACATCTGGCCAGAGCTCTTTAACATTATTTCAAAAATGAAATCTTCCAAAATGAATCTGGACATAAGGGGACTTCGAACATATTGTAATATTGTAGGGCATCACTTGGTTGGCCAGGCCGAACTTAATGTTTTTTTTTTTTTTTGAAAACTACTTTTCCATTTAAAATCGCATACGCCAATGTCATATTAATTATTTCAACTTACCGTTAATTCGGGTCGCTTAACATTTCCACCATAAACGAAACGCATACAAATTGCAAACAGGAAAACACTTCTCAATATCATAATGTCCAGAATACGAGGCTTTCGAATTTAAGTAGGTTCCTTCCTTCGACGTCTGTTTCACGTTCCTTAGATCACTTGATAATAGCAGAATATATTATTATTTCTCTTGTATTTCCTTTATTATTTACAGTTTCTAGTGTTCAATTCCGATTTTGTATTGTAAATATCCATGTGATTTGTTTCGGTGTAGGAATTCGTTAAAATCAACTGAAATCGCAAAGAAAATGGTGGAAGTCAGTACTATTTTTATTTAGTTATTTATTAAACTGCACAAAAAATATTCAATTCACTTTCATAAAGAATTGCGAGCTACCTCTAATCAATCTTAAGGTGTCGTGCGTGTGTGAGTGGCGCCCAACGTTTATTACTATTGGTATTAAATTGTAAATATTATAAACAACATAAATAAAACAATAAAAATTTAAATATTCTGCACACTAGACAATAAAAACAATATCCACAACGATTTTTCTTTTTTCTTATGCGACACAACACAACTAAAACGCGATCGTATTGGCCGACAACAACGCGCAAATGCTGTGAACTTAACAACGACTGGAGCACAACTGAGTTAAAAAACAAACCAACGACCCAACCTTGGCTAAAATATAACGCGTTGTTGGCTGGCTGGCTTGGTTATCTGTTAGATGCATGCAGACAGGCAGCAACAACTACCACATTCAAAGGCAACAACATTCAGTCCAGCACAATACCCAGCTACGATGAACTTCTGTGGTCGGTCGCCCCTATGTCTGTTGTTCAACGCTGCTCTTAGTCACACACAAGGCAAGGCAGTTCGTCAGTCAGTCAGCCGGGCAGGCAGGCTGCATTCTCTGACGTTCAACAAGACCTGCAGACACATGTATGTTGCGGCCAAAACTACGAACCACGCTACCCATGTCCATCCATCCAATAAACAATTGCATTGCCATGCCTTGGCCGTTGTGAATTTGCCTTTTGGTCCCACGAAAGTCTACAAAACAAAAAATAAAAACACATGGCGGGTAGCACACAAAGTTCTACTCTTGCCCAGCTTAGCAGACATCGTGGTGTGGAGTTGCACGGCACGGCAAAAGACAATCAGCAGACTAGCATGTCGCCACAATGTCTACCGTGTCTGGCATATCTTATCTGAACCCAAAATAAAAAGAAAAGAAAAACGAAATGAAAACCTCCAACAACAACAACAGCAACAACAACTACTACTAACCAAGTCATTCATTTAAGAGACCAATACATTAACAAAGCCGCCGCCACCACCGACAACAATGCTGCATTTGACCAACAGGACAGACATCACCTCCTCCTCCTTCTTCTCCTCGCACTTTACACGCTCTCAAGAAAACAAAAGAATGAGAAATAAAAAGACAATCGTTAAACCTTTCAATTGTCATGGACAGAGGGAATCCTAAAGTGGCAAGAGAGTGAGAGAACCAAAAAACAAAAAAAAAAAAATGAAAATAAAAAAGCAGCAAAAGAAAAAGAAGGGGTCTCCACAAAATAATGACCAAGCAATACTCCATCCAACCAACCATCCATCTGTGTGAAGGCTCAATGCACACCGTTTCCACAGAAAGGGATAAACTCTGTCCCTGAATTTCACTTTCGGGGAGCATAGCCGATAGCTAAAGAAAGCCTTCCCAGGTTGAGGATGTTGCAACGCCCAATAGAAATGGTGGATAGCTGCGAATTTAATCAGTAGTCACGGAGTTGTCAGTGGATCTGGTGAGAGAATCTCGATGTAAATGATGCAGAGCCAACTTTTTTCTGACTGAAGTCTTTAAAATACCTGGTCCTTTATAGTGGGCCAATAAAGTGTACGTATACACTACTTATTACCCTCCTCCACCTTGAAAAGGAGGGTATATTAACTTTGTCATTTCTAAATATTCGTCGTAGACCCCATAAAGTATATACAGGGTGAGATAAAAAAACTGCAACAAAGTCAAACGCCATCATTTTTAATTTTTTTTTTAATTTTATTGATTGAAAGCAAAAAATGTCAGAAATAGCATCAAATTTTAGAATAAGTTTAGATTTGTTCGAATTGGTCACCTTTGGCACGAATTATGGCCTTAAAACGGCCAATGAAACCGTTCCACGGTTTTTTTGCCCATTCCCGGCGAAGCGCTTGCTTGTGGTGATCGACACTTTGGTAGTTTTGGGTGCCAACCTTTCCAAAATACTCCAGTCGCAATAGTCCAACGGATTGGTATCCGGAGATTTTGGTGGCAATGAAGCGAGGAACCTCATTTTGTAACCATTCTTGGGTGGCGCGTGCTGAGTGCGATGGTGCTGAGTCCTGTTGGAATGCCAAAGGTCTGCGGCCTTGGACCAGAATCTTTTCCCGATAATATTCGGCATTTATTCTGATGGTCTGGTGGTCACGGTCGATTAATACGAGCGGGGAGCGACCATCGGCTTTTATGTCGGCCCGCACCATCACCATGGCCGGCGTTTGAGTTCTGGTGGCCAACCGAAGGTGCACATTTTCAGCTGACCTCTTTGGCAAGTAAACACAATCATTTTGTTTGTTTACAAACTGCTGGACAACGAATGTTTTCTCATCGGAACGGAAAAAATTAAATTCGGCAGTTCACCATTTTCGGCCAAGCGAAGCAAATCTTAGCTCTTTTGAGTCTGAGTCTATTTTCTTTCTGTTGTTGCACTTTTTGGAATTTCAATGGCCGGAATTTACCCCGAGCTCATTTTTCAATAATTGCCGAATGGAATATTGCGATACGTTCAGCTCACTAGCCATTTTTTGGCCACTGCGACGCGGGGTTCGATCAAGTCGCTTCTTCACTTTTCGAACCATTTCTACAGATGTTGCTGATTTCTTTCGTCTATTTTCTTGACGTCGGTCTACGCTACCAGTATCACGGTAACGAGCGATGGTACGAGACACAAAAGATCTATTCAAATTTAAATGCTGGAGAGCTCTAACGATAACCACTTGTGGTTTTCCAGCCAAATATAAAGAAATCACACTATTACGCTGGAACTCCATCACGAATAACTTTTTTTTCTGGAAAATTCTCACAAAAATACTTTTGTTCGCTTTGTATATAATGAGTTGTCACTGGAAAAATTTTAACAGCTGTCGGACGAGTAGCTTAGATATGACAGCATTCTGAAGTTGGTTGCAGTTTTTTCATCTCACCCCGTATATCGGAGCAGAGTTCCACAAAATGGAAAAGTACGTCCCAAAATTCACCCCATTTGGGCAGATACTAGCCATTATTTGCACAATAAACATGAAATCGGATTAAGGAAATATATATGGGACCTATATCCAAATCTGAATCGATCTCGATAAAATTTGGCAAAGCTATTTCCGACCTCTATAAGATATCTGGTACCAAATATCATTGTTGTCGAATGCATATTAAGAATGTGAGTGTCTTATACACCCAATCGGGTGAAACATATATATATGGTTATACTGATATCTTAAGCGATTTTCACCAAAGTTGATGTTCTTGCTTCTAAACTGAATTCGGTTGGATGTCATTTGGACTGATATTGACAATTTCGTGCACAATTAACCGGAAATCGAAAATGTATATGGGACCTTATTCCAAATCAGTACCGATCTTGATAACATTTGGAAGATATATTTCTTGGCTGTATCTGATATTTGGTACCAAATATCATTCTTGTTGAGTGCATATTACGAACTCAAATACCAAATCGGACTCAAATACCAAATCGAATGAAACATATACATATATAGCTTTATCTGCGCCGATTTTCACCAAATGTGATGTACTTGCTTCTAAACTGAATTCGGTTGGATGTGCCAAAATTAAAATTATTCATTTTAGTAAAGATATGTTATTTTCATTTATTCAAATAAAATAAACTTTTTTTGGCATAAATTATGGATTATTTTTTGTTGTTTCTTCAGAGCTATACTACATTTTTTATAGGAAATTTTACGTTGTTTTCCTTATAAGCCTATGTCTACTTTAAATACCCACTAGTTAAAAAATTAGAATTTGAAATCGATTCTTCAGTTTTAAAGTGTTAGCATGGACACTAAATGCCCACCTATCTTAAACATCTCCAACTGGCTACCAGGCGGTCTCCATGAATTTCTCACATTTAAAATGCCTCGATTCCTTCCATACACATTCATTATCACCCTGACGTATATAAAAATGTCTATTATTTGGAAATGGTGTTCTTGCCGACGACAACTCTTTTTCTCAGGTGTGTGTACAATTGGTATTCGATTTTTAACATGTGCATGGCGAAAAAGGCAACACCAGCACCAACACCACCACCACTACACGGGCACAACACAGCAGCAGTGCTGCCTTCCTTGTTGTGTGTAGCTATGGCGGTGATGGCGGCACCTCTTGCCATCCGAACTGCTTATAAACATAAAGAAATTAACACAAACAAAATTTATTATCTTTCTTTGTATCTCTCAAGTGGATGAATATTGTTGTTGCTGCTGATGTTGTTGTTGTTATTGCCCAGGTTGCATTCGAAGAGCAATGAATCGTCTTATTGTACACCACCATGCAATCCGAAATATTCTTATAAGTTATATACTGTCATGATGGTGGATGAATGTTGGGTTGCCAGATCGATTGCAGCAAGAGATTGTCCGAAACGATCGTGGCACCCGTATTAAGGTATTTGTGCATTTGTTTGCAACATAGAAAAGGAAGCGAGAAAGGCCCATACTTACTTTTGAGGATCTTCATAGAATCACTTTCTGAGTCGATTTATGCATCCCAGTCCGTCCGTCCATCTGTCTAAGTATTCTTCTTAACAAAATGCGGGTCGCATTTATTATCCGATTAAGATGCAATTTTCCAAACAATATTTGTTTGGCCCAAGGACGAACCCTATCGAAATTGGTGAGAATCGGTTCAAATTTAAAAATCTAGAAGCAAGTACATAAAATTTGGTGAAAAATCGGTTCAGATATAGCTATAGCTCCCATATATGCAGGGTGAGATGAAAAAAGTGCAACCAATTTAAGACTGCTGTCATTTCTAAGCCACTTGTTTTACAGCTGTTAAAATTATTCCAGTGACGGCTCATTTTACTTTGTACACGCTGGTAAACCACCAGCGGTTATCGTTAGAGCACTCCAGCATTTAAATGTGAATAAATTTTTTGTGTCTCGTACCATCGCTGGTTACCGTGATACTGATGGCGTAGCGTAGCCCGACGTCAAGGAAGTGGACGGAAGAAAACAGCAACATCAGCAGAAATGGTTCGAAAAGTAAAGAAGCGACTTGATCGAAAACCGTGTTGCAGTGGCCGAAAAATGGCTCGTGAGCTGAACATATCGTAATATTCCATTCGGCAAATATTAAAAAATGAGCTCGGGGTAAAGTCATTGAAATTCCAAAGAGTGCAAGAATTTACACCCCAACAGAATGAGTGGTGAACTGCCGAATTTGGGTTTCTCCGCTCCGATGAGAAAACATTCGTTGTCCAGCAGTTTGTAAACAAACAAAATGATCGTGTTTACTTGCCAAAGATGACAGCTGAAAATATGCACCTCCGGTTTGCCACCAGACACCAGAACTCAAGCGCCGGCAATGGTGATGGTGTGGGCTGCCATAACAGCCGATAGTCGCTCTCCGTTCGTATTAATCGACCGTGGCATAAGAATAAATGCCGAATATTATCGCGAAAATATTCTGGAGGGTGTATTTAAGCCTTGGACATTCCAACAGGACTCAGGTCACTCTGAGGTCGTGGCATCAGAATATATGCCGAACATTATCGCAAAACTATTGTGGAGGGTGTATTAAAGCGTTGGGTACGCAAAGATTTTGGCCACAGATCTTAGACATTCCAACATGACTAAGCACCATCGCAATCTGCACGCGCCAACCAAGAATGGATACAAAATAAGGTTCCTCGCATCATTTACAGAGCACAATGGCCACCAAAATCTCCGGATACCAATCCGTTGGACAAAGGGTTCGAGGCATAGCATTTTTCTACAGGAATACAGGGTGAGATAGAAAAACTGCAACAAAGTCAAACGCCATTATTTTTGTATTTTTTTTAAATTTTTTTGAATGAAAGCAAAAATGTCGGAAATAGCGTCAAATTTTAGAATAAGTTTAGATTTGTTCGAATTTGGTCACCCTTGGCACAAAGTATGGCCTTCAAACGGCCAATGAAACAGTCACACGCTGCCCGAATGTTGCTCTGTGGTATTTTGACCCATTCCCGGCGAAGCTCTTGCTTGCGGTGATCGACACTTTGGTATTTTTAGTGCCAACCTTGCTTTCCAAAATACTCCAGATAAAATAGTCCAAAGGATTGGCACCGCCCGACTTTTGACTTTTCGTTACTGTTTTTTTTTTTTTCAGATTCTTGACTGCAATTTAATTCGGTCTGATCACTCTCTGATTAATAAATTAATTCGGTTGTTTTTCCTGTTCGTTTCCTTTTGGTTTACAATTCCCTTGAAGCTTTTCGTTATCGCTTGTCGCCAACTTTTTTTCCTTTTTGGCAACAATGTCGCAAACGTGAGAGTTTCCCAAGTGTACGGAGACTTCCTAGTGCACTCAATTATCTTTATCATCAACAGTATAATCTGGCAACACTAATCCAGGCAGCTACTCACTCCTCATGTTAAACAAAATACAAAAAAAAAAAACTCTTATTGACATAGTCCGAAAAAGAACAACGACAATTATAAGAATGTCAAAATGAAAATGAGAAAAAAAGGTTTAAAAAATATTCAACCATACATGCACACACACACACACCTACATGCCTATATAACAGAAGTAGGCATGAGAACCTGTATTCTCAAAAATTAACGGCTACAACAACACCAACAAAACAACACACAAAATTAAGGAATAAATCTCACCTCAAGAAATGTATCCAAAGTGTGTGCCGCGAACTAAGAATATTTTACTTTTTACAGCTGGGCAGGCTAGTTAATGTACATATTCCGTTCGTGTAAGTGTCTAGATCGGCCTTTTGCACCGCTCAGCTTATGGGATTCCAGTTTGTAGTGTTCTCGTGATGTTTTTGTTTTTTTTTTTTTCTCTTATAATTGCAGACTACAACAACACTTTGAACAGTGTGGCCATCTGCATTGTCTGTGTGTGTGTGTGTGTGTGGAGTTGATTTAAGTCCATTACAATTTCATTAATTTGTGAAGATGTTACAGAAAACGAAAAACGAATTTGTTTTACCGGCCGGCCGGCTGGTTGGCTGTTTGGCTAACTGAACGCTAGCATGAATTCACGTGCGTGCACAACACCCATACATGTTCATGCCCACCTGTATATAGCGTGTCGGCCGCTTGCTTGCCTGCTGATATAAAATATGATCTCTGCAGGCATAATGTTTAAATGTGCATGTATGAGTATGTGTATTGGGGAGAGACGAAAAATTAGTCGTATTTTGCGCGAAATCGTGTGTTGGAAAGACACCTAGTGGTTGTTAGTAAAAAACCAGAGATTTTTATGCCCTCCACCATACATAGTATGGAGGGTATATTATGCTCGTCATCCTGTTTGTAACTCATCGTTATGGTATTTTAGATATAACAAAGTATACAGGGTGATATGAAAAAACTGCAACCAATTTTAGACTGCTGTCATTTCTAAGCCACACGTCCGACAGCTGTTATAATTATTCCAGTGACAGCTCATTATATTGTTTACAAGCGTACAAAAGCATTTTGGTGAAAATTTTCCAGAAAAAAGTTATTCGTGATGGAATTCAAGCGTGATAGTGTGATTTCTATATATTTGGCTGGAACACCACAAGTGGCTATCGTTAGAGCACTTCAGCATTTAAATATGAATACATCTTTTGTGTCTCGCACCATCGCTCGTTATCGTGATACTGGCAGCGTAGCCCTACGTCAAGGAAGTGGACGGAAGAAAACAGCAACATCAGCAGAAATGGTTCGAAAAGTAAAGAATCGAAAACCGCGTCGCAGTGGCCGAAAATGGCTCGTGAACTGAACATATCGCAATATTCCATTCGGAAAATATTGAAAAATGAGCTCGGGGTAAAGCCTTTATGATTCCAAAAAGTGCAAGAACTTACACCGTAACAGAAAGAAAATAGACTCAAAAGAGCTAAGAAGTTGCTTCGCTTGGCCGAAAGTGATGAACTGCCGAATTTGGTTTTCTTCGATGAGAGAATATTCGTTGTCCAGCAGAACTCAAACGCCGGCCATGGTGATGGTGTGGGCCGCCATAACATCCGATGTTCGCTCTTCACTCGTATTAATCGACCGTGGCATCAGAATAAATTCCGAATATTATAGCGAAAATATTCTGAAGGGTGTATTGAAGCCTTGGGCACGCAAACATTTTGGCCGCAGACCTTGGACATTCCAACAGGACTCATCACCATAGCACGCGCCACCCAAGAATGGTTACAAAATGAGGTTCTTCGCTTCATTTCCAGCGCATTATTCAAATCTTCGGATACCAATCCGTTGGACGATTGTGTCTGGAGTATTTTGGAAATCAAGGTTGGCACTAAAAAATACCAAAGTGTCGATCACCTCAAGCAAGCGCTTCGCCGGGAATGGGCCAAAATACCGCAGACAGCGTGTGACGGTTTCATTGGCCGTTTGAAGGTCATAATTCGTGCCAAAGGCGACCAATTCGAATAAATCTAAACTTATTCTAAAATTTGATGCTATTTCCGAAAGTTTTTGCTTTCATTCAATAAAATTAAAAAAAGATAGAAATTATGGCGTTTGACTTTGTTGCAGTTTTTTTATCTCACCCTGTATTTGTTTTATTAGATTTGGTCTTTTAGTCCCCCATATTCGTAATATGCACTCCACAAGAATGATATTTGGTACCAGATATCAAATATAGTTTAGAAATACCTCTGTCAACTTTTATCAGAATCGGTGCAGATTTGGATATGGCTCCCATATATATCTTCAACCGATTTCGGGTTAATTATGCACCAAATGGTCAATATCAGCCCAAATGACCTGGATTTTGACTCATCCGAAATCATCAAATTTGGTTTAAATCGGTTCAGATATAGCTATAGGTCCCATATATATTTTTCATCCGATTTGGTCTTTTAGTCCCTTATATTCGTAATATGCACTTCACAACAATGATATTTGGTACCAGATATCTTATAGAGCTCGAAAATACCTTTGCCAAGTTTTATCGAGATCGGCTCAAATTTGGATATGCCTCTAATATATATCCTTAATCCGATTTCAGGTTTATTGTGCAAATAATAGCTAATATCAGCCCAAATGGAGTGAATTTCGGGACGTACGTTTCCATTTGGTGAAACTCGGAACTGCTCTAAAGCCAAACTTCAAATAAACTCCCGATATAATTTTTTTGTTACGGTAGTAGGGTACCATATAGGTGTAGGGTATCATATAGTTGGCCCGCCCGACTTTTGACTTTTCTTTACTGGATTTTATTTCAGAATATTTATCCAATATGTGGCTTAAGTCCGCACACCACGTTTCTACCCATAAATCAATATAAAATAGTACAACACTCAGTGGGAATAGCACAATGTCTTCATGAAATTATGCTCAACTTGATAAATAACCAAAACCATAGATTCCGATCCACCCTAATGTTATTACCTTATGTTGTTATTATTTCTCGCTTTGCATTCAAGCCGTTCCTGCCGAACATTGTCCATATGTGTTCTGGGTGTTATGTGTATGTGTCTCGTCTCTTAATGTATATCTCCATATGTGTGCGTACATGTATTAGGTCCTTAAGGCCAAGTTAAGACTGTCATGGCTGGCTATCTGTGGCATTCAATGATTTATTGTTATTATTTTGCAATGGCAAGCATAGCAATGAAATGACTGCTGTTGGTATGGAGTCCGAGGGTTAACAGCAACCACGGCTGGCATGCAACAGTCTTTGCGCTACTACTTTTCATTTTCCATTTTGTTTTGGTATTCTTATTGGGGCTTACCCGGCAAATGGGGAAGCAGATGGGCATATGAATAGTCTTGGCCCGTTTTTTTTTAATAAAAGACCAAAGAGGTCTTACATATAGACGACTTTTGTGGAAGACCAATAAGTCCATAATAGTCAAAACTGTCTCTATATAGAATCTCCTTTTTCAAAAATGCTTTGAAAATACCCCTTTCCAATAAAAAAAAACCTCTGCAAGCCTTTTGAAATTTAGGCATATATTATTTTATCTATTTTTATTTTACAATTTCCTCCCTCCACCCTAATACACACTTCATCATGATCGCATGTTTTCAAAGTAGTTGGAAAACCCCTCCATTTTTTTTGAAGTAAATATAAAATACAACAGAAAGGGAATCGTTTTTTTTTTTTTTTTTTTTGAGAGAAATAATCAGGCTAGACAGTATGACGCCAAAAACCAAGCTGCGACCGAACGACCAATCGACCATACGTGTTTGTCTGCAAGAATTTCCTATAGATCTTCAACCGAATCAAGTTTTGTAAAAAGTCCAGACAAGTTTTGTTTCTATTCACACACAGACACCTAGATATACACACAGGCACACACACAAACACATTTAGGCATACGCCGTAGGTATGTCTTTCATTTGCCGCATCTGGGAAAGTTAATCCTTGGCGGTTGTGGGAACTTATGAAAAAAATTATATTGTGTTTCTTCTCATTTTTCGTTTTGCGCGAAAAATGGTTGGGACCCCATTTTAAGGGGAATGAATAATTCATAAAAAGAAACGGCCACAAGAACTGTACTTTATTTCGGAAAAGTATAATATTTTGTGGTTTTAAATTCAATTAATTATTAACATATACTGTGTTTTTATACCCTCCACCATACATTTTATGGAGGTTTTATTGAGTATTTTGGCATTTTAGGTATAACATTCACCGAAATTATTTGAAATTTCATATTTGAAGTTCCTAATAGGTACTACAGCCTGTGACAGAAAGTTGTATATGCAAGTCCAGGTCTTCGTATAGGGCCCATATATCCCTATATTCGGCATTTTAATGATTTTAGCTACATTATTCACCGATTTTTATTTTCAAGTTTCGTATTGGAATATTGTAATGGCTTATGACAAAATTGCCTATGCAGGACCAATATAATGGCTTAATTCGGTATTTTTAAGATTTCAACAGAATTTTTAACATTTTTTTTTTTTTTGAAAATTTCCAAAATTTTTCCAAATGGTGGAGAGAATTGAAGGTTCTGCCTGGCCGAACTTACTGCTTTTTTTGCTTGTTGCATTCTATTTCAATAAATTATTTTAAATAATCGTCCAAAAAAATTGGTCGTATGCCTCATCGATATAACATTTTTAGACCCTAAATCTCTTTGTACCAAATCCGTTTCAGGACATTTGGAGTCGATCTAATGATGTCCGTCCGTCTGTCTGGCTGGTGCACACGATAACTCTCGAAGAGTGTATCCGATTTGATCCAAACTTGGTTAATCGCAATATTATTAGCAAACTTAGATCGAGTTCAGAGATGGATATTTCGCGGTCCACTCCTTCTGGTACCTCCCCCACAAAATGTCAACATTTTCAAAGAAAATAATTTGCTGCACAAAAAGAGAAAGCATAATCCGATTTTGCTCCAATTTGCGAATTCTAATATTTGCATCAGTGATAGCTCAGGTGCGAAAATGGACAATATCGGAGCACTTCATTAAGTACCTCCCCCACAAAGGGTCAAACAGCACTTGGAGAACTGATAAGGAATCCTTGTTGACCTTTTACAACGCGATAGGCCGGTCTGTGGTAAACTATGCGGCTGCCGTGTGGTCTGCCAACGTTATTACTACGCAGTGGAACATAATCAGTCCTGCCAGAATGCCGCCCTTAGAACCGCAACAGGGTGGCTCCTCAAGACACCTGTCGATCACATACATGAGGAGGCAAAGGTCTTACCGGTGCGACAGCATAACAAAATGCTGTCAATGCAATACCTGCTTGGATGTTATAGGCAAAGCCATCCGAATCACCATCTTGTGGATAGGCAACATCCGCCCAGGCAAGTAAGGAAAGACGTTCATGATCTAGAGAGAGAGGTGCAGAGGTATAAGAGAGAGCCTCTAGATCAACAGGATTGAAGGATATAGAGTGAATACTGTACTAGGAGACCATCCCCCTCCCGTCGCAGCTGAAGAACGATAGCTGCCCCGACAAACCCGAGTAGTTTTGGCTCAATTACGATCCGGATGGTACAACCACCTAAATTCCTACTGGGCCCGGATTAACAGCGATGTGCAGAACATCTGACCAGCTTGTAGCACAGGCCCACATGACACGCTGTCCAGCCAAGCCTACTTACCTAACTCCAGTCTCGTTATGGACACAACCCATACAGGTTGCATCCTTTTTGAGACTGAACTTAGAGGCAGAACCAGATTGAATGGAGTCCAAAAATGGAAACAGGACGAACACAGCTGTATGAGTTGCTACAACATCAGCAAAGGGTCAAAATTTTGAATAATTACAACTCTTATAAAATTTGATGTAAGGGTCCAATTGTCTTCAAATTACGCACATCACAATATTTTTATTAACCTAAGGTCTGGTCCACTCCTTCTGGAACCTCCCCCACAAAGGGTCCAACATTTGAGTATCCATGAAGCTCAAAACGCGAAACTAACATCCGAATCCATCCATTGCTAAATCTCAATATTTCCATCAACCCAAGATTTGTTATAAATATGATACAGATCGGACCATTTCTTCTGATACCTTCCCCACATAGGGTTCAAAATTTTGAAAAACAAAAACGCTCAAATTTGGCGCATCCTAAATTTCACACAGTTTCTCCTATTCTATGAAAAGGCCTTCTCGTCTTTTATGAGAAGACATTTTCCTCTTCTATGAGAAGACATTCTCCTATTCAATGAGAAGACTTTCTCGTCTTCTATGAGAAGGCATCCTCCTATTCTATGAGAAGACCTTCTCGTCTTCTATGAGAAGACCCTCTCGTGGAAGGAATCTCTATGGCGAGTCAGGAAAGACATAAATGATCTAGAGAGAGCACCCAAAGATTAAAAGAGAGAAAGAGAGTGAGAGAGAGTCTAGCTCAACAAGTAGATGTCATACTGATACCGCTGCCAATTATAAAGTAATACATTGGTAATGTCGTCCTACCAAAATTCATTGTACCTTGAAAACTTCGGCTGTCAAGACAAAACTGTGTACAAAAATACAAAATACTCTGAAAATATCAAAAAATTTAATCTGTCTACGTTGGCGCTAAAATACCAAGAGAAGCTTTAAGGTGAGAATACATAAAATGCTTATTCTTCGGAGAGGAACATAGGGGTTTTAGGATGACTAAGTTCGATTTTGGTCCTACGCTCCTTTGTTCTTTTCCAAAGAAGCCAGCGATGACTTAAGCAAGTCAAATAAGCGTTTTATATGTTTTCTCCCTTACGGCTTTTTAACTATGCTTCTCCAGATTTCCCTGGGAGATAACCTCCACAATAAAACCCAATTTTTGTAAATTCTTTGCTACAATAACAACAACAGCATAATAAATCACACCAACATCCGTTCAAACCTTGTCTTCATGCTGAAAGTACTCTAAACCAATGAGAATTGCTAAGAAGTCATACACAGCAGCAGCGGGTTCATGGACATTTAAAACTTTCTCGTAAATAAAACAATCAGACCAGACGCTGTTGTCATTAATTAATTTCATTAAACATTTTTACGCAATTGTGCAAAGTGTCACACAACGGCAACGGCGGACTGTCCCGGAGAGAATGTGAAGCGTTGGCGATTTTATTTACTCCAAAGAAAACGCTGAATGAGTTCGACAAATAGATAGATGCATTTGAAATTTTTGATTTTAAGATGGCAATCGAACTATATATTATGGGCAAAATTTGAAGGAAATCGAAAATTTATATCCAATTTTATGCGAAATCATAAATTCCATATTTATCTCAGGTTTTTGGTTGAGAGCAATATTTAGATATAGCAATTTGTAAAGAATCGCCGACTTATTTCGCAAGTTAGTTGGAAATTGTGAACCTTTGTGGATGAGATACCAGAAGGGTTCGCAGATATATATAATCTTCACAACAGACCCTGCGTTTGCAAAAATATTTGGATCTGTGAAATTTGAAGAAAGTTGGATGCCTATTTCGCTTTCTTTGAATTTTTTTTAACTTGAACCCTATGTGATGGATGTGCCAGAAGGAGTGGTCCAATCTCTACCATCTTTATAATAAATATTAAGAAGCACCAAGTCTGGATGAAATCGGATGTTAATTGCTTGTTTTATGATCTTCATGGATATCCAAAATGTTGACCCTTGTGGAGGAGGTACCAGAAGGAGAGGACCGGTAAATACCATTTTCACTGGAGATCTTGTGTGAAATAATGGCATGTGTGAATTATGAAGAGAACCGAATGCTTATTTCGGATTTTATGATATTTTTGGTTATTCAAAATTTTGACCCTTTGTGAGGGAGGTACCAGAAGTAATGGTCCGATCTCTACCATATTTATAACATATCTTGTGTCGATGTAAATATTGAGATGTACCAAGTCTGAATGGAATTATTTTCACATTTTATGGTCTTCATCTTTGCTCAAAATTTTGACCCTTAGTGGGGAGAATTACCAGAACGAGTGTACCGATATATTCCATCTTCACACCAGGCCTTGGGTTAATAAAAATATTGTGATGTGTCTAATTTGAAGAGAACCCGGAGCTTAATATGGATTTTATTCAAACCTTTAAGCTTTGTGGGGGAGGTACCAGAAGGCATGGTCCGATCTCTACCATCTTTATAACAGATATTGTTTTGCTAGAAATATTGAGATGTGTCAAGTCTGAATGGAATCGGACATTTTTTTCGCGTTTTATGAGCTTAATGGATTGTCAAAATGTTGACCCTTATGGGGGAAGTACCCACCAAAAGGAGGGGACCGATGTATTCCATATTCACACCAGGCCTTGGGTTAATAAAAATATTGTGATGTGTGTAATTTGAAAACGATCGAACATTTTTATAAGAGTTATAACTATTCCAAATGTTGACCCTTTGTGGGTGAGGCACCAGATGGAGTGTCCATTTTCGCACCTGACCTATTACTGATGCTAATATAAGGATAAACAAATTTTGAGCAAAATCGGATTATCGTTTCTCATTCTGTGCAGCAAATTATATTCTTTGAAAATGTTGACATTTTGTGTGGGAGGTCCCAGAAGGAGTGAACCGATATTGCCCAACTCCGAACTCGATCTAAGTTTGACAATAATATTAAGATGTACCAAGATTGGATCAAATCGGATACTCCCTTCGAGAGTTATCGTGCGCACCAGGCAGCCAGACAAACAGACGGACGGACATCGCTAGATCGAATGTCCAAATGTCCTGAAACGGATTTGGTCTAAAGAGACCTAGGGTCTAAAACCATTATTTCGATGAGACATGTTTTGGCCGTACCCTCTGTAGCCAAATAGCCATACAAATTGTATCCTATATCATCTGTGCGAAATTCTATTCCCTCGAATCATGAAACAATTTGTGACGATGGCAACGCGATTGGGTCTTTTTCGTACCTGGTGTATCCTATTTGTTTGCACAAAATGGTGCAAATTTGCATGGTTACCATGGCCTTTTATACAAATTAAGCCAGTTAAAACAACTAATTTTCAATACTAGGATTCAATTATATGTGTCAAGTGTTGATAAGTTCGATATTGAAAAATACAACACATAAATCGCAAAAGATCTTTGCAAGTTTGAATTCATTCTAAAACACTTGCCTTCTTTCGAAATCAATCCCCTAGGAGGATCCCAATACTTGCTAAGGTACATTGCACAACGTATTTGCTGATAATTTCCATGTGCATAACTAAATTTGTCAAGTGGTAGCTCAGTGGTTGACTGTCAACAAATCTTTAACCCCAGTCGTCATGGGGTTGACATCAATAAAATACTTTGTAGCGGATTCGCGTCGAACCAACTTCCCATGTTGTTGTTAATCTCAAACTCAAATCTTACATGACAATATTGATAATTTATATTTTATTAATTCCAATAATATTCATTGCTGTTCGTAATAAACCCTATTGAGTACCTCATTGCGAGCGCCATTAATTTTAAAAGTGGGGTGAAGAGGAGCGGCTGTCGCTTGACAAAAATTGTAATCATTTAATTTATTAATTGAGACATGTCTTCTCCGTCATGTTTTCAATGTTTTATTGTTTCATCAGAACACACATTGTTCATGTTTTTATTTTGTTCATCTTCTTTTTTTATTTCATAGTTTTCAATTACTTTAATGTGCGATAACCGAACAACAAACTTGCTCCAAGTTTTGAAGAAGCATCAGCGGCTACGTCATAAGGCGGCAAATGGCAAGTATTTTGTACTTGGCATTAAACCGCCTCTGAAGATGAGGATCAACATTTTTTTTATTCAGAGAGAGAGAGAGGGATAAAATCTCTGGAATTATCCTCAATCCAGGCGACAGTTGTATTTCTCTTCTCGCAGAGAAGACCTTCTTCTATACGAGAAGACCTTCTCGTCTTCTGTGAGAAGACCTTCTCGTCTTCTATGAGGAGAACTTCTTGTCTTCTATGAGAAGACCTGCTCGTCTTCTATGAGAAGGCCTTTTGGTCTTCTATGAGAAGACCTCCTGGTCTTCTATGAGAAGACCTCCTGGTCTTTTATGAGAAGACCTCGTGGTCTTTTATGAGAAGACCTCCTGGTTTCCTATACAAAGACTTCCTGGTCTTCTATACGAAGACTTTCTCCTCTTCTATGAGAAGACCTCCTGGTCTTCTATGAGAAGACCTCCTGGTCTTCTATGAGAAGACCTCTTGGTCTTCTATACGAAGACCTCCTGTTACTATGAGAAGACCTCCTGGTCTTCTATGAGAAGACCTCCTGATCTTCTTTAAGAAGAAATCCTGGTCTTCTATGAGAAGACCTCCTGGTCTTCTATGAAAAGACCTCCTGGTCTTTTATGAGAAGACCGCCTGGTCTTTTATGAGAAGACCTCCTGGTCTTTTATGAGAAGACCTCCTGGTCTTCTATACGAAGACCTCCTGGTTTCCTATACAAAGACTTTCTCGTCTTCTATACGATGACCTCCTGGTCTTCTAAACGAAGACCTTCTCGTCTTCTATACGAAGACCTCCTGATCTTCTTTGAGAAGAAATTCTCGTCTTATCTTCTATGGGAAGACCTTCTGGTCTTCTATTGGAAGACCTTCTCGTCGTTTATGAGAAGGAGGTCTTCTCATCTTCTATGAGAAGACCTCCTGGTCTTCCATGAGAAGACCTCCTGGTCTTCCATGAGAAGACCTCCTGGTCTTCCATGAGAAGACCTCCTGGTCTTCTATGAGAAGACCTCCTAGCCTTCTATGAGAAGACCTCCTGCCTAATTTGAGAAGACCTCCTAGCCTTCTATGAGAAGACCTCCTGCCTTCTATGAGAAGACCAGCTGGTCTTCTATGAGAAGATCTTCCCCTCTTCTATGAGAAGACCTCCTGGTCTTCTATGAGAAGATCTTCCCCTCTTCTATGAGAAGACCTGCTGGTCTTCTATAAGGAGACCTTCTGGTCTTCTATGAGAAAGCCTTGGTCTTTCTCCTATGAATACTGATCCGGGTTAATGCAACTAACTAATCAGAACTGTGCGTTCGATGCCTCCGGTTTGCATGTACGCACAGACACTACAAGTATTAAACAGACATTTAATTAATAAATTAAGTACAAAATAAAACGAAAAGCGAAACCAATTCTGACAATCTAAAAATATCAGAAAACCAAAATAAAAGATCGCACACAACAAACACCAGTCAAACACCGGGCCGGGCCAAACTCATAACTCAAAAGTGGCTAACAATTTTAATTGCTAAATTATCAGCTTTGTTTCTTCTTCCAGATGATCGACAATGATTTTGTCTGTTTTCAGTTTAGGTTTGAAGTGAAACCGAGAGGTGACGGATGGGAAGGAAACATTTGTGGCGCCAGGAAAATATTGAAATTGTGGACAGACAATCGAACGAACTGACTGAGTGACTTACTGGCAAAATGCTGACAGCTATTGGCATTTAAATGCAGTTCCTATATTTAAAGGTTTCTTTCTGGTGTTTGATTGGCCGCCATAATCAGGTGTGGCGATACGACGACACACACATGCACACATTCTCAAAACTCGCACACACACACACCCGAAAATGTCTAACGTATTTTTTCTATTATTTTTGGCATGTTCCAAAAATAAATTTTTGAATTGTCACGGATTTTGCTGCTGCTGCTGCTAATCTACCAAATATTTTGGACTTACCCGAATTTGGCAAAGCTGGATGTGGAATTCCTTTTTTTGGTTATGTAGAAGTCGGTGCAGAATAAAATTATTATTTTTTGTTTGGTTAGCCACAAAACAAGAAAAAGAAAAACAATTTGTATTGTTTTTGTTGGTTGCCTATTTATTGGCTGTTTGGTGACCGGCTGGTTTGGTTCTTATCACAACGAAACCACACACTGTCTGTCTGTCAGTCGTGTCTTTTTTTTCTTTAAAGAAAACGGAAAATAGCTGACGTTGATTTTTCTTCTTTTTTCAAAAAAGCCAGGCAACCGAGCATTAAATTTGTTATTAATTGTTTTCCCACAATTAACTTTTCATTCATTGACAATTGTTCAAGTTTGGTTTTTTATTTTTTTAAACAAATTATCACTTCAGCACTATTTCTTTTTTTAATTTCAAGACTTTTTTTTAAATTAAAAAAAAAAAACAAACTATGAAACCGCTCACTTTTGCTTTGCTTCGAACCGTTTGACAATTGTGTCCATGTCCAACCTTTCGCGACTGTGTTTATATTCCAACTGAGCCAGACTCTCCGTGGGGTTTCTGTCAAAACTCTGGTGGCAGAGACAAAATAAAAGCTTTAAGCCACTCTTTTTTTCCTTTCTTCGTTTTTAATTAATTTTAAGTCAGCGAGACTGTCTTTGCAAAGTTGTTGTCTGTTTTTGGTTTTGTTTTGTTTTGCTTTACCATTGAAACTCAATTGTCTGTTACGCTGTACTCTCCTCGTCGTATCTACGTACATAGTTGCAAATTGTTCTACTGCCCGGCAGGCTTCTTCTCTTAGGCGTACGCTCACGTCAGCTGAGTAATTAGTAGAACTCATAATGAGCAAAAGTCAACGATCCATCCGACAGCACTTAAGAAATTGAAAAAAAGCCGGTCTCTGTTATTGTTTGTCCATCCATGAGCTAAACAAACACTCAGTAGCTGAGAGATTAGGCTTTAAATTATGGCAGGCGAAGTAGTAATACGTAAGTGCAGGGTGGTGATGAATACACTGGAATACAGTTTTGCGGCACACTGGACTAGAAAAAATAAGATAAAAATGCTGTAAGTTTCCTTCTGAATACCCTCCACCATTTAGAACGAATTTTGGCAAATTTTCAAAAAAATAAAGTCCGTTAAAAATTCTGTTAAAATCTTAAAAATACCGAATGTACGCTATACGACAACGTGGACCTATATAGGCAACATTTGTCATAAGCCATTACAAATGCGAAACTTGAAAACAATAGGTGAATAATGTCGCTAAAATCATCAAAATACCGAATATAGGAAGGTTCCGGGGCTATACGAAGACGTGGACCGGCATAGGCAACTTTTGCCATTAGACATTACATTATTCAAAAGCGAAACTTGAACAAAAAAATATTCGGTGAATAATGTAGCTAAAATCATTAAAATACCGAATATATGGGGGTTATAAAAATACCATTATATGGGGGTTATAAAAATCGATGTTTCGCCACCGGAGCTAGAACCTATTATGACCTACAAATACCAATTTTTAGACAAATCCGTAAAAAAATATGGCGAAAATCAATCAAAATTCCGAATACCGTTATATGGGGACTATACCAAAACATGGACCTGCACAGACAATTTTCTGTCATAGGCTGTAGTATCCATTGCGAACTTCAAATACCAAATTTGAAATAATTCCGGTGAATAATGTCGCTAAAATCATCAAGGTGCCGAATATCGGGAGGTACCATTATATTGAAGCTATACGAAGACCTGGGCCTGCACAGACAATTTTCTGTCTTAGGCTGTAGTATGCATTACGAAATTAAAATACCAAATTTGAAACAATTCCTGTGAATAATGTCGCTAAAATCATCGAAACGCCGAATATTGGGAGGTACCGTTATATGGGAAGCTAGAGTGATTTTCACAGGCGGACAGATAATTCGACATAGAATTTTATGGGGTCTAAAATTTATATTTCGAGGTGTTACAAACGGAATGACAAAGCTAATATACCCTCCATACTATGAAGGAGGGTATACAAAAACATGTAGAGGTACTCTAAAAGAAGAGATGCCTTGAGCTCCAAAAATATTTAAAACAAGTTAAAAAGTATAAGTCGATTTAGCCGACAGATGTACTGGGAGAGATGAAAAAACTGCAACCAACTTCAGACTGCTGTCATTTCTAAGCCAGGGGGTGTATTAAAGCCTTGGGCACGCAAACATTTTGACCGCAGACCTTGGACATTCCAAGAGGACTCAGCACGCGCCATCCAAGAATGGTTACGACACGAGGTTCCTCGCTTCATTTCCAGCGTACAATAGCCACCAAAAATATTTGGCACTAAAAATGCCAAGGTTGGCACTAAAAATGCCAAAGTATCGACGACCTCAAGCAAGCGCTTCTCTGGGAATAGGCCAAAATACCGCAGAGCAACATTCGGGCAGCTTGCATTTGCCGTTTTTTTTTTTTCTCACCCTTCATACCCTCAGCCAATATTCGATTATATAAACATATTTCGACTTATGATTATTCGCTTTTTTTGAGCGTTTTTTTTTTTTTTTTTTTTTTGAAATCTTGAACTCTATTCGTGGAGGTATCAGAAGAAATGATAGCAGAAGGAGTGTGTCGATATATTCCAGATTCACGCCAGACCTTGGGTTAATATTAAGTTAATAATTAATATTGTGATGTGTGTAATTTAAAGACAATCGGACTCTCACAACACATTTCATAAGAGTTAAAATTATTCCAAATTTTGACCCTTTGTGGGAGAAGTACTGGATGGAGTGGACCGATATTATCAATTTCTTCGCCTGACCTAGCACTGATGCAAATATTACGATTTGCAAAGTTGGAGCAAAATCAGATTATCCTTTCTCTTTCTGTGCAGTAAATTATTATTTTTGAAAATGTTGACATTTAGTGAGGGAGGTACCAGAAGGAGTGGACCGATATAGTTCATCTCCGAACTCGATCTAAGTTTGATAATAATATTAAGATGTACCAAGTTTGGACCAAATCGGATACTCCCTTTGAGAGTTATTGTGCGCATCAGCCAACCAACCAGACAGACGGACGGACAGACGCTAGATCGACTCCAAATGTCCTGAAACGGATTTGGTCCAAAGAAACAAACATGGTGGTATCAAATGAATATACCCTCTGAAGCCATTTGGATGGGGGTATAAAAAGTATTGTGCCATCTACATGTCAAATGATGTAACGACATTCATTTAACTCTACGTGCTATCAATGACCCGTGGATGACACCCGCGCACCTTACAGCTGCTTTCGTCTTGATGTTTATGTTTATCAACCATTCCTATGTTGGTCATTTTCTTCTCATTTCTACGGCGTCGCGATTTTCTAACAGGAGCTTTGTAATCTTGTTCACGATGAATGTTGCCAGACAATTTTCTCAACATGAGAACAAAAAATGCACAACGGCATTTGGGATTGTATTGTGGGTTAATCTTCAATCTACTGAAGATTAACCCACTGGGTATATTAGATATCATGGTAGAAGAATATAGGTAGACGCATCGACACAGCTGCTGGGACAATGAACTGTCAAACCAATTTTGGAATTGAAAATGTTGAATGAAAAATTATTTAAATTTGTAAAAATTGTTGAAAAACAAGAATTATTATAACCTCCGAATGACCTCGTATAAGAAAACATATAAAAATCTACTTATATTTGAAAAAACATTTAAAAATTTTTGACATATCAATGCTCCCAAGCGTTGATGCATCTACCTGTATTCTTCTGCCATGTTAGATATGGGGGTTAAATTTGTGTGTGTTAGATACACCCTTAGGAGGATACAAGATTGGAAACTTTTAAACGATAAATATATTATCCATCTCCACATTTGTTGTTTTCATCAAAAAAACACATGTTAGTTATATAGTTATTTTGGCTTCGTGCATGGCAAAAAGGTATCTGGCTAAAAATGTTATTTTTAAACGGTCAAAATGCCAACACATGTCCCGACAACAACTATTGTCAATCATCTGTGAAAAGCCTCTGTGTTAATTTTCCGATTCCTACCTGATTGAGTCTGTTCTTCAGCAATATTCGATTGTTTCAATTTTTATTTGTTTGTGATGCCTTGGAAAAATGTTCGTAAGTGAAAAAAATTGATATATTTTAAGTTTTTACAGTGTGGAAGAATACATTTTCTTGTTTTCTCCAAAATATTTGGGGATTTTTTGTGGGGATCTTCAACTTAATGTGGGGGAAATTATTTGAATTTGGGGATGAGAGGCGAAAAAACTCGGCAACACTTGTGTTATCTGCAGCAGTGAATTTTCTCCCGTTCGCTTGGTGACATGAAGTGTGCGGTGTTTGCTGTTGTCTCTCATACACTACTGAACTACATACACACGAACGCAGTCGATTCGATACGGATAATTGTGCCAAATCGCAAGCAACGTCGCTCGTCTTAAAAAAGAAAACAAATCTGGGAAAACAACACACGGAAACCTGTAAAATGAGAATATCGTAAAGGTGATATAAATTTCTTTGGAAGGCATTGAAATTTTCTTCAGAATTCCACGATTTAAAAGCTTCCAAAAAACAAACATTTCCAAACAGCCCTAAAGAGCTGATTAGAAAGTATGCATTCGACCAAGTTGTTTAGTGTCACCACTTGTGTCTTGGTGATTTCGATTTCTTTGTTTTCATTCTTTAATCTAATCGATGCCGGAGTACCACGTTCCAGTTATGAGGCTCTCATGAAACAAGAATCTCAAGAGTTGGGTCTGTACAATCACACCGACAAAGTACGAATTTTAACAAATGTGAATTTTAAGGACGAAGTCCTCAATCGAAACCATTCCATATTGGTGGAGTTCTATAACAGCTATTGTGGTCATTGTCGTAAGTTTGCACCGACCTACAAGCGACTGGCGGCAGAGTTGTATGATTGGCGTGACATTGCCCCCATTGCTGCAATTGACTGTGCAGCGGAGGAGAATAATGGCATTTGCAGGGAATATGAGGTAATGGCCTATCCAACATTACGGTATTTTGGACCAGGCTATACACCATCGGAAAGTAATTATGGCAGCCGCATAATGACCCAGGACATGGAACAAATACGCAGCATTTTGGCCGAGTTTGTGGCTTCGGAAAACAAAACCAGCGATATGAGTTCATGGCCTGATTTTAAACCTTTGCAGCTATCACATACCTCATCCATTCCGGCCTTATTTGAGGGCTTGGATAGCTTAAAGAAATACGTGGTTGTGGTTTATGAACGCGAGAATTCCACGGTTGGCATTGAAACGATTTTACACTTTGTTCGATATCCCAATATTGCAGTGAAACGCACTGCCAACTCTGAATTGGCGGCCAAATATCAAATAGATGGTACACGTTATCGCATTGCCACCGTAAGTCGAGATGGATCCATTGTGCCATATGGCTCGTTGCATGAGTCGTCATTATCCTACAAAGAGACAATCGAAAGTTTCCTCAAGTCCCAGCACATAACAGAGAGACCACCCAGTCACGCAGAGAATAATGCTTTGGGGCATACTGCCTCCACCATGCCTCATGCATCCACGACCGACTTGGAGGTATCGAAAATCATTGAAGAAGTCAAACGCAATAAACATATGGTCTATCAGGCCGATTTAGAAATGGCCATACGTGGTATACTCTATAATGAAATACCTAAATCCTCAAAAATCAATGGTGAAAAAATGACTGCCCTACTAAGATTTTTGGGTATTTTGGAAAAATACAATCCCCTAAGTAATTCGGGTAGGGCTATGCTAAAGGAATTGGCTTCATTCACAAGAAAACACAGCGACGAAATGTCTGGGGGTGATTTCGAAAAGGAACTGATTCGCCTGGAAAAACAACTGGGAAAAGTATTTTCGTCACATCGTTTCGTCGGCTGTCAGGGATCGAAAACTGGTGTGCGTGGCTACACGTGCTCTTTGTGGCAATTGTTCCACTATATGAGCGTTCAAGCGGCCACCGAAGATAAAAGTGACGATCCATTGGAAGTTTTGCAAGCCATACATGGTTATGTTAAACATTTCTTTGGCTGTACCGAGTGTTCTGAACATTTTCAGGTAAGTTGTATTTATTTTTTTTAAATTATATATAATTTTTGTTTAGGGTTTGAATCAGGGAACTGATAATTTCAGATAGGACCTATACAAATCGCTTCCATTAGAGTCCATAGGGTATAATGTTATCGTCCCCAAGAAGAGAATGTGTATACCCTCAGCCATATGGCTAGAGAGGGTATATATAATTTGATACGGTCAAAACGTGCCTTATCGAAATATCGATTTTATAACCTATTTCTCTTTGGACCAAATCCGTTTCAAGACATTTGGTGTCGATCTAGCCTTCTCAGTCCGTCCGTCTGTCTGGATAACTCTTGAAGGGAGTATCTGATTTGGTCCAAACTTGGTACATCGTAATATTCTATCAAACTTAGATAGAGTTCGGAGATGGTCAATATCGGTCCACTCCTTCTGGTACCTCCCCGACAAAATGTAAAAATTTTCAAAGAAAATAATTTACTGCACAGAATGAGACACGATGATCCGATTTTGCTCCAACTTTGCGAATTCTAATATTTGCATAAGTGCTAGGTCAGGTGCGAAAGTGGACAATATCGGTCCACTCCATCCAGTACCTCCCCACAAAGGGTCCCCCACAAAAGATCGAAATTTTCAAAAAATATATTTTCTGCACAGAAAGAGAAACGATAATCCGATTTTACTCAAACTTTGCAAATCTTAATATTTGCGTCAGTGCTACGTCAGGTGCGAAAATGGACAATATCGGTCCACTCCATCCAGTACCTCCCCCACAAACAGTCAACATTTTGAATAATTATAACTCGTATAAAATGTGATGTAAGTGTCCTATTGTCTTCAAATTACACACATCCCAATATTTTTATTGACCAAAGGTCTAGTGTGAATATGGAATACATCGGTCCACTTCTTTTAGTACCTCCCCCACAAAAAGCCGAAATTTTCAAAAAATATTTTTTGCGCAGAGAGAGAAACGATAATCCGATTTTGCTCCAACTTTGCAGATCCTAATATTTGCATCAGCGCTAGGTCAGGTGTGAAAACGGACAATATCGGTCCACTCCATCAAGTGCCTCCCCCACAAAGGGTCAAAATTTTGAATAATTATAACTCGTATAAAATGTGATGTAACAGTCCTATTGCCTTCAAATTACACACATTACAATGTTTTTTATTGACCAAAGGTCTGATGTGAGGATGGAATATATCGGTCGACTCCTTCTAGTACCTCCCCCACAAAGGGTTAAAATTTTTCATATTCATGAAGCTCATAGAACACGAAATCAACTTCCGATTCCATTCAGACTCGGCACATCTCAATATTTCCATCAACACAAGAATTGTTATAAAGATGGTAGAGATCGGACCAGTCCTTTTGGTACCTCCCCCACAAAGGGTCAAATTTTTGAATAACCAAAACGTTTATAAAATTTTAAAAAAGCATCAGGTTCTCTTCATATTTCACACATCAAATTATTTCCACTAACAAAAGTTCTGTTGTGAAGATGAGATATATCGGTTTACTATTTCTGGTACCTCCCCCACCAAGGCTAACAATTTTGAATATCAGTGAAGCTCATAAAAAGCGAAATTAACATCTGATTTCATTCAAGACTTGGTACATCTCAATATTTCCATCAACACAAGATCTGTTATAAAGATGGTAGAGATCGGTCCATTCCTTTTACTACCTGCCCCACATAGGGTTCAAGATTTAAAAAAAAAAAAAACGTTCGAAAAAAGCGAAATAGCAAATTCACACATACAAGTATTTTTGCTAACACAAGATCTGTTGTGAAGAAGATCTGGTATCCTTCTGGTACCTCGTCCACAAAGGGTCACAATTTTCTACACTTTTATCTGTCATGACTTGAGAAACAAGTCAGTGATTTTATACAAACTGCTATATCTACATATTTCTCTCATCCAGCAACCTGAGGTGAATATGGAATTTATGATTTCGCATAAAATTGGATATAAATGTTCGATTTTCTTGTAATGTTACCGATACCAATATTTTTATATGAATTAGATGGGGAATGAAAATGGAATACTCCGTTCCACTATAACTGGTACCTCACGCAATTTTCTAAAAATTATCATGTATGTCATGCAAAGTGAAGGAAGTTACCAATATAGTCCAGGTTTGGCACGTCACAATATTTATGTTATATTTATTTAGGTCCAATACGAAATGGACAATATTGGCACATTCCTTCGGAACATACTCCATAAGGAGTTAAACATTTGAATAATCATAACAGAAATTAAAAATATTTTTAAATAATCGCTGAGGGTATAAATCTCTCGGCAAAACCGACTTGTTTTTTCCTTTTTTAACTATATGTTCTCTAGAAAAACTGGGCACAAGAACTTATTTTTGAAAAAGTACTATGGCATTATTATCTCCCTCAAGATTCGAACATATGCCTTTTACAATATTATCAATACAAAAGCAAGTGCCACACTTAAAGATAATAATTCTCTGTCATACATTTCTTCATCTCCTCCATTGTCATCTTTTTGCAATTTTATTGTTGATGTTTTTTTTTTATATATTTTGCATATGGCTCATGATAATTGTATAATTGCCTTTTCCAACACGACCGCGAGGCATTATAATTGCTATACAATGAGCAGACAAGCAAAAAATGATAATTCAATTGTTTTTCGTTCGATTTTTGAACTGCAATAAAAAGTAGAAGTAATTTTTTGCTGCATTGGCTTGTTATGGCTCTCACGTTGTGGTCTAGCCTACATCTATTCTATCCTATCTCTGCTTTGTATTGACCTTCGTCATACATGTTTACACTATTCTCCTCCCCACAACGCTTTAGTTAACCAGGTGCTCAGAGCCGGTCTTGAAAACATTTCTAAAACTGTTTTCAATCAGCTCATTTCGTCACAGCTTTCACTTGCTTTGGCTTTTGGTCACAACCCATAGCTAGCTAGCAAGCTACAAACCCTACATACATGTGTATATATATAATTATATTGTTGATTCTTACTTCTTTGTTGTTATTGTATTTTTCCTAATTCAATTATCGAGAGAGCCTCATTGTCCGAATGCATGTCTTACTGTCTGTCCGTCTGGTTGCCTAACCAAATTCTAGAGAAATTGATTTTAATTCCAATACAATAACTGTGCTATGTGAAAATCCATTTCAAAAGAAATGGGGAGCCCCAGAAATTTTTCGTTAAACCAGGAAGTTTTCTTTTTATACGATTATTATTTAGAGTCTGTCTTGTGGTAGTACGTTCGAAACATTCTTTTTGAATAACAACACACCAGTACATATTCTGTTGGAAATACATATGTATTTTCTTGTAGTGTTTGTGTTGAAACATAAGCCAAAGAACGACGTAAGATAGATGCAAGAAAAAACAAATAAACTTCTAGCTTGTTTGTTTAGAAAACAATGACTCTAAAAACAAGTTAAAAAGTATCAGTCGGCTTAGCCGACAGATGTATACCCTCAGCCAATGTTCGATTATTTAAGTATATTTAGACTTCTGTTATGATTATTCAAATGGTTGAACTTCTATGCAGTAGGTTCCGAAGAAATGGGTCAATATTGTCCATTTCGAACAGGACCTAAATAAATATGATGCAAATATTGAGACGTGCCAGGTTTGGAATATATTGATTACTTTCTTCACTTTATAAGAGATATGTGATCGTTTTTAGAGGTACCAGATATGGTCGACCGATGTTTCCATTTTCAAACTTCATCTATCACGGATAAAATTATTGGTATGGGCAAAAACAAACAAGTGGAACCAGAAAAAATAGAAAATTGTGACCCTTTGTGGATGAGGTACCAGAAGGGTACCAGATCTTCTTCACAACAGATCATGTGTTAGCAAAAATGTTTGTTTGTGTGAAATGTGAAGAGAATTGGATGCCTATTTTGCTTTTTTCGAGCGTGTTTTTTTTTCAACCCCTATGGGCGGAGGTACCAGAGGGAATGGTCCGATCTCTACTAATTTTTTAACAGATCTTGTGTTTATGGATATATTTATATGTACCAAGGCTGAATGGAATCGAATGTTAATTTTGGATCATGTATATTCAAAATTTTGACCCTTGGTGGAGGAGGTACCAGAAGGAGTGCACCCCGATACATCCCATCCTCACAGCAGATCTTGTGTTAGTAGAAATAATGGGATGTGTGTAATTTGAAGAGAACCGGATCATTATTTCGGATTTTATGTTCGTTTTGGTTATCCAAAATTTTGACCCTTTGTGGGGTAGGTACCAGAAGAAATAGTCCGAACTCTTCCATCTTTTTAACAGATCTTGTGTTGATGGAAATATTGAGGTGAAGTAAGTCTGATTGGAATCAGATCTTAATTTCGCGATTTATGACCTTCATAGATATTTAAAAAGTTTACACTTTGTGGGGGAGGTAACAGAAGGAGTGTACCGATATATTCCATCTTCACAGCAGCTCTTGTGTTAGTAGAAATAATGGGATGTGTGAAATAAATAGAGAACCGGATTCTTATTTCAGATTTTATGATCGTTTTTTTTTTTTGTTATTCAAAACTTTGACCCTTTGTGGGGGAGGTACTAGAAGAAATGTTCCGATCTCTACCATCTTTTTAACAGATCTTGTGTCTGAATGGAATCGGATGTCAATTTCGCCTTTCATGAGCTTCATGAATATTCAAAATTTTGACCCTTTGTGGGAGAGGTACCAGAAGGAGTGGACCGATATATTCCATCTTCCCAGCAGATCTTATGTTAGTAGAAATAATGGGATATGTGAAATATGAAAAGAACCAGATGTTTATTTCAGATTTTATAATCGTTTTGGTTATTCAAAACTTTAACCCATTGTGGGGGAGGTACCAGAAGAAATGATCCGCTCCATACCATCTTTATAATAGACCTTGGGTTAATTAAAATATTGTGATGTGTGGAATTTGGAGACAATCGGACTCTTACATCACATTTGATAAGAGTTATAATCATTAAAAATTTTGACTCTTTGTGCTTGATGGAGTGGACCTGACCTAGCACTGTCCATTATCGCACCTGACCTAGCACTGATGCAAATATTAGGATTTGCAAAGTTGGAGCAAATTCGGAAGATCCTTTATATGTTTATATTTTGTGGAGGAGGTACCAAAATGATGGTATGGAAAGGAAGATGTTAGGTCAAATTTCGAAGGAAAATTAAATTCTCATAGCTATAAGTCAACATCTAACAAGAAAAACCCGAATTTTAATTGCACCACACTTTTGAAACTTTTCAGGAAATGGCAAAACGACGTCACATTTTCAATAATCCAACGAAGGATGATGCCGTCCTCTGGCTATGGGCTGCTCACAATGAAGTAAATCAACGTTTGGCTGGCGATGATACTGAGGATCCAAAATTCCCTAAAATACAATTTCCATCGGCATCGAGCTGTCCACAGTGTCACAAATCATCAACATCGCAAGCAGCAGCAGCTGCATCCTCCACATCCGTGGCGGCACATGACTGGAACAAAGAACATGTTTTACAATTTCTAAAAAATATACACAATCCCGAATTTGTGAGTCGTTATGGTGTCGATGATCATGAACTTCTACCTCCTACACTGGATAAATTGCGCCAGAAACGTATGATTGGCAATGTCTTTTCCGACATGGACATGGGTATGGGCATGCTGCTGTACGGCTTTTGTATTGTTATGCTGGTTGTGGCATTCAAATTGTTTGCCGTGCGAAAGACGGGCTATCGTAAGAAGCCCTATGGCCATGATATGTTGGGCAAAGTGTAACACATGACAAATAATTCTTCCACAACTTCTCCCCCATTCCAATGGAAACCCATTATAAATGACGATGTAGTCTGTGAGGGATTACTGCTTCGCATATACTAGTTCTAGACAAACGAAGTTTAAAGTTTAACTCTCTGCATATTTCCAATTTTGTTTCTTGTCTTAAGAAATTTTGTATATAAATCGTAAGAAAAAAAAAAACATATTATGTATAGTATATAAAGTTCTTTTTGTTTAGCTAAACGTTATGTATTTTATATTGTCATATCCTTAACTCGTATCATGTTAAATTCTTTTTTATACACGTTAAACAAATTGTAGTCTATTTTTTATATAGTATAGACACCACGAACTGTGCATATATAAATAACACTTAAATAAATAAATTTTACAAAATTGCCAACACCTAGTATGACTAGTTTTCATTTCTGTTTTGTTTTTCTCTCCCTACTACTTCACAACCAACAAATGCCGCCTCCCAGAAAGACATAAACATGAACTTGTTAACTTGATAATAGTGAGCACTTATTTATTTAACTTATTGCAGTAGCTGTTGTAATTTCAAATACTTGTGTTCCAACGTTTGTTTGAGTATTGGAACTTTTGTATGGCGTTCTTTTTTAACATGGTTTGAAAAAAAATCGTAGACTGGGGGTTTTAATGGGCGCTGGTTTCAGTTGCATGACGAATTTGTTGTTATTTTTGACAACAAAAAACCTTGACAAAATATTATTAATGGTATGTACAGGGTGAGATAAAAAAAAACTGCAACAAAGACAAACACCATACTTCATATATATATATATATATATATATATATATATATATATATATATATATATATATATATATATATATTTTTTTTTTTTTTTTTTTTTTTTATTGAATGAAAGCTACAAATGTCGGAAATAGCATAAAATTTTAGACTAAGTTTGGATTTGTTTGTCATTGGATTTGTTTGTTACACGCTTCCCCAATGAGGATCTGCGGTAATTTGGCCCATTCCCGGAGAAGCGCTTGCTTGAGGTGGTCGACACTTTGGTATTTTTTTAGTGCTAACCTTGTTTACCAAAAAACTCCAGACACAATAGTCCAACGGATTGGTATCCGGAGATTTTGGTGGCCATCGTGCGCTGGAAATGAAGCGAATACCTCATTTTGTAGGGTCATGGGTAGCGCGTTCTGAGTAGTGCGATGGTGCTAAGTCCTGTTGGCCAAAATGTTTGCGTGCCCAAGGCTTTAATGCAACCTCCTGAATATTTTCGCGATAATATATGTCATTTATTATGATGGCGCCGTCGGTTAATACGAGCGGAGAGCGACCATCGACTGTTATGGCGGCCCACACCATCGCCATGGCCGGCGCTTGAGTTCTGGTGGCCAACCGAAGGTGCACATTTTCAGCTGACCTCTTTGGCAAGTAAACGCGATCATTTTGTTTGTTAACAAACTGCTGGACAACGAATGTTTTCTCATCGGAGAACACCAAATTCGTCAGTTCACCAATTTTGGCCAAGCGAAGCAACTCTTTAGCTCTTTTGAGTCTATTTTCTTTCTGTTGCGGTGTAAGTTCTTGCACTTTTTGGAATTTCAATGGCTTTACCTCGAACTCATTTTTCAATATTTGCCGAATGGAATATTGCGATATGTTCAGCTCACGAGCCATTTTTCGGCCACTGCAACGCGGGTTTCGATCAAGTCGCTTCTCTTTTCGAACCGTTTCTGCTGATGTTGCTGTTTTCTTCCGTCCACTTCTTTGACGTCGGGCTACGCTACCAGTATCTCGGTAACGAGCGATGGTACGAGACACAAAAGATTTATTTACATTTTTAATGCTGTAGTGCTCTAACGAGAGCTACTTGTGATTTTCCAGCCAGATATAAAAAAATTCCACTATCACGCTTGATTTCCATTACGAATAACTTTTTTTTGGAAAATTCTCACCAAAATGCTTTTGTACGCTTGTCCCTTCAAGAACATTTTTAACATCTGTCGAAAGAATGGCTTAGAAATGACATCACCCTGTACATCTGCCAACCCCTTCTGGTACCCCATCCATAATAACTTGCGAAACAAGTCGGCGATTCTTTGCAGTTTGCAATATCTAAATTTTTATCTTAACGATAAATCTGATATGAATATGTATTTTATGAAAATTTATAATTTCGCATAAAATTGAATATATTTTTTTTGATTTCCCTCTTATCTTTATCTATATTAGATGAAGTATGAAAATGGAAAATATTTTAACATTTTCCAAGAATTTACACATAGTATAGGAAGTAATCCATATAGTCCTATACTATATATATATATAGTTGTCATACTTATATAAGTCTTAGGTCAGATACGAATATACCAACTACTTCGGAACCTCCCCCATAAAGGGTCAACAGTTTGAACAATCATAACTCAACTGAATAATCATAACTCATCTGTCGGCAAAACCGACTGATACTATTTTACTTGTTCAAATATATATTGCACCCCACAAAAAATAGAATAAAACAAGCTTCAGCACGGCATTTCTTTATACAAAAAAAGAGTATATATTTTTTTTTTCTTGTCGACATGAAAGTTACAATTAAATACAATCATTTTTGCCTTATGTTTTTTTCTGGTTAGTACACGAAAAAGTACAAAATACAATTGTATAATCTTATGGTTTATCTTCAAATATTTATGTGTGTGTTTTGTTGTTTTTCGTACATGTAAATTTTCTTCAAAAATATGAAGTTTCACCAAAACAGAGAAAATTTTATATTAGCAAAAAGTATTTATAAAAAAAACAAAACAAATATATAAATTAACAAAAAAAATGAAAACTATTTGTGCAATAATTGAACACATGATGACTGTGCTATGATTGAATTGCAAAAAGTTTTAAGGGAGGAAAAATTTAACACAATTGTTTAACAAAAAATACAATGAGATTCAGATTATTTTTCTTTTTACAAATGCTAATGCCCTCAATCATAAATTCACGTGTTACAAAAGGTGATTACAAGAGTGTATAAAGTTTTGTAAATGCATACAATATAAATCATTCATTAGGTTTAATAATTTGGTTGTTTTCGTTAAGTTCATTTATTTTCCAATACGTTTTGATTGACTGACTGACTGTTTCTAATCAAAGTTTTGTTTTAAGCGGCATGCACAGACTGAAAATAAAAATAAGAAAACAAAAATGAAAACGAATTCGAAATTTAGTTCTATATGAGATTAAATATATATCATAAGAAGAGAGAGAAGGAGGGAGATTGGTGAAAGAGTATAAAGTTTGTTGGGGAGAATAAATGTAATTGATTGTAAGTAGTTGCCGGTTTTAAAGTCTTATGTTTGTTAACTAAATTGCCTTTGCAATAATTTTTTACTGGCACATAAGAATATCTTTTCATTTCTTCGTGTTGCTGTGGTTGTTTGTTTTAAATAAATGCAGGATTGGGACGTACCCGAGCAATATCAACACCGGTTATATTCTTAACCAATTCTGGTACTTTATTGACAATTTGCAAAACTTCGCCAGTAAGTTTGGCAGCACCAATTTCACCCTGGCCCGATGACACCATTGTGATTTTCTTGGCCTGCGAGAGTGGAGCAGCAACTTCAGCGGCCACCTAAAAAGTAAGAGATGACAATTGAGTTAAACCTTATTTGTTGGTAATTAATTGGAAACATACCTTAGGTAATGTGTCCAACAACATTTCAACCATGGCTGCTTCACGATATTCACGCCAGGCCTCCGCCTTTTGGCTCATTTGTTCTGCCTCAGCCTTGGCTTTTACGGCAATGGCAAAAGCTTCAGCTTCACCACGTATTTTAATCTGCAATTAAAAGAAAATTTATAAAATTATTTAAATTTTTGTTAAAAGTTTCAGTTGTAAGAGAAAGGATTCTATAAATGACGCTTTTTAAAAATTTAATTTCATCAAATTCCTGAAGGTATGAGCAAATTGTCACTATCTTAATCAGTCTGGTCGAAAAACAAATGAAATTCGAACATTTCTAGCAGGGAAGACGAAAAATAATGTCAAATATATGCTGGTAGAAAGGTTCCCAGGCAAATATAGTTGTCGCGTCAACTCTAGCCCATCCAGATCTCAGTTGTGCCGAAACTACTCGGGTTTGTCGCGACTGCTCTCGCTCTTCAGCTGCAAATGTTGTTGTTGTTGTATAGAAGGTGTCATCTGATAGAATTGACCATAAAAACAATGTAAAGACAGTTAAGAAACAGAAACGATTGTTGTTGTAGCAGGTCGTACTGCTGTGTTCGTTCTGATACCTTTTCTCATCGTGATCTGCTTCTAACTCCTATTTTAAAAAGGAAACGACCTGTATTGGTTGGATCAATAGCAACAAGGGAGTTAGGTGAGTAAGCTTGGTTGGGCAATTGAAGAGGTGTAGCATGTCATGTAGGCCTGTACCACATGCTGGGCGGGCGTTCTGCGCACTTCTGTCAACTCTCGCACATCCAGATCTGCTCTCATTCTTCTGCGGCATTTGTTGTTGTAGCATTAATGAACCAAAAATACCACCCTGGTCTGTCAAAGCTGCTACTACTTCTGGTTTGCTGCAAAACTTGCGTCTCTATACCTAAACCTAATCCGGTCTTCTAGAAACTGGTCATAACCCTATACTATATTTACAAAATCTTAACATAAAAAGTCCCCGGAATACTATCTTAAAATATCCACACAATTCCTAATTATTAAATGAATAACTCCTAAAATAGAATAACAAAAATTCTTACCGATTCAGCTTCTGCCTCAGCTTCCATGACAATACGCATTTTATTGGCCTCGGCTATTTTCTCCAAACGATATTTCTCAGCCTCAGCTGGACGACGTATTGTGGCCTCCAGTTCTTTTTCGCGTCTTTGAATTTCCTGCTGCTGTACGGCAATCTCTTGCGTACGCTCAATTACCTTAACTTGCATTTGTTCTTCTTTGATGCGTTGCTTAGTCTTAGCCGCTTGCAGTTCATAGGCCATTTCGGCTTCAGCTTTTTTCGTTTGTACTTCAACATCATAGGCGGCTTTTTTAATTTCAAAATCACGTTGTGCCTTGGCAATTTCGGTGTCATTAAGGAAACGGGAAGCCATACGTTGTTCTTCGGCAATGGCTTCTTTGATTTGGGCATCGCAACGAGCCTCAGCTTCACCAATGCGAGCATCACGTTTAACTTCGGCCGTACGGGCCATACCCAGTGATTTCAAGTAGCCCTAAGGATAATGCACAAGAAAAAAATGTAAACATTTTTAATACACATTGAATTTGTAGAACACCAGTTTGTTGAGAATGTTACAATTTAGATCATAGAGTGTGTAAAATATTTACAATAAACAATTTAACAAACTGATGTCTTCTTTACACTGACCCCATGAAAATATAAACAATTTTACAACAACTAAAGCAACAAACAATGTGCAACATAAATTACATTGTACTCTTTCTTGCGCCTACCTTGGATGCTCCCTGGTTATTTATAGATTAAAATTGTGTTTTTATAAACAAAAAAAGAAAGAAAACAAAAATTCATTCCAAAATAATAATTCAATAATGCAGTTATATTTCTATTTACCTCTTCATCGCGAATATCTTTTATTGTATAGGAAACGACTGAAATTCCCATATTGGCCAAATCGGATGAGGCCACTTCAAAGACTTGTTTGCTAAACTTTTTGCGATCCTTGTAGATCTCTTCAACGGTCATAGAACCCATGATGGCACGCTGATGTCCCTCCAGTGTGACCAAAGCAATGTGGCGTATCTCCGATTCTGGTTTACCCAAAAATTGTTCACATGCTGTCAAAAGCATGTCCTCATTTTGTCCCTGAATTTTAACTTGGGCAATGCCAGTAACGGATATTGGTACTCCCTGGCTAGTGTAGACACAGGGACTTTCAACTTGTAATGTCATTGTGTTCAAGGATATTCTAAAACAGAAGAGACACAAAGGATAAAACAAATACTTGTGTATGTCGTATTAAATGCCTACCTTTGAACTTGTTGGATTGTGGGCCACACAAAGGCACGGCCTCCAGGCACTAAAAGAGGTTTCATATAACAACATCCTATAGTAAAAAACGGACATTTAAATTAAAAAATAACGGTAAATAATCGATGGCATTCAACGTTAATCGAAATGCCAATACCATCTCCATTAGAATTTAACAAATATCGATAAATTGATGTATGACGTCAAATTGCTGATATCACCTAAAGATTTTTTGATGTAAAACCACTTTTTTCTTCACCAAAACAGGCTCCATATATTATATACAACCGGCCCCAATACGTTCCAATTCCATGAAGATGCTATAGCCTTAACAACATTAACATATTCTCAAAATTACCTGAAACCACAAGTGCCTCGTTGGGACCGCAAGTAACAAAACCCCAAGCCATTTATAAACGCTCTCCAAAGTGCTACAATTCACAAACAGAAACACACAAAAAACGATATCAGAATATAAACTAAATTTAGACTATGTATGTAGAACACTTTGTGCGTAATTGATTTTGGATATTCGAATGATGAATTTGATCAACGAAATTGATTGAAAGTTAATATCAAATGTTCCAATTTGGCTTTGGCAGTACACTGACAGTCGAAAAAGTATGAATATATACTAAATATTTTGGCCGGCTTGATGATATTTGGCCATTGGTCCTTTATGCGCAGGATCTGAATTCAATGCAATGTTTACCTTCCTTTCAAACAGATTCTTGAGGTTCTAATGGCAAAGTAGTGTCAACGTTGTTAAATGTAAAAAAACGCCAAATTTGTCTATTAACCACACAGAGTTGTAACAAATGGTAAAGTTGTGTTAAAGACATAGAAAAATAACTCTGTTCGTTTACTTTTTCAGTCAAATTTACTAAGTAGAACAAAAGCAGTTATTCGTAATGTATTTAAAACTTGGTCCATGGAAGTGACAATCTAAATATGGCATAGAGGCAATAAACAAATTTTCGATCAAATTGTTTTATTAAATAGCTTTATCCATTTACCGTATAAAAGTATAAGCTGATAACAATTTTCGCTGAGTGTGTCCGATTTTTTGTTTCTGTAAAAAATCCATCTCCTACATTCACTTTTTTCGCGTTTCTTTTCATACCCTCCACCATGGTATGGAGGGTATATTAAGTTTGTCATTCCGTTTGTAACAGCTCGAAATATGCATTTTAGACCCCACAAAGTATATATATTCTTTATCAGCATTAGTCGGGCACACTTAGAAAAAATTTGTAATCAGCTGATAGCTCTACCTTACCTTTTTATTGTACCATGGTAATGGAGACTACAGCCTATGAGAGAAAATTAATTTGCTCTATTTTAGAACCTGCAAGAATGTGGCAGACAACGAACAAACCACCAGTGTCGTACTTTAAAAAAATCGCGCTTTTAAATACATTTTTATGAAAAAGAAAATTTCCAAATATTACTTTGATTAATCGAGACTAGTGACAAGTTCCTTTATTACAAGAATACATGGGCATAAAAAATGAAATCAGAAAGTGGTTCTGTAGAGTTCATAAAAATTTATTGAGGGTCTATTTCGTCTGCTATTTTATATTTCCAACAAAAATAGCAATATTCTGTCATCCTCCGTTTATCAATAACTTAAATTAATACTAAAACCAAATTCAAACAGTGGCGTCTTTAAATTTGTATATAATTTATTTATACATGTTTCGTGTATTAATTATTTTGCTACTTTGCTCTTTATTATCATAAACGTTGTATGCAATTCTTTCTTGACCTTCGCTCAGATCATGCTAATATCAAATCTTTTATATCTTAAATACAATAACTTAATAGAATTTTGATAGTATACAAATGAAACAAAAAAGGTTATACAAAAAAATTAATACAAAAGCAATAAATTGAACAAGTTTTGGTACCGGGAGATTTTGCTTAAATACTAGATTTATGGGTCAACCAATATCCAGCAAGGGAAGGGGAGTCGAATATCAGCACAGTACTCTAATGATTGGAACTTTCGGTGAAATATGGATGCAACATTGCCTGTTCGGCACTAATTCGTTGATTTGGACGACATACTAATAGCTTTTGCAATAAATCACGTCCTTTGGAATTTAGACGTGGTACGATTTGGCTCCAAGAGGTTATTGCAGGGAAATCTAAATGAAATTGGTTGGTTAATAATAGTAACTTGATTTCCGACAAATTCAACTTACGTGGTAGTGCCACATAATCAGACAAATGAGTCACCCCAGGCCATGTCTCTTCAGTTGGGGTGCCCAAAACACGGAATATTTTCATTAATTGATCCAAGACATCTGAACCGGGAAATAATGGTCGTCCGGCATCAGCTAACTCTGCAAAAATACATCCTGCCGACCACATATCAATACTGGTTGTATATAATTTAGCCCCAAATAGCACATCTGGCGGCCTATACCACAATGTAACAACTTCGGCCGAATAACATTTAACAGGAATTCCAAAAGCTCTAGCCAGGCCTTAAAACAAAAAACAAATGTTAAAAATAAAAAAAATTATAACCAGCAAAAAATCTTACCAAAGTCTGCCAATTTCAATTCACCATTTTTATTGATCAAAAGGTTCTGAGGTTTCAAGTCTCGATGTAGAACATTGCGGCTGTGGCAAAACGCTAGGCCCCTCAGTAGCTGTAACATAAAACTGCGGCACACTTGCATATCAATTTCTCCATTAAGGCTATCAAAATATTTCTTCAAATCCTGGTCGCAATGCTCAAATACCAATGTTAACTTCTTTTCGGAATGTAGGACATCGTAAAGACGCACGATATTTTTATGTTTCAGTTCCTTAATTAAATAAAAGAAACCCGAATGAAATCATAATCATGACACGAATGTCCCTTGTGGGTATGAAGGATAACTTACTTTTAACAAACAAATTTCTCTCAGAGCCGAAGATGGTACACCTTCATCATCCTCATCCAACCGTACTCGTTTAAGGGCCACTATCTCCATTGTTTCACGGTTACGACCCTTAAAGACCGTTCCATAGGTGCCTTCGCCAATTTTTTCCAGTTTTTCATATTTTTGCATTTTGATTGCTATTAAATACAAGCAGCAGGAGCAACTTCCAAGTATATGGAGGAGCAGCTAATATGCGCAGGATCTGGTTATTTTCTTTTGGACGCTATATGAACACAAAGCTTGTAATGCGAAATTGCCGCCGTCGGAAGGAGAAACGAAGACCAAATCAAAGCAAGAATTGACGATAAAGGTCGAAATCAAAACAATGATTGTAAACAGGGATCTAAAGATTGAAACCTGTCGGCCTGTGTACAGGGCTCTATGAGTCTAAATTTCACTAAGAAAACGGCTGATTTCCAGAGATGGACCTTTTCCAAAAAAAACTTTCAGGAATTAATCCATTAAAAAAGATATATAGACCAAGGAAAAAAAACTTAAACACTCGTTAATAGCTAAAACTGCATTGTCAGACTTCAATGTTCACCAAAGGTTGTTGTTATTGTAGCAGTCAAACATGTACATACTGGGTTGGCAGCCTCTGGCCGAAACTTGAATCACCAAAGGTGACCAGTTTGACTTAACGGTTGTGTCAAAAGATCCGCTATTTTTCTTGCATCATACCATCTTTCTGACATCCCAACCTCGTTAACCAAAGGAGGATATATCATTAACCTAAACATATTCTTAAAAAAGAGGAAGGACCTTACATGGACATGGTACAATTACAGAAGGTAGAACAAAGCTACCCCCTAAATAGTTTTTTTCTTTTGGTGCCCATATGCTGTCAAAACATATACACATTTTGTGTATGTGTGTGCATTGTTTTGAATAAAAAATGAAATAATTCGAAATTATATCAAATTTGGTTGCAACATAAATGCATACTTTCGACGTTAATAGGCAAGATGTTGTACAATTTTGGAATATAACTGTATTATCGTACTATTTTACATTCAATCTTGTGGAATATCCCAAAAAAATAAAAAGTAAGCAAAGCCAACAGAGTTGATTTTTTCTAGTTTCTTTGAAGTTGACCAACCTTACTTTTTGAGTCATGGGTAAACCTTTTTTCTTCGATCTAAATAGTTTTCGCCCAGTTTTGTATAGTAAATGAATTTCAAACTATAAACAACATTCGCTCTGTTCCGGATCCTGCAAGTATCTACTAATTTTGCAATATTTTTCGATATAATAAAGGGAAAATCGGCTAACGCTGTAAGAACTTTTACATTATTGCGGTTCTGGAACAGACCAATTATAATGTCCCCACAGAACACAAGTTGTGCGTACATATCGACGGAGAACATTTTAATTTCGAAAGTTAAATGTCATGAAAAAATTGGATATCGTATGTTAATATGTATAATTTACCATGGGTCGAACCTTGACAACAAATGTCATAAAGTTAATGAGTTCACCAAAAAATAAATACTAAATAATCTTTAAAAATACAAAATACACGAAATACGGCAACTTTACACATGACTTTGAAAATCAGCTGTTTACTTAGTTTGAACGTACGACGTGCCGGACCTACGTTGGTCTTTACGTTCAAAGTTTTCATTTAGCAGTGCCGTTAATAAAATATGACGTTTAGTAATTAGACTGTGTGTGTGTGAGCTGTGTTTTTCGTTTTTGCAAATATTCCCGACCGATGAAATTTGAAGCGAAAATAAACACTTTTAAACAAATAAAAACCAAATAAATCATGAATTTTTTTACACAAACATGTGCGTTGAACAAATAAATGTAGAATTCTTGTAAATTTGTGTAATGCAACTCTTGCTATGCGAGAAAGAAAAGTGTAACAAGACACCGAGAAAATCAGTGCATATGACGTTTACTCCCCTTTTTTCCTAATTTTTCTAATCATTATTGTCGCATATACTACTGCAACTCCATTGATCTAACCAGCATTTTGTTTGGTTATTTAATGATCGCTTAAGACTTGAGTAGAGAATAGAAGTGTGGAGTTTTGCTGGTAATTGTTGTCTAATCCTCCTCCCATATCCTCTACTTTCGTTATTATGTTGGCGTGATAAGTTGATGCTGTTGTGTTACTGCCTGTAATGATGAGTCAAATTGGATGGGGGTCTCCATTGTTGTTTTTTTTTTCGTTATCACAATTTTCTGTTTTTTTTTCTGTCTTAATTTTGCAGATTAATACATGCTATTGATATTGAAAACACAAAAATTACTGGCTGAAAAATACAAACAAATTAAGGTTGCTGAACTGAATATACATAAAGGAGAAAATGGTGCCTCCCAAAGAGAGCATAGATCTGGAGTGTTTCCTGGTAACCAAGCACTCTTGGAAGGGAAAATATAGACGCATTTTGTCTATTGGAAATTTGGGTATTTCCACATACAATCCAGACAAGCTGGATCTTACAAATCGTTGGACTTACTCAGACATTGTATCGGCGGCACCATCTAAAGCATCGAATGTGAGTTAACTTGTTGAATGGATTCAATTGTAATTAACAGATATTCCTCTTGTTGTTGTAGATACCCAATGAATTTATCTTGACGGTCAAGAAAGACAAGAAACTTGATTCAATTAAACTATCATCTGAATACCGCAATGACATTTTGACATCCATTTTGAAATACTACAAAGAATTTGCCGATAAACCCAAAAATGCTCATGTATGTAAAGAAAACAAATTATTGTATTTCATAAAAATGATTTTGCTGTAAGAAAATATGCAAATTAGTGGGCTTGTATATATGGAATGCCATAGTTACGTTGCCCTAACTTTTAATACATTTTACGGTGACTCAGAAAATCAATTGATTGCTAAAAAGCATATCTTATCTAAATTATCTGATTCCATTTGTCTTATTGGATTCTAAAAAGTTTACTATATATTGATGGTTGTTTTAAAATAAGATTTTTATAACATTTACGAATAAGGGAACTTTATTCCACTGAAAAAATAATAATTTCAATTAAAATTTTTATTTATAACAGGCTGCAAAATCTTTTTTTATATAAAAATTATTATTACTACTTCTTAACGTTTCCCCTTTTCTTATTCAGCGTTTTTCAGCTTACAAATACCACTGGTCTGGTATTAGTTTGCCCACAGTTTTGGAAGTGACGCCATGCTCATTGGATCAGTTGGACCCAACAACGAATGAAATACTTGCCAGTTACATGTACAAAGACATTGAAGGCATAATAGGTATCATACTTTCCATGGTTTGTGTACTCGGTGGTAGAGAATACTAGTTGTGTTGTCCCACTTTAGAAAGGATTAATTTATTTTAACCCTTTTTAGTTAATTTACTGCTTCTAACAATAAGTTTTAGTTTACAATTTGGCTCCCATTGGAAAATTCATTCAAAATTTTTTTCACAAGTTATTGTTTGCATACCGCTTCTACTATCACACACATATATTTCACATACAAATATTTCATCTTGTGTTACCCTTTACTGCGCACGTTTTAAGCAGGCATTTCGGACTATGAAGGTGGGATTGTTATGGCCTATGGTGGCTTCAGTCGTTTACATTTGTTCAAGGCCCTGAATCATCATGAAATCGTACAGAACATTGCCCACAAATGTTCACAATTTCTTGGCATAGACATCAAAATACTGAAATCGCAAATAACTCTGGAGCAATTCGAAAGACAAAGATTTGGAAAATACAGGTAGATTATAAGACATATAAATTAACCTAGAGTTGCTATTTAAATTACGTTCATCTTGTTTGCAGTGGTGATCAATTCCAAACTTCTATGACTGAGTTTACTGTACAAAAAATAACTCCACGCCATCCAGATCCTGTAAAGCGTATACTATGCCTTACGGAAACAACCATACTAGAACGTGATCCCCAGACGTATAGTGTTTGTACTTTACGACCTCTGTGTGAAGTATTTGCCTTGGTTCGGGACAAAGATAACTTGCAAAAGTTTTGTATTGAATATAAAAATGGCATTGTTCGTTCGTATACCACAAACGATCGTGATTCTTTGTTGGCCACTTTATTGGACGCAGTACGTTCGAGCGGCAATCAAGATGTACATATACAAATTGTCAATACCCCCAGAGGCAAACGCTATGTGCCGCTCAACAGCTGTGTCGATGAAGAGACTGAGGCTAACCTCTTGCGTTTGGTAATGAATAACTTCCAAAATCCTGCCAAACGTTACGAAGTGTTAGAACGTTTCAATGCAAATGTTCCACATAGTGGTTTAAATTATAGTGTGACACAAGATGTAAGTAGTAGTAGTACCAGTTGGAATACTGTTTCATGTGTTTCATTTCAAATGTTTTTTTTCTAGAGTTTATTTGCAGAGAACAAAGAAAAACTAATACTTAGTGCCCTTCAGGCTTTGGCCCAAAAGGAAGTCGACAATCCAACAGCCCAGTTAACAAACCTAGAACTTGAAGCCATATTTCATGCTCTAACTCGCCTGCTTGCCAGTAAAGTGGGCTATGCTGCATTTACAAATTTACCCGGTTTCCGTGAAATAATTGGCACGAAAATTGTGGCTGCCCTAAGGCGTAAGGATTTGGCCGTGACATATTCAGCCATTGATATGATCAATTCACTGATGCACTCAGTTAATTCTGAGCATGATTTAAAGCAAGAACAACTCAACAAATCCTCAATATTATCCTCGAAATCATTTTTGGAAACCCTCCTCAATATGTGGACGACACATGTCAGCCATGGCAGTGGTGCTTTGGTGTTGTCGGCCATGTTGGACTTTTTGACATTTGCATTATGTGTGCCTTATAGTGAAACTACAGATGGCAAACAGTTCGATATTCTCTTGGAGTTGGTGGCCGAAAGAGGTCGCTATCTATACAAATTGTTCCAACATCCTTCTTTGGCTATAGTCAAGGGAGCTGGTTTGGTTCTGAGAGCGATTATAGAAGAAGGAGAGCTACAAGTTGCCCAGCAAATGCAATCTTTAGCCTTAGACGAGGCGGCTTTGTGTCGGCATTTATTAGTGGCCCTTTACACACCCTCCAATGATCCCACACTGGTTACACATCGTCAATTATCTAGACATTTAATAGGCTTATGGATAACAGATAACGCAGAAGCATTAGAACTATTTAAACGGATATTTGTGAGTACAACTTTCTATATTTTAATGGAAGACATAACTTTATCGTATTTTTTTGTCTATATAGCCTGCTGGCTTGTTAATGTTTTTGGAATCGGAAGAAAGTGTACCCGAAAATGATGTCGAGGAGGACAAATTAAACTTTCGTGATAATTTAAAATTCGCCATACAACATTCCAATAAAACTCGTAAGAATGTCATTGAGAAGCATTTACAGGTGTGTAAAAATAGTTTAATGCATTCATCTAATATTTGATTTTTTTTAATGGATTTACACAGGGTATCAAACATTGGGGCATGAGTCTAATAGAACAGCAGGATAGTGCTGCCCAAGCCTTGAAAAATCGTCCCGTTGTTTTGCGTAATCGCCGTCAGCGCAAAAAGACCTCCGAGTCTGTGGTAAATCTTCCCTATTTCTTTTACAATTTTTCCAAGGATCATAGCTTGCCTAATTTAATATGGAATCATAAGGTAAAGGCAGAGAATATATTTCTGAATGTTTGTTTAATATAGTATATGTTTCATCGTAGACAAGGGAAGAATTGCGTATTTGTTTGGAAAACGAATTACGCCAATTTATAAATGACCGTGATTTGGCTGGCAATACAATAGTAGCATGGAATTATCAGGAGTTTGAAGTGACATACCAAGTAAGAAGGACATTTTTGTCATCGTGAACTATTGGTTTTATTTCAAATCATTGTTTTAGTGTTTGGCTGATGAAATACAAATTGGGGACTATTATATACGTTTGATCTTGGAAAAGGATGATTGGCCACAGAATTTGGTTAAAGACCCGTAAGAAATGAGCTCAAAGAAAATACTAAAAGCTTTTTAAATCATATTTTTTTCCTTTTAAGAGTGGAATTGTTTAATGCTCTATATCGCCGTGTCTTGTGTCGACAACGTGTTAATGATGATCAACTGACAGTCACTTCCCTGCAAGCTTTGGCCAAGGTCTATAAGCGTTATCACAAAGAAATCGGACAATTCAGTGACATGTCATATATATTACAGCTGTCTGATCGTGTAAGAAATTCCGAATTCCATTGTTTTTTTAAATGTTAATTTAATCTTATTCGTTTACAGTGTTACTCACCCTCATTGCGCGATGCCCTTATACATTTAATATCCTGTCTGGTGATGGAAAAGGCCAACTGTCGCCCATTGGTGGATCATGTTCAGTGCCTAGTTGATCTAATCACTTTGGCTCACTTACATCAGGGCCGTGCCCAACCGAACACAAAAACCAATGTTATTGAGGCTGGGCCCAATATGCAACAATACGAAGAAAAAGATTGGTATTACAATATAGAAAAAGAGGGACAGAAGCCCGAGCGTCAGGGTCCCATTACCTATTCGGAGCTAAAGGAATTGTGGTCTAAGGGTATTATCACACCAAAAACCCGTTGCTGGGCAATCGGCATGGATGGTTGGCGTTCCCTGCAACAAATACCCCAGCTAAAATGGTGCCTTATTGCCAAAGGTCAACCTTTGTACAATGAAACGGAATTGTCGTCCATGATATTAGATATACTCATCAAATGTACCAGCTTTTTCCCCTCGAGAACCCAAAATGGCCAAGCAGTCTTGATTCCTGGTCCAAAGCTTTCGCGTAAACTTTCTGAATTCATTTGCCTACCGCACATAGTGCAGGTATGTTTAACCCACGATCCCGGTCTATTGGAGCGCGTGGCCACACTTCTCTGTCAAATAATGCAGGATAATCCGGAAATGCCAAAGGTCTATCTGACCGGTGTTTTCTATTTCATGTTAATGTACAGCGGTAGTAACATTTTACCCATAACCAAGTTTCTTAAAATGACCCACATGAAACAAGGCTTTCGCAGTGAGGAAACCTCCCAATCGGGTATAATGCATCGCAGCATATTGGGTCAATTGCTGCCAGAGGCAATGGTTTGCTTTTTGGAAAATTACAGTGCTGAGAAATTTGCCGAAATATTTTTGGGAGAATTTGATACACCCGAAGTCATTTGGAGTTCGGAAATGAGAAGGCTATTGATAGAAAAAATTGCGGCTCACATTGCTGATTTTACGCCCCGCCTTAGAGGTCACACCATGGCCAGATACCCATATCTTGCCATACCAGCCATAAGCTATCCCCAACTGGAGAACGAGCTTTTCTGCCACATCTATTATCTACGGCATTTGTGTGATACACAAAAGTTTCCCAATTGGCCGATATCGGATCCGGTACAGTTGTTGAAACACACATTGGATGCCTGGCGCAAAGAAGTGGAAAAGAAACCGCCACAAATGACCGTCCAACAGGCGTACAACGACTTGGGCATAGATTTGAATAAACACCCCAAGCCGGATGAGTCGATGATCCGGAAAAGTTATTATCGTTTGGCTCAAATTTACCATCCCGACAAGAATCCCAATGGGCGTGAGGTGTTTGAGAAGGTTAATCAAGCATATGAGTTTCTGTGTTCAAGAAATGTATGGAGCTCCGGAGGGCCAGATCCCAACAATATTGTATTGATCCTGAGAACGCAGAGTATATTATTCGAAAGATACGCCGATGGTAAGTTCGATGTTTTTTGCTATATATAGAGAATAGAAAATATTTAATTCGTTTTGTTCTACCCTTAGTTTTGCGTCCATATAAATATGCCGGCTATCCCCAACTCATTAAAACTATACGCCTGGAAACAAAGGACGACGAACTATTCTCCAAAGAAACCCAGCTGCTCACTGCTGCCTCGGAACTTTGCTATCACACGGTGCATTGTTCGGCATTGAATGCCGAGGAGTTAAGACGGGAGGAAGGCATAGAAGCCTTGCTGGAGGCCTACGATCGTTGTGTTTCCATTATGGGTGCGGATTCCAAACCTGAGTCGCTACACTACCAAGTGATTTCGAATGTTACACGTTGCTTTGAGGTGGCCTGTAACTTTGAAAAGTGTAAACAAAAGATTATTACTCTGCCTCGACTAATGTCCGATGTCTGTCGTGTTGTGTATTTTAAGCACACCCTCTCCGTGAGTTTAGTTACCAGCTTGGCAGCCAATAACTATGAGTTGCAGTGCAATTTAGCATGTAATGGAGTGCTTTGGTCTTTGCTGTTATTCTGCTTTGAATACGACTACACATTGGATGAGAGTGGTGTTGAGGCCAGCGATAAAACCAACCAGCAACAACAGGCAAATACATTGGCCAAGATGTCCGTTTTGGCTTGTATAGCACTGGCCGGCTATGGTCTGGACTTGCGTAACAAACCGGATAGCAAATCTGTAAGTTCATCTGGAAATAATTCCCCCACGACCAGTACGGGGTCCATTACGAACAAACCAATAACCCAACCGCCCAGAGTTAAACCAACAACCTATACCCAAAATGCACAAAATCCCTTACAAAATAAACAGCTTGCCATAACAACGGGGCAAGAGGTTGGCGTCGTTGGCAATGCTGCCGGCAGTAGTAATAATGGATCTGCATCGACGCCAAAAACTGTGCCCAAACAAGACTCAACAAGTGATAAGTCTGAAGCTACTTCACCAGAACGCAACACGACAAAAACATTAGATCTGTTGAGCCAAAAATACACAGTAACATCTGATGCTCAAAATGCCGTCGTTAAACAAGTTCTGGAACGCCTCCTAACCAAGTACATAGCCAATAAACTAACAAAAGAAAAAGATAGTGAGGTAAGCGAGGAGAGAGAGAGGGTGTCCCACAAAAAATATTATTATTTTTATTTGAAAATGGTTATTTTCAGATTTTAAAAATACTTACATCGAACACTCGAAATCCCTATATAATATGGGACAATGGTACGAGAGCTCAATTATTGGATTTCCTTGAACAACAACGATCGGCCTCAGTGAAGGAAACCTACGAGGACATAACAGAAATACATGAATTGGTGGCACAGTTTGAATTCGATGCACACAAGTAAGAGATGTGAAGCAAGTTGTGAACGGTTAAAGGTTAATAGTGGTTCTCCTTTGCTTTCAGAGATGAATTACAGATTGGTGGTGTTTTTATACGTATCTATAATGATATGCCCACATTCCCGATACAAAATCCCAAACAATTTGCTTGGGATTTGTTGGAATACCTTAAGCAAGCCTATCACTATATGATGTGTATGAAAAATTCCTCGCAAACAATACCCTATAGCGGTGGCGAAACCATGTCATCAGAAGGTGCTGGCGGGGATGGTATTTTAAAACCAACACTGGCACCAAATCATCCGCAATTGAAATTGCAACATCAACAAAAAACTGGAAGCACATTCGATGAGGTGCTTAATGCCTACAATCGTTCCAAGTCACGTAAGAAACTGGAGACAGAGGCATTGTTGGAACAGCAACGGATTCAAAGTCAATATAAATATGATTTCGCCAAGGACACAAGTGTAGAACAGCATATTATAATGGTGCTCAAAGCATTGATAGCTGTTATCAAGGCCAATCATGATGTGGAAATTCAGTGCATAGGGAACTTTGAAATGATATTTGGATTTTTAGCCAACAATCTGTTTAGTGATGTAAGTATGGGTGCTCTCTCTCGAATACATTTACAGCATATAGAGTCTTTTTTGTATTTTAGAATACCACTGTCAAAACAGTGGCCCTGGAAGTGGTTGCCTTAGTGTCGAGAAACAAAGAATGTATTACGGAAATTGCAGCCTGTGAAGTATTGGGTAACTTTTTGGTTGCCCTCAAGGATCCTGATTTAAGAGCCAGCCAAGTCAAAGTCTTGGAGACTTTGTCCGGTCTAATGAACGTCCAAGAAATGATCAAAGAGGCTCAACAAAAAGGAGCTGTCATTTATTTATTGGATATGTTCTGTAATTCACGAAATCCCTTGATACGTGAAATGTGTGCCGAAATCTTGGCCAAAATGACAGCTGACAGATTAAGTGGACCAAAGGTAATCAAATCTTAATGGACTGATATTTATGCATAGATTCATAATTATTATTCCATTTTAGGTTCGCATAACTGTAACTAAATTTTTGCCAGCATTATTTGTGGATGCCATGATTGAATCGCCACAAACCTCGGTGCAATTATTTGAATCAATACACGAGCATCCTGAATTGATATGGAACGATAAGACTAGAGACAATGTAGGCAATGCCGTCAATGATATGTGTGAAAGTTTCTATAGAGCTCAGAAACTGAATGCAAAACACGCGTGGAAAGATCCTGAAATTCTCAAAGATATTATTTCCAATGAAATTGTGGTGGCTGGTGTATATTTACGTCTCTTCGTGGCAAATCCAGCCTGGACATTGCGGAAACCCAAACAATTCCTATCTGATCTCTTAGATTTTGTAGTCGATCAAATAAGCAAAAGTTCTTCAGAGGTAAAACTGAACTTGAGAAGAATATGTAACATATTAATTTTTCCAATATTTACAGAAGGATGTACTGGATCTCTCAACGACTGCTTTAGTCGAACTTTTACGTTCCCAGCCAAATTTGGCTGATGATATTCCTGTTTTGGGTCATATTCCAAAGTTATTTAATCTTTTGTCCGTGCAACCAAAGAACACGTTGTCAGTATTACATCAGTTGTCGCTGTCTGAGGTAAGGCCCCAACAATTATTTGCCCAAAGTAACGCTCCTCCAATTAAAATCCGATTTGTTTTAGTTTTGTGTGAGCTCAATATCGCAAACTGAGTGCATATTGCCATTGAAAAAATGCATGGAGCACAATCGAGATTGCATAGAGAAATCTTGCGAAACACTAAGTCGGCTATTTAAGCATCAACATGTAAGTAGCAGCTACAGATTACCATGTATGCAAATTGTATTAAAAACTAAATGTTTTTCTAGGATTCTTTGATAAGTCAATCCTTGGAAGCTGGCCTCATACCCTATTTATTGGGTTTGTTAGATAGTCGCCTAGATTATGTGGACAATGCCTCGGCTGTTAAGGCACAAATCGTAGCTGCACTCAAGGGCATGACTACAAATCTAAATTATGGTGATCGTGTAAATCAAATACTACAAAAACATCCAGTATGGGCTGAATTCAAAGATCAAAGACATGATCTATTTATAACAGATACCAATGTCAGAGGATATTTAACGGGTATGTCGTTGCGCTGCTATTTAATAGCTAATATTGTTAAAATATCAAATATGTTCTTTTTTGCCTTAGGTATCAATCCTACAGCAGGCTACCTCACTCAAGGACCGGCACAAAATGTTGAAGTGCTAACGTCGCCACCACCTATGGACCGAGATGATCCTTCTGCACGACCTCCTGAGGAATAATATTTACCTTTTACAAATATTTTTTAATGTTTTTTTATGGTATTTCTTTCTTTTCTTTCCACACACACACACAAGTTTCTTTATTTGCAACAGAGAAAGAACAACAGAAGTCAACACACCAGAATTTTTTTCTAAAAAAATGTTGTGTTACATTTTTCTAATATAATTTAGGTCTTATTGCAAAATAGTCTTTAATTGATAAACAAAACAAATGTTTTATACAATATATCAAATAATCTCCATTAATTAAAATCAACAAATTACCAAGTTTTCGATATGTGTTATAAACAAACATTTTATTATTATTTTTTTTCTTTATAATTGAAGTTTTTTCCTTTTATTTGCAATATGCAAATAATTTATTACACAAAGCAAGCGTCTTATACATATATATGTATTATAATTATAATTTCTATTTCTACATTAAATACCATTTATAAAAAAGAAATTCAAAATGCATAGTGATGAAATAAAATGTAAAACAATTCATGTAACAATTTAGTTATCGCGATTTATTCCCAAAATACTGTTATGGCCAAACGAATGTAATCGACGCATGAAGCCAAAGCGGTAATGCCATAACGATATTTATCCATATACAACTTTAAGATTTCTTCATAGCTTTCATTTGAAATTTTTAAAGCAAATATATATTGTACAAAGCCAATTATATTGAGACCACGGGGAAACTCCAACTGCAAGGTACTATGAATTGCAGTAATGATTTATTAATATATAACGGCGAAATTTAAACATTGATATTACCTTTGTACAAAATATTGCAGCAGACCATAAAAACAAATGACTACAATAATAGGATATAATATTGGCAGCATCAGGAAAAATAAAAATATTATAACACACGTGTAAAATATTTTGAAAATTGTGGGAAATGGTAAGGGTTCCAACCACACTTCAATGAGATTTTCAACAAATGGACGCATATAGTAAATAACTTTTCTGCCTACAGACATTTCTTTCCACTACAAAATTAATATATATTGTTACGTGCCACCTGCTTCGGCACTATGGTGTTGTGGCCGCTAGCTCAGGAGCCATGTTCAGGGGTTGGTTCCATCCCATACACCAATAGCCTTGGGGACGAACAATTAAACAATTAATGGATAAATACAAACTCTACATAACACAAACACTACGTACACCTGGAACAAAGGAGTTTGATATTGCCACTCCCACACTAGCCCGCCCAACCTTGACCCTGAGATCCTACATAACTGTCAATTTTATCAGGGCCCCGTATTCCACACCCACTCCCCTCAGTACAATGTACACCAAATTCACTCTCTCATGAATGAACTAGACAATCATGATTACACAAACAATCATATTACGAACAATTTATTAGTATATAAGATTTCCTTAAAATAGAACAAACAAGCTGAAATTTGAAACATTAACTATCAGGATCTCTTAGTCATTGTTTGAGGAGTTCATATATATCAGACCACCCTTCATTACTTCAGTCAACTAAATGTCACCAAATTTTGGACTTTCTAAGTTATGCAATTAGTACCTGCCTAAACGAGCTCTCTTAGGTGGTGAGGGATCCGCAAACTGGTCCACAATATTCAACGGAACCTCAAAAAAAATCTTGATTATAACACTCAAAGTAATTTGGGGTAACCCTACACTCCAATTTACTTATAAAATTTAGAATAGTTAATGTCCCTCACAAAAACAAGAACATTTATGCTGGACACAAAAAAAAAACACAAATAATAAACTTAGACAACACAACTTAACCTAAATATATTATCTTAATTAAAAATTTGAATATTATATTAGTTCTTTCTCTTAATTTATATGAATTTTTCTGCCTTTTGTTTTTTCTTAAAATTTTATTTAATGGAATTTCTCCCTTTTTCTGTTGCAGGGTCTCCCTCCTGGTTCTGGTTTTTATTTTATGCCAGTGGTTGTATCAAACAAGCGGTAAGTTTAATAAATAACTTTGTTACCTGGCTTTTTGCATTCTTTAGTACAACCTGCTTTGTTCTTTTCCAGGATCACTCTTCCGCGACCTCGTCCACCAGGATAAAGCAGAACCCGGATATCATGGATCAAGGGAATTGGTGTTATGGAGGCGGTTGCTGGGGCCTCAATTTTGCGTTGTGGTGGTTGCTGTGGCCGTCAAAGATGGGCTGACCTCTCCGCTTTTGTTCGCCGAGGAGGCCAGTTGATACCCTCGAGAAATTTAAATTATTTTGGCGAAACAAATCAATTACTAACGCCTTCACCATAAATAATAAAATAAATATCGAGGCTTTTATTGCCTTAAAAAAAAGTAATTTTTATTTTGAAATTTGGCAGGTTTTAATTTTTTTTTTACTTTTATGACCACTATTTTACTGTCGCACCACTTGAATAATCAGGGCGCGTTTTCCTTTTTCCCCCTTTTATACCTACGGGACTGACGCGGCATTTTTCCGCTTTTCGGCTTTTCCTTAATTTTTCCTGACATTTACCTTCTTTATGATACCGACCTAACGAGCCCTTACAATATCGCAGGTTGTATTTTCGATTAATTTATCTACCAAATAATCGATCCAAATACAACACTGGCAGTGGTGGCAATTCTAATTACCATTGGGACAGAACATTTCCGCTTCATTTTTTAAACACGGGTTGCTGCGGTTTGCACGTCGCGGATGTTAGCTAAAAAAAACATCAATTAAAAATTAAATAGTGCCCACCACGCAACAAAACTTCACCGTTTCTAGGCATCTGCAAAAGAAACGGTGATGTGCGTTTGGTTTCGCCATCGTTTCGTTCGTTAGAATTACCTAAAGTGATCGTGATTTCAGTGTGATAGCAAGACACATATCCAAGTATTCAGAAGTCCCATTTCTGCAAAAAAAAAAATCTGTCGATCCTTCGCCCTCGGACATTGTACCGCATTTTCCTGAAGGTAAGCATTCTTATTTGATTGTAGGCTCATAGTTAATTTCATGTTTTCCTATTTTTTTAGGTACTCTCGCTTGAATTTGTCAATGAATGCTTGGCGAATACATGGTTTTTTTGCATGTGTGTGTGTGTGTTTGTGTTCGTTCATCGCAAAAACCAAACCAACGGTAGTTCAGCGGAATGCGGTTTTATGGTGGCGGTTTGCACACACACATGAGAACACATTTCATTGAGGCGTCATTTAAATGACATTGAAAAGCAAACAGAACAAAAAGAAAACGTGTATGAAGAGTCGGTATGGTGTTAACTTGCTGCATGGCGTGGATGGCAGCGCTGCCGCTGTTGCCATTCCGTTTACATCGATCGACAAGCAGATCGTTTCGCTCTGCTTTTGTTCAGCCACATGCACGCGCAGGTATATTACGTTCCTTAAACTGATAATAGCTCTTACCCTTTATTCACTTATATTTCAATATTAATTATATTATTATTTTTTCAGGCCATGCTTGGTACTTTATAAACCGACAAATTCGTGAAATTTTGTGTATAAATAAAGTGAATTTAACCAATATTCTTCGACACTAGTGAAAGGAGGCTGAAATTATACAGGCTGAACAACATAACTTGACGTTGATGTCTACAGTAATTTGGAGGACATTATTAGCATCTCAGGTATGTCGTACTTTTTTTATGAGTTTATTGTGTGTACCATCTCAGTGAAAATTTAAATTGTTTTGTATTCTCCGGAAAAAATCATTATCAACACAATATTAAAGAAATATTGTACCTCACACACTTAAAATTTTTTTATGTCGTGCAATTTCTAGACTTTGTATAATAATAGGATTCTGAATTTGTGCAAGAAGAATCTTCACGTTTCCACAGAGACTTCTGGAATATATTATTTCTCTGAAAAAATTAGTATTGACATGAACTACCTGGGGTAGAGCGAATATGAATCACATGTCCCCATATATTTTACCTGCGTAATCACAAAACAATTGCCGATGAAAAAATAATATAAATTTTGTGATAATTCATCTCATATTGAAAGTAAATACTTTTTCGATTGCTATCACCCAGGGTGCAATGAGTAGGTAAAAGAAAAGTGTTGCATCTAATTAAAAAAAATTCTACGGAATAATAATGAATAATTTGAATAATTACGGAAAATAATTGAATATTTGCGGACAACCATTTCTTCACATGATGGAGAAAATTAAAAAAATTTTTTTGTGAGTTACATTGGACATTCAAATCTAATTGTCTACGCTTTGATTTAGAGGTCTATTATATTACATTTTTATTTGTATTTGCTGATCTATTAGCGCCGGTTATGGAATCCTTCCCAATTGATGATAAAAATGGTAGAAAAAATATGAGGGTAAAATGATGATAATTGAAACCCTGTAGATTGAATCCCTGTTTCATTTAGAATAGACATGTCTTAGTCCCAACGTGGGGAACTCCCACGCCCTGATTTTATGTCTCAAAAGCCGGGCTAATCTAAATCGTCTATAATTGGATTACAATAGTGAATTATAACAAATATTTTAATATTCCTAGATAACTAAATTTCATAATTTCGACATAATTTCCTAAAACCAGGATTGCCTTATATATATTTTCCACTAAATTCATTCCGCTTCCATGTTTACGCAAAACATTCACAAATGACACAATAAGCACGTATATAAAAACTCAACGCAACACAGATAATCTAATATTGCACTAAAGTATTTTTTTACAGCTTACGATACATTTGCTCACATTATTGAATACATATATAAACAAAAGAACATCGTGTATAAACAAAATTATTGCATCATAGATTAACTCTGCTTAATCTAGTATTGCACATAAATTATCTTATCACAGCTTGTTATACTTTTGTTTATATTTTTATATCCTTTGCGTGGAAATTACCAAGTGGTTTTCCTTGGAGCGTTTCTAGCTCATACATATTATTGCCCACTGGTTTTACTACCCTACATTTCAGGAATTTCTTGCAGAACTTCGCATTGATATTATTTTTGAAGTCTGAAAGGGTATGATTTCTCCTATACACTTCCTGTCCCGGTAGAAACTTGACAATACGTGCTCGTTGGTTGTACCTTTTCGCACTAGATATATAAGCTTGGTGTGTGTTTTCTTTTATTCTCTCTCGCATTAATTCTAATTTATCTGATCGATTTATTTGATCAATTTGGTGATCAGTCAGGGATTGGAGTTTTTTTGCCAGTTTGTAATCGGTTCCACTAGTGAACATGTTATAACCAAATAATGCGAAAAAAGGATTGGTTCCAGTTGCTGAATGTACTGAGGTTCTCAATGCTTGTTCGATTTCCGCTAAATAAAGATCCCAATCCCGGTGATCGTTTTCAACATACGTTCGTATGGCGGCTAATACTGACTGATTTACTCGCTCTGATGCGTTAGATTGCGGAGAGTAATAGGCTGTGGTGATGTGGGTGATTTTGTAATCTTTTATCATATCCGCGAAAACTTTTGAGGCGAACTGTTTTCCGTTGTCGCTGTGTATGATCTCGGGTACCCCGAATGTATGGAAGACTTGATTTTCCAGAAATTTTACCACGTTATATGCAGTGGCTTCTCTCATCGCGTGTAGGAATGTGAATTTCGTAAAATGATCGACTACTATAAAGATGTAGGAATTGCCTTGTTTTGATCTGGGATACTTTCCCAGAAAATCTATATACAACTTCTGGAAAGGTCTCTCAGTTATAACTTCGTTGCCTATCGTAGGGTTCATACGCTGATTTGCCGATTTCGTTTCTTTACACGTTGTACAATTTTGTATGAATTGTCGTACCTGCGATGACATTTTTGGCCAATAAAAATAAGTTTTTAATCGTTTTAAGGTTTTCGTTATACCATCGTGGACCGAGCTACCGTAAATGTGTGCTTTCTCAATCAGTACATATGTTATGTCCTGAGGTATCCACAGTTTCCACTCAAATTCCATCATTTCTTGCTCAAAATTTTTGGTTCGAACATAGATTTTATCATTGTCGATTTTTAAATCCGGCAAACGATCTTGGTTTTGTTGTATGGTGTTGCGCAACTCGACATATTCTTCACTTTCAAATGCCGTAGTTTCGAAATCCAATATATTATCGTCACACAATTCCTCTACAACGACATCAGACTCAACCGACATTCGAGACAGTGTGTCCGCTACAACATTTTCCGATCCTTTCCGATGTTCAATTGAAAAATCGTACGCCTGAAGTTGAAGTGACCATCTCGCCAGTCTTCCACTTAAATCTTTTAAGGACATCAGCCACTTAAGACTGGCATGATCCGTGATGATTGTGAACTTCATAAGCTCGACGTACGGACGGAACCTTTTTACCGCTAAAACTGCGGCCAAACATTCCTTTTCTGTGACGGAGTAATTCTTCTGGGCGGAATTCAGTTTTTGGGAATAAAAAGCGATAGGGTTCTCTCCGCCAAATTCATTCTTTTGGAAAAGTACTGCTCCTATTCCATATTCCGAGGCGTCGCATTGAATAAAGAACTCTCTATTAAAGTCAGGGTGCCTGAGAACCGGTGCGGATGTGAGAGCATATTTTAGAGATTGGAAAGATTGCATCGCTTCCGGAGTCATTACGAATTTTTTTCCTTTTTTTAAAGTATCTGTTAGGGCGGAAGATATGGATGCAAAATCTTTTATAAATCTCCGGTACCAACCGGCTGTACCGAGAAAACTTCGCACTTCCCTCGGCGATTTTGGTGGCGGTATCCTCTGGATAGCGCTCACCTTTTCTGGATCAGTCTTCAACATCCCGCTACCGATTATGAATCCAAGGTATTTCAACTCTCGAAAACAGAATAACGACTTTTTGAGTCCAATCGTCAGATTCGCTCTTTGCAGGCATTCAGCTACTTCTTCCAAAATTCTGACATGGTTCTCAAAATCATCAGCTATAATCAGGAGATCATCCAGATATATGAAAACATTGGATTTTAGTCGTCCTGGGATGACCTTATCCATCAACCTGCATAATCTTTGCGCCGCATTGCAAAGCCCAAACGGCATGACCCTGAATTGATATAGTGGTCGACCTGGTACTGTAAAGGCGGTATATGGCTTCGCTTCTTCTTCCAACTCAATCTGCCAGAAGGCATACTTCAGGTCGACACTACTGATAAAATGGGTTTGATCAATTCGGCTTAATATTCCATCGATATTCTGTAATGGATATGCATCCTTCACCGTTAGGGCATTTAGTTTCCTCGCATCGAGGCAGAAACGATTCTTGTTCGGTTTTCGCACGACGGTAGTACGATTACTCCATGGCGAATCACTCTCCTCAATAACTTTCAGAGCGAGCATTTTATCTATTTCATTATATACGATCTCCTGTACGGCCGGCGATAAAGGATAATGTCTATCCTTGACAGGATTCGCATTCCCTACTAACTTAATTGCATGTTTCTCTAATTTCGTACAACCCAGTCCATTTTTTTCAAACGTTGGGAACTTATTTATTATTTCTTCTAGGCGTCTACGTTGTTCCCCTGTTAGTTGGTGCATATTCTTATTTTCGTTGGTCGAGGTTCCACGCATCTGCTCTTGTAAGTCCACGGTTATCTCGTCTATGGGAAATATTTCTGGGGCAATATTAAATAATTTCCAGAAATCTGCTCCTAGATAAAGATCTTGTTCTAGATCTGGGCATAGATAGAAACGCATTTTTAAGAATTGTTGTTGATATTCTACCTCTACCTCTATTTTGCCCACTATGCGATGGGTTTTCCCTGACGCCGTACTTACATTCGTGTCCTGTGGATCAACAATAATGTTTAATTCCTCAACTATTTCTCGGCAATGCTTCCCTAGTATTGAAACCGTAGCCCCAGAATCTAATAGACCCTTTATCTCTTTCCCTTCGATTTTAATGCTAGCGTATGGTCTAGGATCCGTTCTATATTTGCACCGGATGACGGCTTCGGATATCAATTTTTTTAATTCTTTATTTTCTTTATGTCGTTGCCTCAATTTCATTATCCTCATTCTACTTTTCATATTTTTATTTACCCCTATGGATATTGATTCGGAATTATTGCGAGATTCATCTTCCTGAAAAATTTCTGCTCTTTTGTTTTTATAATGTCTCTGCCTGAACTCAATTGGAAGATAATGCCGAATTTGGGAATAGTTATTGACGATGGTATCAACTAATTCTACAGTGGGTTCGTCGCAGCGGGTTGTTCGGAAGAACGATGGTTCCCCGCTAGAACCACGTTCTTTCTCACGTTTCCCGCTTTGCAATTTCCACATTTGGGTGTTATGGTATTTTGCCTTCCACACTTAAAGCAAAATAGTCCTCTTTGGGACGACGGACAATCCCTAAATCCATGACCCGCTATTTGGCAATTCCAACAAACAATTTGGTTTAGGGCCGAAACATCTACTAACTCTTCCGGTTCTACCAAATTCGGATATTCTATTTCTTCTTCTTGCATGGCGTGTACACGTATGGGTCTGTTTATGGTTGGTGGAGGAGCTTGAGATAATGGGTCGCGTCGAAAAAATGTCCTCTCAATTTCCAAACACTCCACTCTTAGCTGCTCTAATGACGACACGGGCATCGAGTACACAATACTCGATAGATTCTTTCTCAAATTTTTCTTAACCAAAGAAATAATCTCGTATTCTGAGACTGGCCTTTCCAGTTTCGATCTCATTAGATTTATTTCATGAAAGAAAGCATCAATGGACTCGGTTGCCCCCTGTTTCCTTTCTAACAGATCCCGCATCGATTCAAATGTTGTTCGCCTTGTCTTGAATCTTTCATTTAACCCATGCTTTAAGGAATCCCAATCGTTAATGTTGTTTGACCTCTGTTGGAGCCAGAACCATTCATAGGCTGGACCAGACACCAAAATATGGAATTCATTTAAAATGTCTTCCCAAGCTAGTTTGTAATGTTGTTGAAAGTATTCCAGCCGGTAGATAAAATCTTCCACCGACAGACTGTTTGGTTTCCCTGAAAAATTTAATCCAAAACGTTCAACTTTTATTCCATGGATGCCAGTACTAATCACGGATGGAATCACAGTGCTTCTGCGATTACCATTATTAACATTATCTCTATGTTGTGTAGGGAACTCATCTGTAGGGTTTCCCGGGGGGTTCGGTAAAGTATTTGGTATTGTTGGCTGATTTTGGACATTTATCGATAACCTGCTGACATTATCGCTCAATCGGTTTATCACCGAGTGAATTTTATCCATTTCTTTGGCAACACTTTCTTCCACCCATGATCTCAAATACCCTCGGGCGTCATTCATACTTTCGCATACCATACTCCTGATTACATTGTTTACATCGCCTTGCTGATTACTTGGAGTAGGCGTTGGAGGTAAATTCGATGGTACCCTAGCACTCTTACTGGTACTCGGTTGAGTGTTGTTAATGGATCCGGACAAATCCCTTATTGTTGTATCCCTAATACCATTGGATTGCTCCATGTTTGAGACTACTTTTTTCTTTTTGTTATTAGGTTTGGGTGATTGTATAGAAATCCTGCTCGTGTCGAAAGCTAGTGTTCTATTGCGTTTACTTCTTCTTTTTCCCGCCGTATAATCACTCATCAGACTTCAACTCGTTTACCCAATTAATTTTATTAAAAAAAATCAATTGTCTATTAATAGCTGTGGGTTTACTTTTTTGTTGTGCCGAAATTTAGATTGCCACAATTTCAGATAATAAAAGCAGGGGTGTATGACTTAATGATTTAAAAATAACTAATTTAGAAAAGTTCTTTAAAAAACAAAATATATAAATACCAAAAAAATGAACAATAGTAATTAATACAATAAAATATAATTAAACCTATAAGTGTACTAAACATATAATCAAAACGCACTAATAAGCAGAACAAGTAAAAAAAAAATAAATAATTAAATCAAATAAAAATAAGAAAATAGTAAATAAAACTAAAATAATAATCAAAATAAGTTAAGGACAAAAACCATAAACAAAAACATTCAAACACAAGACAATATCAATAGTTAATAGTGATTTAAACAATGACGATGAGAGTTCGTTTGGTGTTTTTTTTTTTTTTTTTTTTCAATTGCTTTTGAGGTTGAGTGTGTGGACTTATTTCATTATGTTATAAGAAATCCTATCACGCATTATAAGTGTCCTTTTACGGTTGTTCTGGTGTACTGCTAGACTGGACTTTACATATTCACTTATTTATTTTGTTTCAAAGACAAACATTTAGAGACGACCACCACGGCAGTTTTCCCATCATAAGAGAATACGGATCTCGTGAAGGAGGTTAAATTTTCTTTCGTACAATACAGTTTGCGAAAACTTCTTCACGAACGCTATTGTACTTTTCCTCTCTTATGTCATCTCGATTTGACGACTTCGAAACAATAAATACAAAAATTACATAAAAACATAAATTTGAGGGTAAAACCACGGCAGTTTTCGAAAGAAAATAACGAAAAAGATCTCGTGAACAAGTACTTCCGTACAATGCACATTGAGATGCTTCACCTCAAGCTTTGCACGTTTCCCTTATGTTATACCCTACGTCTATTTTTTCTACTTTAAAATAAAACATACAGAAACACAAAAAAAACAGGTCATAAAACACAATACATTCATTGTTACATTGAACTAACAAGATTATTGCACCTGACCCTTGTAGTTGGAACGACAATCCTAATTTTCTAAAAACCTCATCTACTATTGCACGTTTATCACAAATTTTAAAGAATTAAAGCTGCGTCTGCAACATGAGATAATCGTTGTAAGAAAATGTGATTTTCGCTTATGCCTATTTGAACCCTATAGTTTATTGCACTGTGCTAAGCTGTTATTGCACTGAATTTAAGACATTATAGCTTTCGCTTGGGCGCCATATTGTTACGTGCCACCTGCTTCGGCACTATGGTGTTGTGGCCGCTAGCTCAGGAGCCATGTTCAGGGGTTGGTTCCATCCCATACACCAATAGCCTTGGGGACGAACAATTAAACAATTAATGGATAAATACAAACTCTACATAACACAAACACTACGTACACCTGGAACAAAGGAGTTTGATATTGCCACTCCCACACTAGCCCGCCCAACCTTGACCCTGAGATCCTACATAACTGTCAATTTTATCAGGGCCCCGTATTCCACACCCACTCCCCTCAGTACAATGTACACCAAATTCACTCTCTCATGAATGAACTAGACAATCATGATTACACAAACAATCATATTACGAACAATTTATTAGTATATAAGATTTCCTTAAAATAGAACAAACAAGCTGAAATTTGAAACATTAACTATCAGGATCTCTTAGTCATTGTTTGAGGAGTTCATATATATCAGACCACCCTTCATTACTTCAGTCAACTAAATGTCACCAAATTTTGGACTTTCTAAGTTATGCAATTAGTACCTGCCTAAACGAGCTCTCTTAGGTGGTGAGGGATCCGCAAACTGGTCCACAATATTCAACGGAACCTCAAAAAAAATCTTGATTATAACACTCAAAGTAATTTGGGGTAACCCTACACTCCAATTTACTTATAAAATTTAGAATAGTTAATGTCCCTCACAAAAACAAGAACATTTATGCTGGACACAAAAAAAAAACACAAATAATAAACTTAGACAACACAACTTAACCTAAATATATTATCTTAATTAAAAATTTGAATATTATATTAGTTCTTTCTCTTAATTTATATGAATTTTTCTGCCTTTTGTTTTTCTTAAAATTTTATTTAATGGAATTTCTCCCTTTTTCTGTTGCAGGGTCTCCCTCCTGGTTCTGGTTTTTATTTTATGCCAGTGGTTGTATCAAACAAGCGGTAAGTTTAATAAATAACTTTGTTACCTGGCTTTTTGCATTCTTTAGTACAACCTGCTTTGTTCTTTTCCAGGATCACTCTTCCGCGACCTCGTCCACCAGGATAAAGCAGAACCCGGATATCATGGATCAAGGGAATTGGTGTTATGGAGGCGGTTGCTGGGGCCTCAATTTTGCGTTGTGGTGGTTGCTGTGGCCGTCAAAGATGGGCTGACCTCTCCGCTTTTGTTCGCCGAGGAGGCCAGTTGATACCCTCGAGAAATTTAAATTATTTTGGCGAAACAAATCAATTACTAACGCCTTCACCATAAATAATAAAATAAATATCGAGGCTTTTATTGCCTTAAAAAAAAGTAATTTTTATTTTGAAATTTGGCAGGTTTTAATTTTTTTTTTACTTTTATGACCACTATTTTACTGTCGCACCACTTGAATAATCAGGGCGCGTTTTCCTTTTTCCCCCTTTTATACCTACGGGACTGACGCGGCATTTTTCCGCTTTTCGGCTTTTCCTTAATTTTTCCTGACATTTACCTTCTTTATGATACCGACCTAACGAGCCCTTACAATATCGCAGGTTGTATTTTCGATTAATTTATCTACCAAATAATCGATCCAAATACAACACTGGCAGTGGTGGCAATTCTAATTACCATTGGGACAGAACATTTCCGCTTCATTTTTTAAACACGGGTTGCTGCGGTTTGCACGTCGCGGATGTTAGCTAAAAAAAACATCGATTAAAAATTAAATAGTGCCCACCACGCAACAACATTTACGCTTATATGTTTTATATAATACCTTTACTTACTTTTTTGCGTGTGTGCAACGGTTTATGCCATACTTTCTTCATATTCCACTTAAAATTTTTAAAAAATTTAAATTTTATTCCAGTAATAAAGGCAAATTTCGAAATTTGATTGATTTTTTACGTTACATTTCAAAAAAATCGTAGTGTCTAAAGTTCCCTACTATATGTTATCAATCCATCGTGAGTGCCATAATATAAAGGGAGAGCTGGCAACACTAGAAATTGTCATATGCAATCGCTGTTTTTATTTTGGTTTTTATCTTTATCACACATTCCCGTTTTGCGCTTTTCGGGCACTGAACGCCGTCATCGAAATGGAAATGGAACTTTGTAATCTAGGAGATAACGGAGAAGAAGAAGAAAGCCGGCAATCGAAAGTCGACTTACCTATCCCTATAGAGAACGCTATCAGCCGTTTTGTTTTGATTCCACATATTCTTTTCAGTGTTGCCACATCTGATAGTAGCTAGTTCCGCGCTCCTTTGGTGAATGTGTTCAAACCACTTATGTTGTCGGCCGTTTTGTTTTGATTCCTTTTGTGTTGTCCGCCTTTCTGTTTTGATTCACATCTTTATTAGATTTTCTTTCTGTGCTCTCTTTCTTTTCAGTGTTGCCACATCTGATAGTAGTTAGTTCCGCGCTCCTTTGGTGAATGTGTTCAAACCACTTATGTTGTCGGCCGTTTTGTTTTGATTCCTTTTGTGTTGTCCGCCTTTCTGTTTTGATTCCCATCTTTATTATCGATTTTCTCTCTGTGCTGTCTTTCTTTTCAGTGCTGCCAAGTATCCTTTGTTCGTTACTTCACTCTCCCGGTGGCGTCGGTGGCGACGGTTTGGTGTGTAAATTGTTAACTCATTAAGTTTTTAACAATTATTTAATTATTTATCGTATTTCGTATAAAAATGTATATATAAATGTGTAGGAACAAATAGAACAAATGTGTATATGTATGATTTGAGATTGTGCGTGATTTAGAAAACGTAAAAACAATAAAACAAATCCAACGCCAACATAACCTCCAATAATAAAATTATTTTATTAATAAATTAATATAATAATATAATTAAATAGGATCTCAAGGAAAACAATAAACAATTGAAGCAGACAAGACCGTCAAGACCGTGGTGGTGGACAACAATGCATCATTAATATCATTAATGAAGCAAAACCAAGCGTGAAATACTCGGTCAACAATCTAGGTCTTTTGGAAATCCTGCGTCTATCAAGTGCCAAACGTAGCAAATATGGAGGTCCAAGCACTGCTCAACAATTATTTGGTAAGTTTTTGCAGTTCTTTGGACTTGGACGAAGTAATTTATTCTTTTCTCATTAGAAAGTGGAGACGATTGAAGAGGCTTTCCTCAGCGTCATTGTTTACCATCCAAATGGAGAAGCGGATAAGGCAAGCAAGTTTACAAATGACATAGGTGAGTGGGGAACATACATAAACTTAAACGCCGCTGTAACCAAATGTTTCTTATTTCCAGTAAAAGCCTTTGGAAATATCCACCCAGACAACAAGGAGAATGTGGTGAGACAATACTTGCAGAAAGCAGCCACTGTAACTAACGCGAATCACCTAAAGGTTTTGATGTCTACTCTAGGCAAACTAACAGAATTACATCTGATAACTGCTAAGTGAGTAGATAAATTCCCGCAAGAAATCCCTCTAAGAATATACAACTTCCTTCTATTTTAGATTGCTTTGTGAAAAGATCCTTCTTTGCGACAAACTTAATTATGAGAACAAACTCTTCTGGATCGAAAGTTTCCAATTGATTAAGAAAGTCATACATCACGTCGACTACAAGAATGTACGTGAAATAATGAAGATAACCCGTGATAAGGCTGAAACCTTTCCTTTCAACGTCAATGTAACATATATACCACAATTATTGGCTTTGGAAGACACTATACGATACATATTTGATCGAAACAGTTGTTTATTGCCGGCATATTTCATTGCCAATGAATTTATGAAACCCTCACTCCATCATTGGGTAAGTTTTTTACATTAGGGAAACTGTTAATCTCTAACCACTGTTCATTTCATTTAGAAATTAAACTCCTTGATGACAGATGCCCTGGAGGAATTTCGTATGACTGCACAGATGGTATCCATAATTGGCCACGTACATATGTTACCAATTGTTGAACATTATGGTTATGCCGATCATATGATGAATTCATGGAAACTCGATTCGAATAATTTGACATTTACCTACAAGGGTACTTTACCCTTCGAGCTGGAGGAGCAGCCACAACTTTTACGCTATGTCTTGGCACAAAGTTATTCCAAGGAAATGGTTTCGATAATGCTAAATCTGCAAAAGCAACAAAAACAACGTTGTACTACATTGGAAGATCAATTGGTGAATTTAATTATTAATGCCATGGAAATGACTGAAACAAATGACAATGCAGCTGGCAGTGGTTTCAATTCTCCTGAAGAACAAATACCCCACAATGAATGGGCTTGGTTGCATTTGTCTTCGCAACTTATCTACTTTGTGCTCTTTCAATTTGCTAGTTTTACACACATTGTCTTGGCCTTGTGCGATAAGGTATGTAGGGGAAATTGGCCCTTTTTTCATAAAATCTGTTTATGTTTACAAATTATTTCAGTTGTCCAAAAAGGAGCTGCGCAAAGGCAGGGATAATCTAATGTGGATATTATTGCAATTTATTTCCGGTAGTATACAAAAAAATCCGGTAAGTCATTATTCCGTATATCTAATCTGAATATTGAAGACTTATATTTTTTGTATTGGATCATTTTGTTCTAGATTGAGAACTTTTTCCCTATGTTCAAATTGTTTGATTTATTGTATCCGGAACAAGAGCCCCTGAATTTGCCAGATTGTAATAAATCTTCATTACTGAGACAGGTATACTCAAAAATTTATAGTTTATTGTCCAGCCAAAGTACTCTGGCAAACACCAATAGATTATGCTTACAAATATTATCACGTTTTAGATGGCCCCCATTTGCATTTGGATACATTTAATGAAAAAAGCCAGAGCATCGAATATGAATATCTCTCGTCCCCTGCCGATAGCATTGAAAGGTCATTACGAGTATGTAAATCAATTGGGAAGAAGTTACGTTAAGAGGAACAATATAATAAATACTTTTCAGTTATTTACAGCATTTGATCATGCCCAATGCCATAATGCCCATGAATCTGGGTACAGATTTTCGCATTATTCTGGTTTGCAATGCATACTCCACTAATCAGGAATATTTCACCAGACCCATGAACCTTTTGGTCGAGGCTTTGGCAGGTAATGCTAAAACATCTACAGGTGCTCCAGTACAACCGGTACCGTATTCTATGGTCGTATTGGACAGTTTAACCGTTCACAGCAAAATGTCCTTAATTCATGGGTGGGTATCAAAAATAAGCAGATTCAAACAAATTTCAAAAATATTCCTTCTAGGTTTGTTTCCCAAATGATCAAACATGCCCAATGCAAGACCTCTGTACCCACACCGGCATTAATTGAGACCTATGCTCGCCTTTTGGTCTACACTGAGATAGAATCGCTGGGCATCAAGGGATTTTTAAGTGAGTGAAGCGTGAATGAACTATTTCTTACGACTAACCACCACCACCATATTTCATTACAGCTCAATTATTGCCCTCGGTATTCAAACATCAAGCTTGGGGAATGCTACATACTCTTCTGGAAATGTTCTCCTATAGACTACATCACATTCCCACACATTATCGGGTGCAGTTAATATCGCATCTTCACAATTTTGCACCCATTCCCCAAACCAATAAAATGCAGCTGAATTTATGGTAAGCTTTGCAAATTTTAATTTTTACTGTATTAAATCTTATTTCAAATCACAACAGTTTTGAATCAACAGCACTTCGTTTAATAAATGGCTTGGGCTCAGTTGAATTTCAGCCACAACTTGCTTTATATTTCAATGAGAAATCACCGGGATCTGTAACATCTGCCGAGAGCGAAGAGCTTAACCGAGTTTTTATTCTATCTTTAGCCCGAGCAATGCATATCACCGGATCCGGAGAAGAAATTCAGCCCTTGTGCAAAGACTTACTGTCGACAATTATGCAAAATACTCCACATTCCTGGGCTTCACATTCATTGGCCTGTTTTCCACCCGCCTTGGCGGAATTCTTTACCCAAAACAATCATCCCGTGGAAAATAAGCAGTTGCTCAAAAAATCCGTAGAGGAAGAATATCGCACCTGGACATCGATGAGTAACGAAAACGACATTATCAATCATTTTATAAAGCCCAATACAAGTCCATTGTTTTTGTGTCTGCTCTATAAAATGATATGGGAAACTGAAAGTATAAGTCCAGTTGCCTACAAGTGAGTTAGTCGAATCGAATAATAAATGTGGGAAATAATGTTGGTGATCTTATCTTACAGGATACTGGAAGGCATTAGTGCCCGGGCCTTGTCGGCAAATCTACGAAAACTTTGTGACTATTTAGTTAGTGAAGTGAACTCAATCAACGGCAAGGAATTCATACATAAATGCGTCGATTCAATTAACAACATGATATGGAAATACAATGTGGTAACCATAGATCGCGTGGTCTTGTGTCTGGTCCTACGCACCCAAGAAGGCAACGAGGCCCGGGTTTGTTTCCTTATTATACAACTTTTACTACTAAAAACTTCGGAGTTGCGTAATCGCGTTACAGAATTTTGTAAAGAAAATCCTGATCATTGGAAACAAAATAATTGGTAAGCACAAAACCTAAAGGTCTGGAAAATTGCTTGAACTACTTAAATTCAATTTATCTTAAAGGCATGAGAAACATTTGTCCTTCCATCAGAAGTTCCCCGAGAAATTTGCTCCAGATGAGTCAGCATCACATCCACCTTTGCCAGTGTATTTTTCCAATGTTTGTCTGCGTTTCTTACCGGTGTTGGATGTGGTCATACATCGTTTCATTGAAATGCAACATGTCCATCAAATTGCAGAAGTGATTCTAGATCATTTGAGTATTTTATACAAATTCCATGGTAAGACAGCAAAACCCCTAATTTTTCGCTTAAAATTTTATTGTAAACATACACACTTTCAGATCGTCCCATTACATATTTATACAACACATTACACTTCTATGAACGGATTTTGAGAGAGCGGCCGTCGTTGAAAAAGAAATTGGTAAAGTATAAATCACAAGTTGCCACAAAAATTTCGTACTATCACGTTTTGTGTTTATCTCGATATAGGTTAGTGCTGTGACAGGTGCATTTTGTGATATCCGTCCGGCCAATTGGTGTGTAAGCGAACAGTACAAACTGTATTTGCAAAGTCCAGATTTGCTGTGGAATCCTGAGTTATCTTATTATATAAAACTCATTGCACGCTTGACAGAAAGTAAGGCCTTTACATATGTAGCTGCAATAAAATAGTGATCCTTCTTTCCTTAACAGCCATAAGTGGTAAAAACGTATTCTACAACACTGATTGGCGTTTTAGTGAATTCTCAAATGCTCCATCGCATGCTAGATATGTCACATGTGTGGAACTCTTAAGCTTACCAGTTGCACCACAAATTGTGGCCAATAATCTCATAGATGTTATTGTAAAAGGCTATGCCTTGATACCACAAAAGGAAATCCATGCCTATTTAAATTCTGTAGGCATTGTATTGGCCGAATTGCCGGAAGCCTACTGGAGTCAAATCTATGAAAGGTTGCAAGAAGTAATGAATTCGCCCAAAATGCTGCGATGGTCATATCGTTTCAATGCATTTGAAATGTTCAACTTTAAAATGGTACGTGAGGCCATGATAGAGAAGACATATGCCGTAATTTTGGCTGTGGCCCATTCAATTTTCCATCATATGGGTGGCTTTAAATTAGGCACAATGATAAAGTGAGTATTGACAACCTTACATGGCTATTGAATCTAATTTAACACTTTTTCCATGACCTGTCTAGGTACATTTCGCAAAAACTTAAACCCTGTGTACGCACCGAACATCAATTGATATTTTTGTGTCACGTATTTGGTCCGTTTCTACAACGCATAGATATAGAGAAACACAATGGTGTGGCAAGCTTAGCCATATTACTCTATGAAATGCTGGAAGTTGTAGATAAACAACATGGACCCGCACCTCTGGAATATCTAGACCCCATTTGTGACTTTTTGTATCACATTAAATACATTTATGTTGGCAACAAAATCAGGAATGAATGCGAAGCAATAATCAAGCGTTTAAGACCAGCATTACAAATGCGTCTACGCTTCATTAGTCATTTAACTGTCGAAGACAAGCACATCGATAATAAGCCCCCGGAAAATGTTCAGCAACAACAACAACAACAAATGCAAAATGTCAGCAATCTTAATACACAAATGGCCCAACAACAGCAACAACAATCAGCGCCACCAACGAACTTTGTCAATAATTCAATGCAACAACAGAATTTTGGAAATATGACCAATCAACAACAACAACAGCTCCAGCAAGGCTCAATGCAAAACATGGCAAATAATCCATCACAACAGCAAGGTAATCAGAATGCTCCACAAATGTCTGGAATGCCAGGACAGCAGCAGCAGGCTACACAAATGACTCAACAACAAATGCAACAGCAATTGCAGATGCAGCAACATTTAATGCAACAACAGCAGCAGCAGCAACAAGGCGGACAAATGCGTCATTAAAATATTAAAAATTATTCATAAGAAATAAATAATAAGCATACATAATATATAAATGTACTACTTACTAGTAAATAACATTGTTTTTAAACAAGACCAAGCTTGTTTTATTTGATTCCCGGTCCATTTTAAAGGTATGTATGTGGTAGTTAATTTTTTTCGTTTCGTTTTTTTTTTCTCAGTCAAATTTGTAAAATCCACGAAATACCAGGCAAACAGAATCGATTAGCAAGGATTACTTTTATTTTTAACAAGAATACCAATGAAATCTAAAGCATACTTCAAGGATGACGATTATGAGTTACAGCGCCATCTAGATTTCACAATGCCTAAACAGCCACATTCAAGATAAAAACGAGTTGTAAACCAAAAGAACATTATATTTATAGATTCGACAAATCTTATAACTACATATTTCAGAAATAATACCAACATTAGCAACAAATTGCATCATTTATTTCTCTTAATCTAACAATTTCTTTTTTGATTTCGGAGTTGATATTGTCTTTAAAGCCACTCGCCTTGGAGTCTTATTACTAGGT